>NC_046166.1:38390555-38719305 GCF_011064425.1 Rattus rattus
TTATAATCTGAAAGCAGAGAGGTATTGGTTTTCAATGATGGTGATGGTGATGGTGATGGTAATGATGATGGTGATGATGACAGTGATAAAGCACAAACAGAATTGCAGTGTACCACCAAGAAGGAGCAGCAACTAGTGGGCAAACTTACGCTGCTTGGAGCCGCTTGGCAGGTCTCAGTGCTAGTGAGTGAGACCATGGACTACCAAGAGGGGAGGTTACTTTATGAGGAGAACAGAGCACTCTTAGGAATGTCTGATCTGTGGGTAGGTTTAAGACAACAGGTTTCAGACTCGTGTTCTTATCTGCTCTGGGGCCTTTAAAATCGCATCTTACCTCCCCAAGGGAACATGCATGTTACGAACCTTTATCAAAGTCGGGTGGAAACTCAAGGTACCTGTAGGCATGGGAACCCAGACTGTTTGCTGGCTGCATCTCTGTGTTTTCACATCTGTTCCCTCTGGTCAGAGAGGCCACTGTTCTAGTTTTCGGAGGCAGCGGTTGAGATCTATGTAAAAGATCATGGTTGCAGTGTTGCTCTTGGGTTGGTTAATGTTTGAGTATTGGGTAATGTATTTATTTGCTCATCTCCACTGAACATTTACTTATTTTCAACTTTTGCTGTTAAAAGCAATATACCAATGGTAGGGTTTAAATTAAAAGTATTTTGAGAAGTTCATCCATGAAAACTGTACTTACAACATTTCTACCATGCATTGTCCCTCTTCCAACTCCATATTCCTCACCAGTGGATAAGCACATGGGCGAGATACACACGCTACTGCACATATGTGAGTCAGATATTCAAATATGGAGGGCTGGGTTCAAACTCAGATACAGGCTTGTCCACAAACACCTTCCTGGCTGGCAGGCCTTGCCTGTCTATTTCTGAAATGGCCATTCTTTCTTTATTAACTATCTGCATACTTCTTAGCAGAGAAACCTCAAAGATCCTATTGTGAGTATTAAAAATCTATTTCTAAATGTATATATGTCACTACTATATTAAGAGTTCTTTCATAAATTACATCACATCTCTCGCTGGTTCACACACCTGTATTTTCACCTTCAGGGATTTTCTAGTATCTTCTCATAATTTTTCATATTGTCTCCTAGGGATATTTAACTTCTGGGGAGTCACAATTTCACTCAACAGCAAACTGATATCTTTCTTTCTTTCTTTCTTTCTTTCTTTCTTTCTTTCTTTCTTTCTTTCGAAAATTTACACTTATTTATGGTGCTTGATTTATTGATCTGAGTAACATATTCCCTGTAAGCTAATTTGTCCTAGTGCCTAAGTTAATGGAAATGGAATTAACTATTTTACAATTAAAGGCAATGCTTGCTATAGGGCTTTTACAGTTACCTCTTATTACTTTAAGTAGGTACTTTGCCACTTAAAGTTTTTAAAGCGGATCCAATCATGAAAACATGCTAAATTTTATAGCTTAACTTTCTGCACATGTAAACATAGTGCCCATTTTCTTATTTTAAGATATTTACACAGACTATCACTGCTATATTTTCTTCACATCAATGGGT
Source organism: Rattus rattus (assembly GCF_011064425.1). NCBI lineage: Eukaryota > Metazoa > Chordata > Mammalia > Rodentia > Muridae > Rattus > Rattus rattus. The sequence continues at coordinate 38,392,096 of NC_046166.1, forward strand.
GGGTATTACTGTATTGTTCTCTCTTTCAGGGGAAACACCATACTGAGCACGATGTAATTTTTATTTGCAGTAATAGGGTCATCAATAATCTGTTTAAGATGTTTACATTTAAAAAAGAGGTTTCCATTTATATTCACGAATGAGAATGGGCTGTGAATTTCAATGAAGCACTCATATCTGGTGATACCTGAATTAAGTCTTGAAGTCTTTCTACATCAATAAGTAGATTGGAGGGGGGAGGTTTTCAGGATGGAACAAATACTAAATGTGATTAGAAAACAAGTATCTATTTCTGAAGTGCTATTTTCAAGTATCTTTATACTACATATTCATTAACTTCAGAGATTTATGAACCTGTAGATGATAGTCTGTTTGCTTAAAGTTGAGTATTATGGTTGTTTTGAATGCTGGCTCTACTGCGTTCTTTCTGGATGTGCTTGGCATTTTACTTCCATGCTGTTAGCCTCAGCTGCCTTTTGAAATATGGGTGCAGTGCTAGCACCCAGTCAGTGACTTTTTAAAGTTCAGTAACAGTGTGCATATGAGAAAAGAAAGGCACTGCTGGGTACATAGTTCAGAATCTAAGTGCCAGGTAGTGCTATCATTTTAATTTCAGTGAAGCAAATTATGCATCAGTAATAAAGAAGTTATCACATTTCTATTTTATTTTTCACTTTTGTGATTTTGCTTTTTTTTTAAAGTCTTAACCAATTTCTCATTTTAAAAGCTTTGAGTACTACTACTGCTAATCTGAACTTGCCCTCATAGAAATTTGATTGTTTCCTTTAGTATTTTTATTTATTTCTATATTGTTGCAGAAAGAATAATAGATTTTCTGTTTATTAGTGTATGTTGAATCCTTTTCATTCATCTGTGCCAACCTTTGACCTCTTTATATTTCTTGCTGGGATCAAGAGGGGAAGGAGAGCTGCCCACCTGAGGAAACATGAAGATGATAAAGAAAGTCTTCCCCTGCTCTGAAATTTGCTCCAAATGATACATACTGGATTTATCTACCTTTCCCTCCTCCAAACAGAAAGACTCAGCAAACACATTTATTCTTTACATATTCCAGTAACCTTCTTAGCACTTCTTAACAAGGAAATCCTTGCAGATATCTATGCTTTAGCTGTATATGAAAGGGCAGAATGATAGAACGAGAATTTGATGATGCATAGCATGGGTCAAATCTCAGCTCACGACATTAGATATGGTATGGGATCTGTGCCTTGCTATCATATGTGGCAGAAAATGACAGTTGTTTGGGAGAAGACCTGAGTTAATATGCTAAGAGTTTCACTAATCTGTCCTGTGCAACGATGTTAGTTTCCGCTACCATGTGTCATTTTTCTCTTATTTCTAATTCTCTTCACACTGTACTAGAGAGGAGAAGAATTTTAATTTGGGGGAACTACCTAACAGCATATTTTCAGAGTATGTAAAAAGTTATACATGAATTGATACTTTTTTATAACCAATTCAAATGTTTAAGTTAATTTTAATCTCCTTTCTTGTGTATATTAACTGTAAAGATCAAATATCAGGCTCCTACATTGTACTCTTATTTTTTAGGTAACCTATCTAAGTGTCTTTTAATGTATCCTTAAAGCAATCCTAATTTTTCAAAAATAAATATTATTTTAACAAAACTATTATACAACAATATTCTCTCCTGAACCCTGAAAAGAATATTTTTAATATTTTTAACATGGTAACTACTTTCCAACCTAGAAATGTATACTATCTGATTCCAAATGATTTATATTGCATCTTGCTGGGAGCAATGTATCAGTATCAATGTCAAAATACTATGGACAACAAGTCATTATTCCAAGTCAAATTTTTATCCTTAAAGCCCAAATATATATATTTTCAAATAAATGCACTGCTTCAATCCCCAGTAAATATATTTTTGGAGGAAATGAAAGTCAGCTCAATGATACCCCTGGGCACCTAATACCCTTGCATAATCATTCAGACTTGGTTGAGAAGAGTTGCTGTGTGGACATTACCTACCTTCTGAGAATGCTGGGCGGATTAGAGAAATATCTGAAAAATTACTTGGGCTTCCTCTGGAAAGATGTTATTAATATGAGATGGTATTTGTATTTGAATGAGTAAGAGACTGAAAGAGGATTATTCCCTGAAGTGGAAGGGCGGCATGGTGGGGAAGAAATCAAGCGCTCTACCTAAAATAAGATGGATTTCAGTGATATCAAAGGGACACTGGGATTCTTCAGACCGCAGTGGCAAGCAAAGAGAGGCAGGCTCTGATCCGCAGTCCATCCAGCCTGGTTTGACTGAATAGATTCACTTACACAGACAGGAGCCATCAACAGAGAATCTCTGGGATAGAGAAAGCTAGGAACTATTGAGTTAACATAGGGGAAATCTACCTCTCAGACCCCTGACATTCAAGATGAGATGCCCCACAATTTATGTGTCATTGCCCTGGAAGTGGGAGAGAAGAAGACATTAAAACTTGTGGATGATATGGGTATGGACAAAGGAGATGGCAATGCATGGGAACTTTGAGGCTGTCCTGCCACACCATTGGAAATAGTCTCAAATTATTTAATGTAGCTATAAGAATCCACCAAAAGCTAGCTTGCTGATTTAGGAGCAAATTTGTTTTTCAACTCTCCCATTAACACTCAACTAAGAATAACAACAACAACAACAACAACAAAAGACAGACTAAAACAACCCCAAAACCAAGAAGTTGATTGTCATATGAAATACTTAATAGATTTGAATATTGTTAATTTATAAAATAGTACAATAGTGGAAGCACATATGAATACATTCATATACATACACATATATACATACATGTATATGTATAATGTATGAACACATGAGGGAGAAAGTCTACATAGATCTATGTTAAGAACTGATTAATGGATTTGTGGAGGTCAAGGGGTGTCATCTATAAGCCAATCAGCAAAAAAGCCAAGGGCATAGTGAAGCCTGAGGGTGAGGCCACATGATGGATAATCTGAGTCTTTACCAACCCGTGGCAGGACAGAACCTCTGGCACTCCTCAGACCATCAGTAGATCAAATGACAGACTTCCACATTGCTGAGGCCAAAGTTGCCTTGCTGTCCTCCTCACTCCAATGCTAATCTTTTCTAGGAACAGCATCTCAACATCCTTAGCTCAGTCAAGTTGAACCCTAACACTAAATAACACTAATTTTCCTTCCTCAGTTGTCACTTTCTTTGACATTTCACTGCTTTATAATAGCTAATCATCATTGCTACTGAAAATTATATCACAAATGTTTTCACGTGCTTTGTAATTTTAATATATATATACATGTATATATATACATGAGTACTAATTTTTATACTTCCTATGTTTCCAGCTCCAATGTAACTCATGTCTCCTCCCCATATTCCTCAAATTTATGAACATACACTAAAAACAACAAAAAAAGGGGGGGAGGGAAAGAAAGAAAAGGAAAGGAAAATCTGAGTCTAGTCAGTGCTTTTTATATGCATATGTTATAGGCCTGACAACTTGAAATTTTTTATCACAAATTTTATCCCTGGCAACATTTGATTTCCCATTCTCTCAGCAGCCACCAATTGCCTTTCAATGGAGGGCCTTGTGAAAATTATTCCCATCTACATGGTGATGTCAAATAATGATGTCATTATTCTAATCTTATTTAGCAACAATAACATTGAAAGTTCATGACTGGATTCTGCATACTTGTCATGACTAGAAGGCTTTGTCTCATAGCAAGTGTCCTGGTCCCCTAGATCACATAATCCTTCTACTCTCGCTTCCATGATCTCCCTGTGCCTTACGTGTTGACTTAGGTGGTGTAACATCTTAACTGCAAAAATAATCACAAATGCTTCTCATGGGCCTGATATTTGTTCATATTTCCAAGTCCAACTATATTGTGGGACATAAATTAAATACAATTCATCCTACATAGGTACAGGTACAGTATTACTTGCAGATAAAAATTCCAAATATAGGATACTTATTTGTCGCATCTGATCTCTCAGTATATTTATTAACTCAAGGAAGAGGGTTGTGGAAACCCAAATATCTCCTTCCCAACAAACATGGAACAAGGAAAATAATTTAGTTAATGCATGGAACAGAAAAATTGGGCTCCGGGAAAGGTTCAGAATGTTATACGAGATGTGAGCCAACCTGTTCCAAACCGTTGGGCCTCCCTTAGTCCTTCCTGTTAGAGAATAATTATTAATTTAAACCTTTATACTTGTTGTTAAGTGTAATGAGACAATGTTTGTAATGCATAAAGCACAGGATAGGACTGAGCTTTCGTCCTCAAAATTAGTCATTGCTACACTGCCTTCATCAATTTCACATTGATCTCTAATGTCTCCCAGATTTTTTGAGAACAAAGACCCACTTTCCAACACAACTATATAAAGCTACAGCAAGGAGTTAGAGAAGTGAAAGGCACTCAATAGAATACCTAGAGGACACATAATGAGGATAAAAATACTGGGTGTGTGAACAGAGAGTTCTTCAGCCAAGTGCCCTATCCCTTCTTTGCATATGACTACTTCAAATGCAGAGATGAAAAGCAGCAGAGACAGGAAGAAGTGGGTACAAGCACAGGCACTGGGCATCTCTACTCCAATCTCTCAAAAATTCTCTTGACTGGAGCTTCTGTTTATGCAAAAATAACAAAAATTCTTTAAAACCCTCTTGCTATTTTATCAGTCTACCCATGTAAAATCCACAGTAATACACGCTGTAATATATCTAAAAATGAAAGAGATATTAAAATAATGTTTCTGTTCATAGACCAGAAGAGCAAGAAGCAGTGACCCTGTTGTCACTTTTAAATGACATCCCTGGTCGCAGAATCTCTCGGCCAGGAGCTAAGACTTGCTACTTGAGCTTTTAGGCCTTCATATGAGTCAGCTGTCAATAATTCTCCAACTACCCCCATCTCCAACTTCCCAGTCTATCCTTGGATCATCTCTTTCCAATAGCCTTCCATTATATTAGAGTTAAATTAAACTCTAGTTACTATCTGAGGGATATATACCTGAAAAATCTTAGTTATTACTGTTTTCTAGATACGCACACACACACACACACACACACACACACACACAAACACACACACATACACACACACGGCATATAGCATACAAAAATAAAAGTACAGGATGAATGCTATTGTGGGAAAGGAAGTAATACAAGTAAGTATAAGGATAAGTAATAATATAGAAAGTGGATTTAAGTAAAATGCATATAGAGTATATTCCAAACAAATGAAAATCATAAGATGTGTTCCTGATTGCTTCCTTCAAAGTAGTGTTTCTGGTGTTATAGGCAGAGTAAGTAAAAGTGGCCAAGTCCTTGTTGTCTAATAAACACACTGCTACACTTAAAAATCACACGTATTGATTATAAAACAAAATATTCTCTTTAAAAGTTTTGAACACGGTGCTTCTTAAATGTCCCAAATAAGTCTAGTGTGCACCAGGCTAATGGTTTGGTGTGCGGGGGTCGGGTGGGGGGACAAATTAGTCTTCACATGCTAACATGAACATGAAGCCATCGCAGGATCTAAGAGGAGCCTGAGATTTCCTGCTTACAGTGAGACCTCAGGTGTTGCTGGTGCTGCTCCTGGTTTCTGGACCACATTCTGAGTAGCAAAGGCGTAGATAAAAGTCAAGAGACTGGCCAATGCTGGTGGGGAAAACTATTCAGTTGGGCTGTGCTTCATCTTCAGTAAAGGCATACTCACCTGGACTCCAGCATCTCTCTTTCCCAGAAAGATCAGAGCACCCCAGTGCATCTAGCTGTGCTATTTCAAGTTTCTACCAGAAAGGCCTGACAATAATAACCAATTTGCACACCTTTGGTCGGTCGCTGTTGTAGCAAGTAGTGAGGGAAAGGTATCAGGAGAAGTCATTTATGATAGACTTCTCTATCGCATTACCATTCTCTAAATATCACCCTATAAGCTTTTGTAAGCAACACATTCTCACATTCCCTTCTGCAGGTACTTGACACTCAATAGGATATCAAACTGTTTTGTTATACTTTAAATCTTTCATCCCTTGAGGTTTAAAGCATTCTTCCACTGTGACATCATTAAAGAAAGAACAGCTTTCAGTATACTTCCAGTGGAATAGTAGAATCATTCATTTGTTTCATTTCTTAATAGCTTATATAATTATTTATATGCATAGATATAGAAAATTCATACTGTGTTAGATGAACAGTATTGTGCTTTATTTTAAATCTTTGATTAAAAGTCCACTATCACTTTTACAGCAACTCAAATTAAATAAACGTAGTGCAAATTTCTCTTTGATATCAATTTCCCTTTAATTTTTCCCTCTTGTTTTTATTATTACTGGTCAAATAAATTTTAAAGTGCACGTCAGAATTGCATGTTATAATTCTGTTTCAATGTGACAGCACATTTTGGAGGAAACTATTTTTTGAGGTGATCTGGGATAGGTTAGAATGCTAATCTCACAGCTGTCTAAGAAGCTATCAGTGCTCATAAATCATATGGTCTGTAAGAAGAGAAGTAAGCTTGAGAGGTTAGATATCTTAAGAAAATTGTGACAGAGGTGATAGATGGTAAGAAATGACTACATTCTAAGTATGTTACAAAGGAAGGAATGAGCTGCATTTGTGATAAATACTGTTTGCACTTTTAACATAAAAAAACAGAAGCACATTAGTGACATAAGAACTTGACATATTTCAGCAAACTTATTTAGTAAATTTCAAGCATTTTGTCCATTAAAGACTTATTTCACATGTGATCAATTATTTTGCTGACATTTCAGAAAATCTGAACTACCATTCTGTATTTTTTTTGGTGTATTTTTTTTCCCTCATTTTCAAAGATACACTTTCTGGGTGGAATTCTTGTTATGTGTTTGGTGTGTTTACCTAGGATGGATTATTTGAAAAACATCTTTAAATATAATCTATGAAACAAAAATACTAAAACAAGAAGAAAGAAAGAAAGAAAGAAAGAAAGAAAGAAAGAAAGAAAGAAAGAAAGAAAGAAAGAAAGAGAAGAAGGGGGGATGGAAGAAGGAAGAAGGAAGGAAGGGGATGGAAGAAGGAAGGAAGGAAGGAAGGAAGGAAGAAACGCCTTGAATGAGACATTTCTGACTGAACTGTTTGGAGGCAATGAAGCAGCTAACTTAAGCACAAAACCTGCAATACCATTACTCAAAGCAGAGACATTGTCTCTGGAAATGTGCACAGCAAGGACCCAGTGTCCAGGGGTTGCCTTTCTTCAGCCTTTAAAGTGGGTAGTCTGAATTTAAATAGGAAATGTAGCAATGTTTCCAATAATAGCTAATCATTTTAGTCACTGGAGACTTTTGCACAGCCCTGTGAGGTGAAGTCACTTCACTTCCAGGACTGCGGATTTTGTTCATCTGGACTACCTGTGATCTATCAGAGGAAATTCAAACCAGATGAAACTCCCCCAGGAGTTCAAGTCATAGTCACATCATTATTTCTTCTTAGTACCTCATGCCCTGCTAAAGTTCTTCTATATTGTTAATGACAGGGATAGTTTATATGTTCCTTTGAATTTCGTGAGCATATTAGCAATATACACATGCATACATACATGAAAACACACATATGTAAATATACACTCACATGTGTGTACACACATGCACATGTGTACACTCCTACACACAACCATGCGCGCGTGCACACACACACACACACACACACACACACACACACACACAAGTGTAAACATGTACCACCCCAGCAGCTTGCGCAGAACAATTGAACTCAGGACTTCAGTTCCAGTGACAAATGCTTCTACCCATCCAGAAACCTCACTGACTCTGTATCAGCACATTTTAATCAGTGACTTCTTTCACAGCATATCACAGGAATAATAAAGTCTAAGTTTTATATAAATGTACACAGATGAATGTCATACAAGTGATACTTAAAACGAGTTGCTTAGAGCCTTTCCTATTCTTTAATCCTTCAGATAATTTCTTTTAAAAATCTTGTTAAGATATGCATGCATACTGTCCTTCCATTAGGAAATCTACTTCAAACTTCGTAGTGTTTTCACAATCTTGCTGTACCATATTTGCTCTAAGCCAATATGCACTAGTGATCCACTGTTGTTCACATTTTAAGGTATCACAAATTTTTGGCATAAATATTTATAGCAAAATTCCAAAGACATTTCAGACAATTATCCATCTCTTGTTTTCCCTGATATTGTATCTTTCATTAACTTTCTGCATTTGTCATAATTAGTGTTCAAAATGCACGTATATCACCAGTCATATTCCATGCTTCATTTGCATGTTTTGCTGTAGAGAAAACAGGCCTATTTTTGCCCCATGGTCCCCTTACAGGACACTGGTTACAGGACATTCTTTCGCTCCTTAGGTGCCTTTGGCTCTGACAGCCTCTCCGACATCTGTTGTCTCTGATGACCTTCACAGTTTTGAAGAACACTAGTTAGGTATTTGGTAAAATGACCTTCAGTCGGGATTTGCCTGATGTTTTTCCACGATTAGACTGGGGTTAAGAGATCTTGTGAGGAAGATTGGAGAGATAAAATGTACTTTTCATCACAGCATCTCAAGGATATATACTATCAGCAAGACTTATCGCCGCTGAAGTTTACCTTGATCATTGGACTGAAGTTGTGTTTGTTAGATTTCTGACAGGAGTTTATTTGCTCTCGCCCTTTTCTGCACTATTCTTTCTGAGTGAAAATCATGTTGCTCAGTCATGGACATGAGCGCTCTACTCCGTACATCAAAGGCAGTATGTACCCACTTTATTTTTACCTGTCTTGTCCATTGGGTCCTGTCTGTTTATTTTTTTTTCACTCATTGAAGCATAATCACCTTGCAGACATATACTGCATCACGCCTTTGGTAATGATCCAAGGCTACCAGTTTGTTGCTTTCATTATTTTAGCTTGGGATGCGGGGAGCTCTTGCATTTGGAATTTTTTATGCCTTTGAAATTTGTTACACAGCTCCACTTAAAGATAGTATGGTGTTACTGTCTATCAATGAAGTTTGAGATGACCAAAACCAGTTTGTATCAGCTTGCCTTTTAGAATTTAATTCTCCCAAAGATATGCAAGAAAGAAACTAGAACATGACATATGATGATGTAACACATAGCTAATTGCCCTTGATTGAAAAATTTAAAACGATAATTTGGTTATATTTAAGCACATGGACTTGCCCATATTTAAACTCTTATACTAAAAACCCATACCTCCCCCAACTTTTGAGACGTGAAAACATGAAAGGCAATCATATAGCCAAGGCCTTTTTGTACGAGTGTTCATGCTTCTCCCATCATAGCTACGGGGTCTCCTAGGAAAGACCAAGAGAACCCTTTGGCGTTGGCCCAAGAGCCTAGACCCACATTAAACTGCTGCTGGTAAAGAACATGAAAGAGACTAAAACAATCTATGATGCGGAAGCTAACTCTTCCCTTCAAACGTCGGAGTCAGGTGCTGACTGATTTTGACAATGCTGTCTTTGCTATTGTAACTTATTAACTTTTAACACAATTGTTTTTTAATATTAATAATAAATGATGAAATAATAATAATAATAATAATAATAATAATAAAAGATGATGATCTGGTATTAAATCACTTATTAAAAACAAGTTGATGCTAGTTTTTCTAAAAACAAATGAATTTTCTCATTTCTTAAAATTACGAAAAGCAACAGAAGCAATAGTAAATAATAAAGTACATTGGGTGAAATGATCTGAACTCAGACTGTTTTACAAAGAGCCTTTAAGTGCTATGAAGTACCTGGTTATTCAATTCAAGGGGAACCGGTGAGCTCCCTTCCCTACTTCCTGTTTCTTAGTGGGCAACAACCCCCCCAAAATGCATTTCATTATCTACAGAGATAGGAGGGCAGCTCTCGTGTATGGATTTATGACTTTGACAACGAAGGGCACACTGCTGTTTTCCACAGCAGATTTGTTAGATTAATGAAGAAAAGAAATAATACATAGCCAATATTATTTATTCTATGGCAAATCCAAATTAATTGCTCACCACAAGAAAAAGATAAGCCTGTGTATGTATTGTAGATACAAGAGGTGTATTTTATTTTTCTTAGACAGGAATGGATTAAGAAAAATGAAGGACAGTGGCCTGGCTGGCAAAATGCTGGCATCACCTTACCAGGGCCAATGTGTGTATATTGATTACCTTATGAGGGCCAAAGTGGATTGACTCTCATCCTACTACCCAGAAAAATGTCGAGTTACATAGAATGTAAAATAAATGAGAACTGTTAGCTGTAAACATTTGTTTTATTTTATGTGTGAGATTTAAAAAAATGAGTGTTCATGTGTGTGTTTGCCTGTGTGTGTGCATGTGTGTGTGTGTGTGTGTATGTGTGTATGTGTGTGTGTGTGTATGTGTATGTGTGTGAATGTGTATGTGTGTGTATGTGTGTGAATATGTGTATGTGTATGTATGTGAATGTGTGTGCATGTGTGTGTGTGTTTGTGTATGTGTGTGTATGTGTATATGTGTGTATGTGTATGTGTGTGTATGTGTGTATGTATATGTGTGTGTATGTGTGTGTATGTGTGAGTGTGTGTGTGTGAGTGTGTGTGTGTATATGTGTGTGTGTATATGTATGTGCCTCAAGCCCACAGAGAAGGCCGGAAGAGAGTTTTGCATCCTCTGGAGCTGGAACTCCAGGCAGCTGGGAGCTGCCTATTGTAGATGTTGGGATCTCGCCCTGGGTCCCCTGCAAGAGCAGCAAGTAGTCTTCTCAGTTGTTCATCTCTCCAGCCCCTGGAACTTTATTTTTACCGCAAAAGAATTTGCATTTGAATATTAAAATGCCTGTCATTACTAAATTGCTCTTTAAGGAAGCAGTATTGCCTAATGATAAGAATAACTTAGAAAACATGACAGAAAATGTCCCATGCAATCTGTGGTACTCTCTTCATCTCTCTATGGCTTTGAGGATTGACAAGACACAAACATGACTACTAAATATTTGTCTTTGCTTTCATCCCCACTGAAGCTCTTTAGGTCTTGAGGGTTTCTTTTATGACTCTCTATTAAATTCCCATTGCACTCAGAGCATTAACAAGTTGAACTTCAGTCAGTTTACCATTATCCTTTAAGGTGCGAGTCTTGGCCTTATTTAAGTTCCTTCCATGTTTCACAGCAAAATTCAATTCCCTTTACTGAGCTCCCTCTGACCATGAGTCCAGCCTTTCTTCTGTACACAAGATACATTTATAGTAGATCGAGTTAACACACAATACCTCCTCCCCATGTCCCTTCCTGTTAACCAGATGTGTTTGCATTTTAGTGACAGCCAAGTGTCAGGGTTTCTACAGCGACTTCCTTTTGCTTTACTCAACATATTTTCAGTTCACATTTGACTGCAAACCTTCTGGTCCACTGGTCTTTTACTTTGAAATGTTTTCCTGTTTGGGTTTCATGAATGCTCTCAATCTGTTTCCCTTTTCTCTATAGGAGCCCCCATAGTTTCTGTAAAAGTGTTGCATGTGCATGTGACTCTTGTGCAAGTTCTTTTGAGAATGAGTTCATAGGTCTGCAAGTGTACGTATATGTCCATGTACCTGCACATGTATGCATATATGTGTGCTGCCAGAGGATAACTGGGTATCTTCTTTCTTTCTCAGGTACTGCTCCCATATGTATGTATATACGTACGTACGTATGTACGTATGTATGTATGTATGTATGTATGTATGTATGTATGTATGTATGCATGGATGTACGTGCTGAAATCTCTTACTTGCCTGGAACTCATCAAGTAGGTGACGGACTCTGAATCCCACAGATCTGCCCGTCTCAGGTTCCACAGACCTGAGATTAAGGCGTGCACTGCTGAGCTTGAACCTCCTAGGTCCCTGCTATTCACTCCTGAGCTAATGAAAAACAAGATATTGGCAGATATCAAGCCATAATTTTATTTTGAATTTAAAAATTCACCTTTCTTAACCTTCTTTTTTTTATTAACTTGAATATTTCTTTATATACATTTAAAGTGTTATTCCCTTTCCCGGTTTCGGCAAACATCCCCTCCCCCTCCCCTTCCCTTATGGGTGTTCCCCTCCCCACCCTCCCCCATTGCCCCCTCCCCCAACTGTCTAGTTCACTGGGGTTCAGTCTTAGCAGGACCCAGGGCTTCCCTTCCACTGGTGCTCTTACTAGGATATTCATTGCTACCTATGAGGTCAGAGTCCAGGGTCAGTCCATGTATAGTCTTTAGGTAGTGGCTTAGTCCCTGGAAGCTCTGGTTGCTTGGCATTGTTGTACATATGGGGTCTCGAGCCCCTTCAAGCTCTTCCAGTTCTTTCTCTGATTCCTTCAACGGGGTCCTATTCTCAGTTCAGTGGTTTGCTGCTGGCATTCGCCTCTGTATTTGCTGTATTCTGGCTGTGTCTCTCAGGAGCGATCTACACTTCTGCCTAACCCTTTCTTAACCTTCTAATCGACACCATTATGTATATATCCCACTAGAAATGCGAGATTCACATATGAGATCAAGGCTTACCATCTCTTCTTCATCCTTTTCCTGACCATAGAAATCATCTCTTTATTAGAATATTTACTACCACCTATGCTGGCAAATGGAGAAATCATTGATTCCTTTGAATACCCACCTTCTCCCAATTCATATCCACATCATAATCTCTCCCCTGGTATAGAAAAAAAAGACCTAATCCTGTTGTACATATTCTCAGATCTATTCGGCTCTCCCAACGTTCACTCTAGGGTCTTATTTCAGATTCTCACTGCATATAAATCAAATAAAAATCCAATGTGCATCTCGTCTTCGTATCAGATCTTATCTTCTTTGATCCTATGTCACACAATGACTAAATACTTGCAATTATCCACAATCCCCAGAATTTGTTTCATTGTTTTAGAGAACTGTGATCTTATGCATAATCTTTATTGCTCCAAGAAGTTCTTTCTCATCATCATTTCTCCATGACACCTCCTATTTGTTCATTTTTATTAGTTCTTTGAGAATTGTTTTATTGTTTATTTTTTATTTACATTTCAAATGTTATTCCCTTTTCCAGTTTCCCATCCATAAGCCCTCTATCCCTTCTCCCTCCCCTTTCTTTTATAAGGTTGTTCCCCCTCCCTGACTACCCTCCCTTCCCGCCATTTTGTTTTGCTCTCATTCACTCTCTCCTCCAAATCCTTTCACATCCATCCCCATTTCCTTACTCACCCAACTTTGTGCTCTCTCTTAAAAATTCTTTCACACAACAAGTTCAATTTGCTCAGCCCATATATCCTTAGATGCATGGCCTTACACTGGAGTGATTTTCCCACTCTTTACAATGCTACTAAAACAGCAGCCCTTTCCATTCTTACATAGATCGATGGCTCTGCATTAATGCTGTTGCCACATTCTCCTTCCTGCATCTAATGTTCCTATGATTTCTACTTAAAACATGGTCTGTCTACATCTCTATTGCCTGGTAAGACTTTTAAGAGAAAATGAATTATTGTTTCCCTACTCTAAGAAGACAAGGCATTCAGAGACAGCAAAGGGATTTCAGTGCATGAATGATCAGGGAAGCAAAATATTTTAAGAAGATGAGATAATTTTAAAAGATATAAAATATAAATACCTGGAACTGAAACTATTTCTATAAGTCTCACATAAAATTTCTGGACAGCTAGAATAAAACCATATTAGATTTGTTTTCTTTTTTAAAGAAAAACCCTTAAAGCATGGAAATTTAAAGCAGCTTTTTGAATAATCTTGTATTTAAAAGAATTCAGGATTAGTATTGGGCTATGTATACAATAGAGAAAAAAAGGAAGGTATGTATTGGCTTCTTTGCGAACCAGTGGCATGCATGAGGATATACACAGTAGGAGGGGCCAATCATTCAGTTACTCTCACCTATCCTATTATTTTTCAATTAAAGGCATTTGAACCACTCAGAACATTTTAAAATTTTCTCCCTGCAAATACTGGATAGAGAATTGAATATTATTCTCAAGGATGTTATCACTGTGATAACTACTATGATGTTCCTCTTTTTAAAAATAATGCCTTACATATCATAGCTCATTTAATTATTACAAATAGTTGAAGCAGGAAGAACCTGCCATTTTAAAGATAAACAAAGAAGGTTCAGAGGACTTAACACGACCTCCTAATGGCCAAGCAGCTCACCGATGACAACAGAGGCAGCCCTCATTCCCGACGACACTGTAGCGCTAACTACCCAGCAGAGTGAAGGCTCTGAGATCCTGCCACCAATGTCCTCCTAGACAAGTATTTTGTGCTCACTTCAATCCTGGCGGTCTGTTTTTCCAACAACATGGGATTCTTGCCTCTTGTTTGGTTCTAAATGGGCATCTAAAAGTCTGAACAAACATTCCAGGTCCTGATTGCTTTTCCAGCCCAATCTGAATCTGGGCCGTGGGCATTGGCAACAGTTCAGATGTTTAGGTCAGGTTTTCATTCAGACTTTGTGCCTCTTGCTCTCGTGCATGTCTTGCCTCTGCGCCAGCCTCTCTACTTTTCTGCCATTTTTTCCGACTCTCTCTTCTGTATTCTGACATCTCTATTCACAGAGCTTCAACTTGTGCAGACCAGGGCTATGAGTAGACTAGAGAATGCCTTAGCAGCCACTCTTTTTCTCCCTGAGAAACAAACTATTTGAGTAATAAATTTCGCCAATGTTTCTGATCCTACTTTCTCCCATTCACTCTCTACAAGTCTTTCCAGGAAACAGAGTTCAAGGTTTGCCTAGTGTTTTAGCAGAATTTATATTTTACATTTGTGATTTTTTTCCCCTCTCTTCATTCATGGGCAGGATTTTTTCTTATCCTTGCAGGATCTCTTCCATTTATTTCAGGAAACATGGGCAAGCTACATTGTTCTCCTGTTAACAGCTATAGGTCTAAGATAATGGTGTGGTCAAACAGTAAACAGAAACAGAAAAAACCAATCAACAAACAATCAACAAACAATCAGAGAGAAAGAGAGAGAGAGAGAGAGAGAGAGAGAGAGAGAATAAACAGCTCTGGTCCTTTCTATGACTTCTTTTCAAATATACACTCCAAATCAATTTCTTCAGCCATTTTTCAGGCATGAACTCGTGTTACCAACTCAAGCAAAGTCAGTAGACCCTGAGTACTTTTTAACTCAATTATCCCGGGGATTGGAAAGCCTGCTCAAACAGAATCATATAATTCCCAATTCTTTACTTCATTCAGTGGCAAATTTTCAAGATCTTTCTACTTCCGATGGCCTTTAAATAGTAGTTAAATTTTTATCCAAATCTCATATATTTTATGAGAATGTTTGCATAACTACTTCCTTCTGATTCCATTTCTGGAGGTTCCCCAAATGTCGTTTTCTATTAATTTTTTTTTTAAAAAGCACAATTTACTAAATATATGGTAATTATGAATCGCTGTACTTTTGAAGAGAGGAAGTATGAAAAGTTATTTCATTTGAACTTCAAATGTGCTCCCTTTCATGGGGCCAAAGGTCACGAAGAGACCTGGTTATGTCTCTGCATTCACCCCATATGCTTTAGAGTTAGGATGACTATAGCCCTCAGTTTGCCAGAATTACTTCCATTTATGTCTTCCACTGTTAAATCCTGACAGCATTACTAATGAATTCTCTTTATACTCTCAAAAATATTCACCTAAACTTTGTAGTTGGCTAAATTTATAGGTTTCATAGATACACAGCCCATAGCAGACTAATACCCATACCGATTGACCTAATTTTATCTTAATGACATCTACAGACACAGGATTCACATGTGGTGATATTCAGAGATACCGTGGCTTAGATCTTCAAAATAAAGGTTTGGTAATGATAACTCAGTCCATCTTAGACACTGAGAGCAGTCTGTATCATAATGTACCGTCAGAGCAGCAATATTGATGCCAGGTAGTAGGGTCAATCCAAGTGCCTTTGGTTTAATTCTCAAGGACCGAGTACAGATGAATAAGGTGTTGTCAGGCTCCCTTAGCACTACGTGCTCATGTGGCAAGCTTGATCCACACCTCTGACCCTATAACTCACACCATTCACCTCATCAGCTGGACTTTCACTTTCTGAACTCTATTATCTATCTAGAGCCACGTTCATCACTGTGGTATATTTAGGACTAGCCTTCGAGCCATCTGCAATGTTTGTTTAAAATGCAGACATCAAATAACCATGAGTGAGGAAGATGGGGCCTGGGAATCTTTATTTTAAAACCTCTTCTTGAGATCCCCATGCATTGCTCTCATCTGAGTATAACCACATCTACCACTGTCTTTACAAATGCCTATGACATTGGTCTTAAAGAAAAACTAGTCATTAACTTCAGGCAAAGTAAACAAGGCAATTGGGTCTCCATTGATATGCTGGATAATCAGGCTGTATAGAAATTTGTTAGAAGACCACAGTACAGCTCCTTACATAAGAAATTAAACATGAAGTTTCCTCATAGTGAAAGATAAGGTTAGGCTTCCAGGCTATTTGTATTTATTCTAGTAAGTTACATGCTATTTAAAGAAGTCTCTCCCCCAGTGGAAAACTGATACACTAAAGATATCTAGAAAAATATTTTCAGAAAGGCGTTTTCCTTCCCTTTTTTACTAAAGATCGTTTTGATTGGTTGTTTTATTTATTTACATTTCAAATTTTGTCCCCCTTTCCAGTTTTCCCTTCACAACCATTTATCCCAGCCCCCTCCCATTTGCCCCTCTGAGGGTGCTCTTCCCACCCTCACCACTCTAGTACCTTACTCAGTGGCATGGAGCCTCCATAGGACCAAGGGCCCCCACTTCCATTGATGCCAGATAAGGCAATCCTCTGCTACATATGTAGCTGGAACCATGGGTGTGATGCCAAGAAGTGCTTGTTGACAGAAGCCTGGTATGGCTGTCCCCTGAGAGGCCCTGCCAGCACCTGAACAATACAGATGCAGATACAGCCAACCATAGGACTGAGCCTGGGAACTGCAATGGGAGAGTTAGGGGAAGGGATAAAGGACCTGAAGGAGATTGCAACCCCACAGGAAGAATAATAACAACCAGACTCCTCAGAGCTCTCAGGGACTAAACCACTGACCAAAGAGTTTTTCTTAAACACAATATCCTTAGAATCCAGAGAATTACACTTGGTTTCTGCCTTTTATATATACATCGTGAATTTGAATGAACATTTTGGAGCTTCCTGAATAACTGTGACACTAGTGAAATCAGATTATTGTCCTATAACAAGAATGCGGTAATGACACCAATTGAATGGCTGTCTTTAAAATGTTAGCATTATTTTCTTAAATGGAATTGACCTTGGCACAAAGGATGCCGCAGTATTCTACTCTTGTTATGATGAGTTATGGCTGTAAGATCATTACCATTTATGTAGAAAGGTAAATGTTTAAAGCCAGTGACTGTGACACATGCATAGAACTGTGGTTTAATGTGCATTATGGAGACCCAATAATTACTACTGTATTGGGTTCATAAATTTGAGAAGATGGAAAAGGACTCCAGAATGAGCCTATTTCAGGTTGGTTCTTTTTTTAATGAGCCTAATGTACTTGTTGACTAATTCATCCACGACAGCCAAACTTGGCCCCGAGTTGCACCAATTCAGTCTCCATTGACATCCACAGGATTTGTTCATGAGTTACTGAGGCTAGAATTAAGCCTCAAGGAAAGAACTAAAGATTTTTGGTGAGCTATACTTGTGTGATTAAATAAAATCATTTTTATGGGCTTCGTTTTCTTGTTTTCAGACCGTTCCTTATGAAGACAAATAGCCCATGCACACCGAGGTTAATATTGCTTTTAAGCTATTTGTCTCCATTTGGGAACTAAATGCAAAGAAAAATGAGTGTTTTAACTCTCAGAAGCTTTCTTCAGTTAAATGTTCCCTAAATTCAGGATCTAGCACATTCTGCCAATTACTGAGGAACAGGTATTAGTCACCCCAAAATATTTTTGAAAACAGTAAGTCCCTCTAGTAAGAAGACTGCCAGTCTGCCTTATTGGTCATAAGTTATTGGGGTACTTGCTTACAGCTGCTAAAATAAAAGGCCTGCAACTCAATCTAAAAACCGGGATGGAGAAGACTCCTGGACAGAAGAAGTACAAACTGATACACAGCCTTATTTGAAACATTAGGAACAAATTAAAAATCACTAATTGTTCTGACATTGGGTAATTGCTTACCGTGTTCTGTGGCAGCAGAACACTGCTCCCTTTGTAGAGGAGGAACTGTGTGATTCTGGACACTGTGTATTAGTTTCTGCTAGCATATTGTAACTTGTAATCCCAACTCATTCTTAAAGTTTCCCAAGATGCAAAGAACTCCAAATACACTGAGCGTAATAGAATTCTGACTTTTTCAAAACATATTAAGCATTTGGGTTTCATGTAGGGCATTTTGCAGCACAATTTGATTTTGGTGTCTCTTCGCTAGCCTGCCCCAGATCCCTTCCTTCCTCTCTGCTCCCTCCACCCCCAGAAGCACCTTTCCCACTTCAGTGCCACACGTGTCCTTTCCTTCTTCTGTCCTCAGCACCTTGCACTTCCCTCTGGTAGTCTCTTATCCCTGTTGCTTAAGAATATCACACATGTAACTAGACTATGTGCATAAATAAAAATTATGTAGCATGAGAGATTTAGAAGACATTTAGGATTTTTTAGGTAATAACTTGAGTTAGGTGCTTACTTTAAAAAAATAGTATCATTTTTGGTCTTTGCCTATGTGCTTACTCACATCAGAGGTATCTCCTTAAATGCATTTCAGGATTGCTAGTGTTTTAAAGAATCATTTAGACGCTATAACAATTGAGACACAGACTTGAAAATCTGCAAAGGATCTGCAAGTTCAAAACATGCTTGGTGAAAGGGGAGGTATACTCAACCCTACAGGCAATGAGGAAAACTGGGAGTGGAAGAAGTGACTTTCTAGGAATGTCACACGAACAGGTTATCCTGTGTCAAATAGTCTTGAAAACATACATATAGCTAACATACGGACTCAACAGGAATGCAACAGTGTATACATATCTATCTACATGCATACATATGCATACACACATATCTAGTTAATGAAAGCAGAGGCATGCATGTGAAGGACAGCAGGAGGGGTGTATGGTAGGGTTTGTAGAACAGAAGAAGAGAAGGGAGAAACAATTAAATTACAGTCTCAAAAACAATCTAAAAACAGGTAATAATAATAAAAAACTTTAAGATGTCTGTCAATAACTGTTTATCTAGCTATAGAATGAAGACACTTTTCTCAGCCCAGTTTGAGATTTTATGATGATTTGGAGAAAATGGTACCTCGATTGTACATTATTAGAGCTATTGAACTGTCTAAAACAACACTTTGTATTTAAATCAAGGTCAATGAGTAGAGAGAATCCCCTGGGACCAATGTTCCGTCAAGTTGGAAGGTGCTTCCCCATTACCCAGTTCCTCAAGACAGTCAGAAATGTAGGAAAAAACAGTGGAAAGGTCAGCATCTCTTCTCTCCACAACTAGCAAGCAAAGGACCAGTATCCACGGGCCTCAGGAATGCCATCGGTTTTATTGTATCATTTCAAACCATTGCATTTTCATAAATAAAAATTTCAAATGTGCTTTAAAACAAGTCAGTGAGTTGTACCTTTTTAAATGCCTCTTTATTATTAAAGAAACCTGCCCGGTCTACAAACTTCCTTTTTCAATAAGGTAGAAAGCAATTTTCTAAGTTAACTTAATTATTGTTTTACATCCACAAAGACCACTGAGTTGATTCACACTGTTGTCAAAATTACACTCACACTCAATGTTCATGTCTCTCAGGACACTAAGGAATAAACATATCCACAGGAAACTTAACTCCAATACTGAGTGATGTATTCTCTAAGTTAATGCATCCCAATCTGGGTGTTAAGATGAAAGCCCAAAATTCTTGATAAAAACTTATGTAATATTTTACCAATATTTATATAATATTGCTAGTAGAACCATTTTAAATGTATGGGCTATTTAGTGACTGCTATGGAGAGAGAACATTTGTGTGAAAGCAAAAATGAGAAAAGAAAAAAAGAACACATTGTGTTCATCACAAGACACCAGTTCAAACCATTTCCAAATTGTAATAACGTCTTTCTACTGTCAGACAGTTTTAAAGATGTATTTATTATTTGGTATCCCTATGACTATTCAGTGCATTTTTATTATGAAGTATGCAAGATTGCTTCACAGTGAATTGTACTAAAATCTGTGAAAAGCTACATATGCCTTTTCTCCAAACTGTGTCTCCTTGCTTCACCTCAGTGGCCATGTATTTGCCAGTGAGACAGTGTAACTCCTGACAAGGCCTCATTATGAAGTCATTCTAGGTGAGGTCAGATTATAAGCAAGTAGCACTTTCCTGGGCTTTCTCAAAGGAATGAAAGTTAGGCTTGAATATAACCCAGGAAATTCTTTCCCCATTGTAAGCATGCTTTTAAAGAAGGCCCTCAGTAATCTATTCAGGAATATTTATTGCCTCTCACAGAGAAAGAGTACAAAGGAGGTGCTTGGATGTCTGAAATTGCTGGCATAGGTTTGTGAATTCCCTCAATAAGGGTCTCAGCTCTTGAAGGTGTTAAATACACCACTTTCTGTCACTTACAGATTTATGCTTTTGAATTATTTCACAATGGTCACTACTCTAAATCATCATTTTCCCTCTTTCATCTACTATTTCATTACTGGGATTTTAGGTCTGCAAGCACAGCCCTCCTCCTCCCCCTCTGTAGCCCCCAATTTGATATCATGTTCCAGGCTTAGAAGTTTACATATACATAGGGTTTATACTAGTTAAATTTCCAAAATACCACTTAATAATAAGTTTTAAAATACATAATAAGTAGAAAACGTTAGTTTTCTTCATATTCTTTTTATAATTGGAAAGGAAGTAGTGTGTATACATGTGGTCTAAAAGTGAGATTTAAGCTTCAAATAGTCAATCAATATTGTTTTTAAGGAAACAGCCAGGGTGGTTGCCTGTAGCCCATCTCATTCCTCCCCTTAGTGAGCATCCTGTTGACATTAGTTTGAATCCCCTACGCATTGTGACATTCTTTCCAAGTCCTTAGTATTTCCTCAACCATAGCTCCTTCACTCTTACACATGCACATGCACACACACACACACACACACACACACACACACACACACACAGAAGCATACAGAGAGACAGAGACAGAGAGAAGAAGACAGAGAGACAGAGAGTTAAACACAGAAAGACCAAGACAGAGAGACAAAGAAAGACAAAGACAGACAGACAGACAGACAGACAGACAGACAGGCAGGCAGGCAGACAGACAGACAGACAGACAGACAGACATGGAGACAAAGACAGAGGCAGAGACAGAAATTGCTTTCCTGGCTTCTGAGGGAAGGCAAATGCTTCCTGAACCCACAGACACAGGAAGTCTGGCAGCACTTGTCTCTGTCCCCAGTCTTCCTCCAAGAGAATATGAATGGTGCCATTTTTGTGCCCTCAATCTCATCCCTGCCTTATAGGAACCTTGATTTTCAGTTCCTTCACCAGGTGAAGGTACTTGTTGCCAAGATGCATAGCCTGAATGTAGTCCTTGGAACCAACTTCAGTGTGGAACTACAGATCATACTCATAAAGATTTTAGGATTCCCTAAGAAAAGCGCCTATGTCTATACAAATGATGGAACAGGAGAAAATGAACTTACTATTCTGGTCTCCAATATTAATTACAACCCACATTCTAGCAATTGGGCTGTTTTTCTTCAAAATTTACCATTGGATTTTAGCCTAAACGGTGGGATCCTTAAGTCACACCATGTGACATGGCTCATGTAGGAGGTTTATTTAGGGAAACTGGAGGACATATAGTGTCTACCTCCCGGTGGAGGAGAAAAAGGAAAAATGGGGTAGGGGAGGAGGAACAGACAGGGATGTGGTGCATGTGCAGGAGGGAGTTAGTGATGACACGTCCTACTATCACTGGACTGCTTCAGGCTGGCCGGGGAGGTGTCTGATTGCTAACATTTACAATAAATTATGTTCCTGAAAGTTGAAGTAGAAACATGAACTTAATGTCAGCCTGCAAGTCCAAGGCTGTGGTTTACTCAGGCCTTTGAATTAAAGGAACTGAAGAAAGGGTCATGTGGCATGTCCTGTGAATTACTCTTAGAAATAAGAGTGGACAATATGAAGAGGAAACAACTGGAGTTTGGGTTATAAGCCCAGGGATGGTGCTTGAAGCAACCAAGAACTGGAGGAGAAGAGAGGGTCTCCATTGGAGTAGTGGCACTTTGGGCTTAGACTTCTGCCCTCCAATCCTGAGAGAAGACATTTTCTGCTTTTCATCTACCATGATTCAACTCTTTGTAAAGTTCATTTTACAAGGTAAATCAAAATCAGATGGGTCGTCTTCTAGCACATGAGCACTGCACTTGGCCTTTCTATATGATTGATGTATGTGTGTATATTTATAAAATTGAAAAATTATTTGGAATAACTTCAAATATTTGCTTGATTAATTTTTAAAAAAATATACCACCTCTGTTTAAATCTGTCTTTCTATTATTCTTCTCTCTCTTCTTACTTTCTCTAATTCATGTAATGTGTTTTTGTATTTTTTTAATCATGTCTGCTCATACAATAGAGCCTATTTCATTTTTTTCTAACTCTGTCAAAGTCTCCTTAACTGGTCTTTGGCATTTCACTTGATATACACGGAGCTACAACTTATCCAAATCCAGTCTGAGGCTGTTCATTATATTAGCCCATACGGTTATTGTTTGCTTTAATAATCTCTGTGCTTTAAGCTAACATATATAAAAGTAGATCAATAGAAATACAGAAAAGCCTTCAGTTAAATGATTAAATATATTCTATATAAAGTCTGATCACAAATTCACAAAATAGTGTATTTGCATGGTGAACATTTACATGACGAACCCTGTGACCTAGATCTGTCACGTTTCGCTAATCTAAGATTAAGGGGAATTCAATGACTTATGTGGGGCTATGCACAGTAGTGATACTAAGCATCCAGGTAGTACAACATCAAGTTTAAGTTTATTCCTAGCTCTCTGGGCATTCTAAACATATTTTTGTTTACTAAAGTATTAACTTATATGATGACTGACTCAATGGGCAGGAGAGTTTATGAATTCAGAAGAAATAGAACAAGAAAAAAAAAGGACAAGACGTGTGTTAATTGAATCATGCCCGCTTACTGGATTAACAGTAGAGGAGCTCTTTGTCCATAATTGTGGATGTGGAGATTCAAATGGCTTTAACAACTCTAAAAAGTTTATCCCACCAAGCGACGGGTCAGGCGACGGGGCACAGAGATCACTGTACTTCACTAGCCTCAACGGCACAGAGATCTGCCCTTAGCTGATCTAAACAAGATCTTCCTTGGTGGCCACTTACATCTGCCCTTGTCCAGATGCAATGCTAATAGCAGGTGAGCATAAAATGTTTTCTAAAGGCTGAGCGGGCTGCACCACTGGACTCAGCAAGGAAGTCGTCTCTGTTTTCATATATGCTCCTGATCAACTCATCAAAACAGAAAATTTGATGGAGAACAAATTTCTGATCTTTGTGAAAACCTAGGCATTTAGCTTCTGGCTGGTTGAGGTGCACTCTAACCTTTGAAACTACACTCTGAATACAGTCCAGGGGGAAAAAATGAGAGGAAAACCTTGCCTTTCTCAGTCATAGATGACAAAGGATTCCAGGCAGTTTATTCAGTTCTGTTAAAATGACCACTGAACTACTAGCTTGTTCAGACCCTCCATGGAGACAAGGTTTTGGTTATCCATTCATTCTGGTCCTCTTATCTGTGCCTTTGGAGAGTAGAGGGCACGGGCTTGGAGGTTTTTCTTTTCATTATTATTATTTTTATTTAGCTCAACATTTCAAGAGCTTAACAGGAATGCGAGGGCACAAAAAGTTGTCACTAATGATTCAACTCTAATGAGACGGTTAATATAGCCTGTTTTGTCAAATAATACTTCGATTTATTTGCAGTGCCAAACTTTCTGGAAGGTAATTGCATTCTGGAAGATAGTACATTTTAGCATGTATTATAACAAAGCAGCAATTTTAATCAGTTCATATCCACTCAAATGTGATCAGGATTGTTAGAATAAAGGATGTCTATAAAGTATTAATATCGTATTAAAGGTGCATTAGCCATGACTGAGCATGTAATAGACGGAAAGTGAAAGCAAAACACAGAGATGTGTTTTGTTGAGTTTTAATGCTGTCATTGATTGTTGATACCTTTTTAAATGATCTTATTTAGAGCTTGTCATGGAAGGATTCTCTTGTTGTTGACCTTCCCTTGGTAAAAGCAGATTGTAGAAACACATGAAGATGTTTATTACATCGCTAATTATGTGAAATTGGCATAGCATGCATCCCAACACAAGTAAAAACTTCAATATTATTGATCACTATTTCACAAAACAGTATGCAATGACAACGAGCAGTGCCGTCTAGTGATTTTCCCCTATTAACCTCGTTAGTCTTCCCAACAAGTGCTTTCATGGGTTCCATCATTTCCTCAGAGCACAGAAATACTCTAGAAGTAGCTAGGAAGTTGAAGACCTAGAGGTCAAACTCTTTGCCACTGCATATGTAGAAAGCGAGGGCAAAATACCTACAAGACCCAGTCATTTAGCCTGGGGGATATGGTTATTATTTGTTGGTATCCTAGACCCTTTAAAAAACAAAACTAAATATATATTTAGTGTATAATTTCCAAAGATAATATTTCCACAGGCATTTATTTCCTTCCATTGCATGGCTCCCCCTTTCTCTCTCATATTTTTTAGTGTGTAGGGGATAAGATATTACTCTGTAGCCTGGAATATGTGATCACCTGCCTGTGACTCCCAAGTGACTGGAATTACATGGTTGTAATATTTCAGAGAGAGAGAGAGGGAGAAAGAGAGAGAGAGAGAGAGAGAGAGAGAGAGAGAGAGAGAGAGAGAGAAGAAAAAGGAGAGGGAGAGGGGAGAGGGGAGAGGGAGAAGGATAGTGTAGCAAATGTACAAACTTCATGGCATTAATGAATTGTTTCAGAGTTCTTCTGAACATTAGTATAATGAACTCGAAACCACATTTCCTCTGACTCCTACAGGCAGCACTGTCATTTCTAACTCCAGGAACTTGTCAGCATCCTTTGGCTTGAAGATGCATCTTTCACATCTCTACTTCTTTTGTCAAATGATGTTCTTCTGCTCATGTTCTGTGTCCGGCTTTCCTTTTATTACTGACAGCAGTCACTGGATTTAAGAACCTAGCCTACTCCAGAACAATCTCTTACTAATAAACTCAAATTTGCAAAGCCTTGTTTCTAAATAGGATTTAATTCACAGTTTCACTATTAGCAAGGGTATGAACAATCTCATGGTTGAGGAAACAGAACTGAATAAACCAATGTGAAATGAGAACATATTATCACCAAGGCTTTGCCAGTGACCCCAAATGGAACCTAATTTGTCATATTAGAAATTAATCATAGACACCCAGGTCTGGTGATGTCTTCAGAGTTAACCAATGAATAACTTGCTCACAGTTTCACCCTGTTAGACCTGTTTACTTTCGTTCGTCCTGTGGATCTGCCTTCCTTGGTCATAGTGCCTTTCTATCAGCACTATTCTATGTAGATGCCTTCATCTATCCCACACCATTGTGTATTTTCCTTCATTGTATCTGATATTAATACCATTTTGAAGCAATGTTGCTCAGTTCTTAGTAGAAAATACATATAAAAATTCTGATAGTTACAGAACATAAGTTTTCAGTTTGGCTTTTCTGCTGGATGTTTTCTAATGTTCCTAGAGAGGTCAACAAACATTTTCTGTAAAAAAGATGGAAAGTCTTTTGACTGAGATACCTATTCATCTATAATGAAATCTGCTAATCTGCTCTATTGCATTGCAAAAGCATCCATAGACATATTAATAAATGAATATGAAAATGTTTCAATAAATCTTTATTTTAAAAGCAGGATGTAAGCTGAATTTGACCCAAAAATTATATCTGGCATATGATCCATCTATTAGAAATATATTTAGAACAGTCCCTATGACGTTTTTCTACAGTGGGTGAATCTATGAGCTATAGTGAGAACAAGATTTTAAAGAAAACATTCTTTAATTGGGGTAGTATTCATTGATTTTGAGCACTCACTTAGAACCTAGAAGAAAAAAATGCGACTATGCTAGTCTGTGATAAGTAATTTACATATTTACATATCTTATTTCAATTAATCTTTCAATGAGCCATGAAGTTAATATGATTATCTCTTTGTCACATATAAAAAGAAGCCAACCAAGTTATGTAAATGTGTCTAAGTTCATTCAGGGAGTAATGATAGATTCAATTCGTTTCATATATCCAAGTCCATGAGTATTATACTGAGAGTATGTCTTTTAATATAAGTACTTGTAGATTTCTCCTTCCTCATGTTCTATGACCATCAGCATGATATTCTACTCATATTCTATGTATATGTACACCAAGTCAAATGGATGATATTGGGTCAATGCCAGAAGAAAATTTTGGATTACCCAGCTAGTAGGTCTTGATGATATCAAATATTACATGAACTTTGTTATTTGAACTAATAATATTCAGATTTAAAGTGGAAACTGGAGAAATCTATATTAAGGAATGTATAAATGTAAGAAGAAAGTGGGGTACAAGGTCAAAGATAGATGCAAATCTAAATTATAACACTGGAATGTGACCAAATTTAAATAAGCATTTATTTCCTACCAGATACTAAAGAAATTCTCATGTAAGACCATTTGACACAGGCAGCGGCCTCACAATCCTTCTTGAATGTGTTTTTTGGAAAGACCTTATCTGTAATTATAGTTCTTTTAGGTTGCTTTTCAAGATACCCACATGGGTATAAATGGGTAGGCAGAGCAAGACTATCTTCAAACCATGATATACAGACATAAGCATATAAATTCAGTTCTCTAGCATCCATATACAGTGCCAGGCTTAATAGTGAGGATCTGTTATCTCAGGTCTTGAGAGACAGAGACAGGCAGATCCTTGGAGCTCACTGGACAGCCAGCCAAATTGGAATAACCAGCTTCAATGAAAGATTCTATCTCAAAACTTTTGGTGGTAACTGAGGAGGGCAACCGATGTAGACTTTGACCTCCTCTTATACAAATGTACACACACACACACACACACACACACACACACACACACACACACACACACACTTGCTATAGAGAATTTCATTGGCGATTAATGTTCTTCAATCAAGCCTAGTAACTAGGGAACAGAGCACTGTTACTGTTACTGTGCATCTGTGCATATTATGATTTTTGTCTCTTAATCGCCTTCTTTTGAAGACCAAGGCTGAGCTTGGAGAGATGGCTCAGCAATCGAGACAACTTCAGGCTTGTAAACACAGCCTGTTTTGGTTCCTAACACCTATATCTGGGAGCTCTTAGCGGTCTTTAATCCCAGCCCCAGGGAATCCACTGTCCTCTTATGCACAGACTTCCCCACCCCACCCCACCCCACACACACATGTCTACACATAATTAAATCCTTAAAGAAAAAGTTCAAATAACCAAATAAACACTCTATGAGGACAAAATTGTCAATTTATAGCTTTGTGGGTCTTATCTACTCTGTACAGGGTATTCAATGGATTCTAAAGATGTTAACAGTATGATAGTCATGTTCAGTATGGACAAAGGACAAAGTAAATTCTGATAAGTTTTGACATGTTATTGCCTGATTTACTACACTGGCACAGTTTTACCTATCTCCTGTGAATTCTGGGGCGGGGCGGGGAGGATTAGATGTGTATTTCGGTCAGGAAAAAGCGTTCCACAGCCTACATGGCATTTAATGTTGGCTTTGTGTGTTCTGCCTAGACACTAACCAACTATTTGCATTTGAAAAAGATTTATTGATCATGGCTCTTCATAATACCTTGTCACAGGAGGCACATGGTGCTGGAGCCCACCACTCCATGGTGCTGGAGTGTGTCAGAAAGAAGCCCTCTTTAGAACATGTTGACCTTCATTGGTGGGGCAGGAGGGATTCTAGGACAACTACCATAAATTTGAGGGGTGTCATAGCCAGTTTGGATCTTCCAGGAGACAAATGACAAAGTGAGATTAAAGATGTTTAAAATGTATTGAAAAAAATTGTGAAATATAAGCAGAGAGAAAGAGAGAGGGGTGAGCATGGAGCCCACATCTGAGCCTGTCAACTCTGCTAGGAAAGAAAGAATGGAGAAAGGAATTGAGAATCATCTGCGGCAGAAAAGCTCTGAGACCATCTCCTAGGGAGCACCGCGTGCCTCTGCAGAGCTCCCACCAGACGTTGTTGCTGCAGCACGGTCAGGCACTGGCTGTGCATCACCCAGCGTAGGTCAGGCATTGGCTGTGTGTCACCCAGCGTAGATCAGGCATTGGCTGTGCGTCACCCAGCGTAGGTCAGGCATTGGCTGTGCGTCACCCAGGGTAGGCACGCCAGTGACTGTTGAGGTGGCAGCAGGTGGAAGATCTTAGCTATACTGCTTTGTAGCTAGAGCCTGTGAGCACAGATAAATGGGAATGCAGTTCCCTACTTATTCAGGCTCTACCAGGTGTTTAGTCCTTAAGGAGGGTCTTTCCTCTGTGATTCATAAATTAGAAATTTTCTCAAATATAGAATAGAGCAGAAAATCCAGAGACCCAAAATCAATTGAAATATCCACCATGCAACTTCTCCACACAAAATTGAAATAGCCCACTAGTAGGTTAAATTAGGAAGAGGTTAAATGTTTAAGCTATGGAAGAAAAGAAAATGCTTTTGTGTCCTCTGATTCTTAACAGATGGCACACGTGTTAAAGAGTTAGAGATTTATGTAACTTTTGTTGTTCTTGCTGTTGCTGTTGTTGTTGTTGTTAAAAGGCCAATCATATCATTCTCAATTCAAACTTCAGAAGACTCGCTTCTTATAGATCCAGTTCTACCTCATTTAAACAATTACCAATCCACCAAATACATTATCTATACTTATATGTACTTATAAGTCTCATCAGTGCATCAAAGTACATATTTATGAAGCTTTAGTGCAAAATGGGCAATAAATGGTGTAGTAATGACCATCATCCCTGATCCTTTCTCCTTATGTGGTGCTGAGGATGCTGTAGTAGATACCTTCTCTCCTCAAGTGCATTCCACAGGACATTGCAGATGAAATAGGAGGGTTGTGGAAACTATCTCAGCATTAGAGTTCTTGAGGCTAGAAAACAGAGCTTGGCCAGGACATCTTGGGCCCCAAGGGTCCAGGCTCGCTCACTAAGGTTACGGTCTCTAGTTGTGAGCTTCCCTGCCATACCTGGGGTTTCACATTCACAGTTGAGGATGAGGATGACACAGAGTCTATGCTGGCTGGCATTGCTTGTGTTCTGTCTTACTGGGGGAATGGGGAGTGGGATAGAACACCTGGAATGTGGATGTTGTGGTTCCTATCATGATAAACAGGAAATCCATCTCCAACCACCTGTAACCTTCCACCCCACATCAGGTTCTGGTCCCTGTTCATCACTGGTCATATCATATTGTTTCCATAAATAAAGATCTTTGTGAAGAAGAGACTGAGGAAGAGAAGAAGGCAGGGGAAGTCCTGAAGCAATGCTAGTGCTTAAGTAGCACTTGCTGCACTTGTTCCTAGACAAGTTTCAAGAATTGTCAAAATTGTTTTCTTCCGTTGCAGAGGACATTTTGAGATTTAGGCAGGTGGGAGGGACTTGAACCCACGTTCAGATGCACGAGAGGACACAGGGCATGGATACTTTGGTCCTACATCCTGACTGGGGCTTCCCTTTTTGACAGGGGCAGGAGAATGGTCAATCCTCTACTCTGTACTTGTCCATATTGAAAGTTTTGAGGACCCCTAGGTTCAGTTCTCAACCCTGAAAAAGAGAAAGGTATTTCAATTTCAGAACAGCATATTTTTAATGTTTTTAGTTGAAGATTTAAATAAATTGATATGCTTTTATTTAAAAACAGGGAAATAGGGAAGAAAGAAGGAAGGGAGGGAGGGAGGGAAGCAGGGAAGAGAGGGGGAGGAGAAAGGGGAGGGGAAGGGGTAGAGGGAGGGGGAGAGAGAGACTACGTCAAGAGAGGAGTAATAATATAAATTATAATATGAAACAAGCCTGTGAGGCCCCCTGGGTTCTGCAGCACTAGCTCAGAGAGGCAGGTCAGTCTCCATTCTCTCTCTCTCTCTCTCTCTCTCTCTCTCTCTCTCTCTCTCTCTCTCTCTCTCTCTTTAAAGATTTTCATATAATTTACCTAGAAGACTGCAGTTACATTTTCTGTAATATCAGAAAATTAGATCCTGCTTTGTTCTGATTGAAGACCACACATGTCTGCAGAAGAGCTACTGGGGAAGCCTTGTAAAGCAGGTTCAATGTCTGATGTATCTGCACGAATTTCTGAATAGATCATGGCCCTCCTCGGGTAAAACAGATGCATGCATGATGTCTTTCTGTGATATATTATTTGCATTTGATTTTCACAAAAGAAGAGCAGAGGGTTCTGTTTCCATTGGGGCATCATGTTTTGATTGTTCAAATGAATAAAAATAGGACACTTTTAGTGGGGCCTACTTTCACAACATAGAATCAAAACAAAACTCAAATAAAATACTCAAATAAAATAACAAAACCTGAGTTTTTGAAGTGGTGGAGCTGAATGATTTGCGGCCATTAAGAGCATTCGTTGCATTCCTCAGATGGCTCTGGGAACCCCATTTTTATTAATAGGGTTATTTTCCCAGTTCCAGTTCTTTGTATATTTTGGATATAAGCCCTCTATCCTGAGAAAGCTTTTTCACCAGAATCAGTAACTCCAAGTCCATGGTATCTGACACCAGTGCCCATGTGTTTGACCTTTGTTTGCATTCATGCACACACATACAGATAAACAAATCATCCAGACACATCAATTAAAATAAATAAACTGAAGCACAATCATTTAAGAAACTTTAATTTATATACTGCTAATGGAATATTCAAATCATTATTGGCAGTACCCCTGAATTTCAATATATATATATATATATATATATATATATATATATATGTGTGTGTGTGTGTGTGTGTGTGATTATGTATAATACAGTATTATTATATGTCATACTATTAAATTCTATTATATTCATAGTATTTATTATATATTATATATAGGTTATATTTAGAAATTTCCTTGTACAGGTCTAATAATTTCTGGGGCAAAATCCAGCAATGGATTTTATTTAAATCTCAAAATACATGTATCTCTTCCAGCATGGCTAAATTCCCCTTCATTATTCACCAGTTATCACTTGAGGTACTAATATCGGTGCTTTGTGGGGCTCCATGGGCGTTTTTCATATTAGGTTTAAATTATCAACCAAAAGATGCAGACTGCAAACTGACTTTCACTGTCACTTTTCCTTTTCTGCCTCATTTTTAACACACTCATGCCTAGCTTAATCTCTGTGTTCGAATACATTTTACTAAAATCATCATTTTGCACTCAAAATAACTAAATGAACTTGTTCATGCCATGTGTTCAAGCATATCAATGACATATTTCTGTTCCTCATAGCAGCTCACTAGAAAATATCCAGGCTTGGATCGTTGATGGGTAGCTGACCATCACCAGTAATCTGTTTGGAAATCAGAAACCATCCTGTAAACAAGGCACACTTACACACACACACACACACACACACACACACACACACACACACACACACACACACATACACAGAGAGAGATAGAGAGACAGAGAGAGAGAGAAAAGAGAGAGAGAGAGAGAGAGAGAGAGAGAGAGAGAAACTTTTCATACCTATTACCAAATATTTTAACCACTAGAGAGGGATTAATAATGTTAATGCTCATCCTTTATAAAGATATCCAGCAAAGAAAACATGGCCTCTAGAAAGTTATTCCCAAAGACTAACAAGGTCAACCTATCTAAAATCTACATTTTCTTCTGCACAAGGAACAGATCATCCACCCTTGTTTTGTTTGTTTCTGAAAAAAGCATTTTAATCGCTTTCCTCATCTTTTTTCATTTTTTTGCTAATTAACAAAGAGACTTTGAACCTCTTTGTTTCTTATTTGTTTATAGCCTTAACAGTTTGGCGCCAAGGGGATCATCAAATTGTTAGGCCCTGGTAGGAAGGCATTGGTAACCAGGAATGCACAATGGTGTGGGTTGGGGGAGGGGGGACTGTATAAGAAACGTGGAGTGTGCTGTGTAAAAATGCAAACACAAATTAGACTCCTTTAATTTGCGTGCGGGATAGATAAATAATGATTTGCACCAAGCAGGGATCTCACGTGGCTTTGTTCATATTTTAATAGTGCACTTCTCTTTGCAGTCTCAGTAATTAAGTCTTATGACATTCCAGAAACCATAAATCCTGCTGAGATGTTTAAGTTTAGAACAACCTCTTGATGTACAATCAAAATAATAAAAACAACAACAACAAAAAGGACACTTCTCGGGTTCTTAACAAACTGGCTTGTTTTCACCTCTGCGACACAATTGGATGTGGCCCACTCCAACTGTTTAGCCTCATTGTTAACTAGAAGTTCCTTTTGAAATTCATTGCCTTCAATTACATTTTTTAAAAGAATTTTAATTGCATGGCTGTAAAGAGTAAAGACGCTCCAGGCTCCATTTGTTTATCATGGAGGAGCCTAAAGAAAATGAGGACAGAGCTTCCCAGCTCATGCAGGGGTTGGCGAGGAAGGGAGAGGACTTTTAATTCGACAAGTTCAGAGAGATTTCTTAGTTTGACGCGCTTGGCAGGGGGTCTTTGAGCGCATGGCGATGCTTCGGCATTCTGAGCTTTGAAAGCCTTTCCCTGCAGCAGAAATTGTATCAAAAGCCAATGATAATATTCCCTGCAAGGTAAAACACTCTATTGAAGATTTCGAGGGCTGTTTATTTATTCATCACAGTTTTTCTTTTAGGACATATGAAGCAGCTAGGTAATAATTCACATAGATGATAGAAAATGCAAAAAAATATTCTCCTTATTAATCTTTCACCCTTTTCTCCTTCTACTTCTCTGTAGGCCACATGTAGATATAAAAGGTTCTTTCTGTTTGGCTCAAACATATCTATCTCTATTCTGAATCTCAGTTTCTTCCCTTCCCTTTTCATTTTTAAACAAAATTGTCATTTCCGTCTACCTCCAACCACCAGCTGAGAGTATGAGATGTTTATGGTTATTTCCTCCTGCTAAATCCTCAAAGTGATTAATTAATTTTACAGAAGGTTATGCTCAGAATCCAAGGCCCCTTTCGAATCTGCCCATTGTATGTCTGTTTCACGAAGCTGTTTTCAAAGCAAATGCTAACAGTCACGTTGCTCTCTTGAAGGGTACACATACTTTAATATTTTTGTATTGTATTTTGTACACATCACAGGGGGAAAACATTTCTTCTCTCTCGCTGTTGATATGTCAGACCTGGGAATAAAGGGCCATGACAACCCTTCTATTGCCAATGTCGACCCTGTGTGTGTGTGTGTGTGTATGTGTGTGTGTATCATATGTACATTATTATACATGTATATATATACATATGTATGTGTATATATCTGTGTGAATATATGTATATGGGTGTGTCATATGTACATTATATATGGATATAACATATATGTACACATATGTGTGTGTATGTACATATGTGTATGTGTATGTGGGTGAGGGGACTCCAGGACAGGGCATTGCATACAAGTGCAAGTTGTTGTATCTTATCTTTCTTTTTTAGAATGGAATCGATGAAGGAAAACTATATATACAAAAGAAACAGAAAAATTCAACACCTCATCACATTTGGGCAAACTTAAGCACAGTTCACTCTACAAACACAAACCAGGTTGTAGATTGTATTTAAATATCAAAAGTTAGAGAAATCACCATGCCAAGTAACCACCTCGCTAGACCAATATCCATAGAAGAGCATCAGCAAATATTCATTCATTAATATTAATTGAACTTCCACAAACTGCTAGGCAAGCCACAGACACCTCACAGAGGCAACCGTGTCCTTAGGAGTTCAACCTCAATACTGGGTTCATGATCATTTCTCACATATGAAAATGGGCAGAATCAAGGGTAATGTAAAACCCTATAGTTCCAAACTGCACATAGGAAAAGCATTGACTTCTTACCAGGTTTGGGAATTTGCATACTTTAAATAGGATAATTCAAGCATAGTATTTAGACTTGGAAAAGTTTTGTGGTCCTTTCCTCTGTCAATACACACTGTCATAAGCAAGAAGATCACCACTAAATACAGCACCATGGGTCTCTTTCCTCCTTCAGTTGATGCCAGGTTTTGTACCCCTCTGTCACAAACGTTTAGAGTAGAGGAGCTAACGATTTAAATGCCTCCCCAAGTGTAAAATTAACATAATTTATGATTACTTCTAAAATGAGTGAGCCCTATGCAAAGATGAACTTACATTCACATATAGCCATGATGTCTGCCTTCGTTTCTTCCTTACTACTTGTCAGTCAATGTGACAACTCTTGCGATAATCTCTGTCGGGGTTTTCTACGCTGCCTTTTGATCGTTCAGTTCTCAGCTAAAAGACACAAAACTTTTATATTTATAATAAGCTTTAAACAGTGCTAGAGATGGGCAGACATCTACCCTCTAAGTTATTAGTGCCTACTTCCTTATCAGCAGCATGAGATATGAATCACCCCATTCCACCTCAGTCACTCTTACTCTGACTGGACAGCCCTCACTGCCAGTTCTCAAGATCCCTTACCCCATGGCAACTTCTCTCTCTCCCTGCTCCCTTTCCTCATATGTCCTCCCTCAGACCTCAAGCCCAGGATCGGAAATTCTACCTTCCACTCTCCTGCCCAGCTATAAGCTGTCAGCAACTTTATTTAAGCTATAGCTCTAAATTAAGGAACTAAGTCATACAGCATCATTTGCTGTACATAAGATCTCCTCATTCCTGGGTGTGAGCAGATCTTGAGGACCAGTATTTAACACTACCGTAAATAGCAGTAGATCAAACCTCAACTGATAACTGGAGAACTCTGCTGTGAACCTTGTGTGTTTGACAAGTCCTAATTTGAAACTCAATGAAAATCTAAGGCATTTAAGAAGATGCCCAAATACACTGGGGTATTATGAGCCATGTCCAAAGATGGGTGTGCTGAAACAGGTTATAACTATCTGGGTTGTTTGAAAGTAAAGTTTTGAAGAAGAATTTTGGATGGTAAATTGAACAGTCAATATAATGGTGTTATTTCACTGCCATTGCCCACTGTACACTTTCCTAGTTTTAATTTCTTCCTTAAATGTTGACTATATTAAATTAAAATTAACAGTGATTTGTACGGTGAGACCCACAGGTCAGTGACGGATTTCCTGGGTTGTCTGCTTGCATTTGCTAAAGAGAATTCTTTTCTCTGAAGTTTCTTCCCCCTCGTGGAAGGACACACTTGGCGCAGCGAGGGTGGGGGCTCACAGGCTACAGCAGGGAAGGAAATGGATATTGGGGTGATTGAGCAATTGCTGCCAGTTTGGCTTCTTAAAGCATCATGGAAAAGCTACGGAGATCACAGAGAGCCAGAGAACAGGCTCTTGGAGAAGCATCTCTGTGGCTTGTGTTTCCTCAACAAACACGTTGCTAAAAACAGACCTCTAGAGTGTCATTTGGAATTCTACAATGAATTTATTTGCAGGTGGATCACATCATGAACCATGCTAATACATAGCTCTCTCAATCATTTCTAATAAAGACAACTGAAAACTAGAACTTTTCATTCTGGAAGTTAGCATGTAGTAAAATATCAGATGGGTGATTTGAAAAATTGGCAGAAGCCAAAACAAACAAACAAATAAACAGACAAAACAGTGTTTATCTCTTTTTGGACTTCAGAGGCCTTCACATCTCTCCAGATACTAAGGAGTCTAACGGTTTTTTCACCTAAACAATTTAGCAGTTAGTTGAGAATAGAAATACAAATTTATAGCTGGACTGTGGTTAAGCATGCCTTTAATCCCAGGAATCGCATGGTCAGATTCCTAACTAAAAAATAAGAGGAAGGAATTCGCTGCATGATCTATGACTTTATTTTATTTATTTATTTATTTATTTATTTATTTATTTATTTATTTTTAAATATTTACTTTGAGAGATTGTTCTGCCAGGAGGTGGTGGCGCACACCTTTAATCCGGCACTCATGAGGCAGAGGCAGGAGAAGTCTAGGCCAGCCTAGTCCACAGGGTGGATTCCAGGACAGCCAGGGCTACACAGAGAAACCCTGTCTAGAACAAAATAAAACAAAATGAAAAAATAAAAAAGAATGATAGGAATTAAAAGTATAGATTGATTGTTCAAAATAGTAGCAGAAAAATGGTTACCAAAGAAGGCTCTGGAAGAAACCAACACCAGCAACAAAATCCAAAACCTGTGATAGGACAAACTCTTGTGGAACTTTGTACTAAAGTGAAATTTTCCTTGCATTGAATCACTACATTGTTCAAAGTACTGGCAATTAGGAGGGAAATTTTAAAGAAATGGAAAAGGTTAAGTAGCATCAAAAGGTGGAGAATTCGGGGTTTGGGATGAAGATCAGTTGGCAGGTGTTTGTATGTCATGAGGGAAACATAGCTTCAGTCACCAGGGCTGCAGCAATACGCTCAAGAGGTAGACACAGGAGGATCCACATCCCAAATTCAAGGTCATCTTTGGCAACATAGAGAGTACTACACTAGCCTGGGAAACAAGAAACCTGCTTTAAAAGGGAGAGAGGGTAGAAAGTGTGTCACACACACACACACACACACAGTAGGGGAAGGAGAAGGGAGAGACAGGGAGACAGATTAAGATTTTAACCTGACTTTATTAAGGTTCCCCACTTCCTTTGAAACACAATGTCTTCAAAAAATGAATTCCTCTTTAGTTCATAGTGAGGATCCCCCAAATTTCAGAGAATATGAAAGGTAGTGTTTATAATATACCACAGCATCTTAAACCATGTTATTTGACCCCATACAGGATCACATAAGTGGATATGCTATATATTGTGAGTACATGTGATGTATTCATAAAATATATGAATACATATTATGAGGCAATGTTCTCAGTTTTGATTAAAAATGAAAATACCAATCACCATTGATCTATTAAAGATACTCTGTGTTCTTCAGTTTTAAATAACCCGCCCACTTTTAATGTTTCAGGTAAAAATAGTCATATCTATTTTATTAGCCTGGAAATTTACTCTCATCATTAATACATGATAAAATATATGTACATCAAACAATCAAAAAATCTCTTCATGGTTTATCATTAGAAAGTGCTTAATGTGGATAGTACTCCAAGTTGTGAAAGGATTTATTGGGCAAATAGGTTTGAAGTGAAAAAGCTTAGGAAACTCTGAAATAGGCAGAGATTGCAAAGACATATGCTTCTGAGGTAAACACCATAAAAGGGGACAATTACATGATCCTAACCTGGGAGGAAAAAAACACAACAGCTTGATTTAGACCATTTGTGACGCCAGAATGAACTGCCTAAGATTGGGGTACTACATATGTAATAGGAGTTAATGTCTCAGGGTTCTGGAGACACAAGTATAAGATGATGGCTTGTAGCACCTCACAGGGGACATGGGTGTCCTCTATCAGAATGAAGACTGGGTCATGAGATGGTAGAACAGTATGTAGTGTGAACAGCCTAGGTTGTTGTCTTTTTCCTCCCTCCTATACGCCCAGGGAACTGCCTTGTTCAGATGGAACCACTGGCCCAAGACCCCATCTTGTATTTTCACATTAGTGATAATTTGTGTGTGTGTGTGTGTTTGTGTGTGTGTGTGTGCGCACGCACGCGCACGCGTGTGTGTACATGTATTCATATTCAGTAGAAGGCAAATGCCTAAAACATTTTTTGCAGGATTATTGCAAACAGAATCTGGTTGCCCCTCACTACACTATGTTCTGTAGAAAAGGAGTTACTTGCCTTTGTCTTTGAATCTTTAAAACTTCTTTTTAGAAAACAGTAGCAGAACACATTTCTAGAACAAAAAGAGAACGTAATCGATTATTGCAAATTTTCCCTATGCCTGCAAAATTCTTAATTATTTTTTTCCTATTAATTTTTTAATGTTCTTTGGTTTTTCCTCACAAACTTGGTTCCTTCCTCTCCTTATCTCTGTTATTCATTTTTGTTGCTGTCATTTCTTTCTTTCCCACTCTTTCTACTTTCCTTTTAACTAAAATAAACAAAAGGGAAATGTGGTATAGGACCAAGAGGGAAAGAATGATGGGCAAAGACAGGTCAAGAATAGGGACTCACATAACAGGGAGATAATTCCCTAACCAGATTGAATGAACCATGAATCTGACCAATATGGAAATCGGTGGGTTTCTAAAATTCAGCATCTTAAGTGGGAATATCGATTTATAATGGAAAGCCCAGAAAATGGAAGCTTCATTTTTCTTGGTCAAAAATACAGTAGAGAAAATATTTAAAAATGAATATATATGTATACATGGACAAGAAAGAGACCATGGCATTTAACTGCAAGCCACATTCCAGAATTAACCTATGAGCAGAACTTTTAATATACTATACAACCCATCAATCTGACTATGTTCTTAATATCTGAAAGTGAAAATGAAAATAATTTTCATCTTGTTTGAGGGTCTGCATGTTTTCATGGGTCCATTATTATAAATGGCTTTCACGTCTATAAAATATTCTATAAGAATTTCTACCAAGCACCATGGAAACAGATACAAAATTTTATTTATTTTATCATTTCTTTCTGAAATCAAAACCAATGGTATGACTAGTAAATATTTCCTTTCCCAAATGTTCTGCTTCAAATCCCTCTCAACAAAGGTGAGATCAAAATCTAAACTTGCAAAGAGAATCCTCTAGTCCAGTGCCGGGGTACCGAAGCCTATCACAGACGCTATTGTCCTTCCATTCCTGTAAGGAAACTACTCACAGCTAAAGTCTTTCAGTTTCAGTGGAGGCTTCGAACCAACACTGATCTATATTAGGTGTTAAAATAGCTATTCAATATTGTGACAGTGTACTTCTTTTCATACATTTACGTGCACACCTTAGTAAGAAACAAATCCATTCCATCCACTTACCCAGAAGAATGGTAGACAGTAAAGGAACTTACAGGTTAACTAAGTATTCAGAGATAACTGTAGTTATCTTTCGGAGTACAGGAAAAAAAGACCAAGCCAAATTTCCTTTAGGCACTGTGTGTGTGTGTGTGTGTGTGTGTGTGTGTGTGTGTGTGTGTGTGTGTGTGTGATGTGTGTGTGTGTCTGTCTGTATCTCTGTGTGTATTTGGTATGTCAGTATTTCTAGAAGGTATAGAGGTGTGTTAAGACAAAATGTAATATTTATCAGACTGGACCCTGTTAAATGTCGTTATTGAAGAATAGGAAGTTAGAACAATTTGCGCAGCCTGTTTACAAACAGAAAATTCTACTGTTTCATTGCCTCTTCTTAATTAACTAATTGATTAATTAATATAGACATTTTCCATTCTGTTGCGAACAGCTTCTGGGATAAATTGCCTAATAATTTATATCTTGTTGTGTTTCATTTTATACTCTTTTACATAAACATTTATTCTATATTTTAGTTCAATTTCACCTTTCATTTTAATTTCATGTCACCTCTCACGTTTTATATTATTTGAGCTTAGACAAGTGTCTGAAGTGAATTACTGTATCCTGAACTCTTCTGTCTGGCTTTCCAAGCGCTGCGGAGACTTTCAAGTCAGTTTCCCCCCAATGCACATGAAAATGGTTGTTTTGTTTCAACTCCCATTGTGAAAATAAAAGCAATCTACTGGTACTTTCTGAGCGTTCTCTTTATCTGGTATTTCATTGTCTGGTGTCCAGAGAAGAGCAGCTCGCATTTGAATGTTCATGATTACCTCCAATTTCTCATGGCATTCTGAACAGAAGAAATTCTACTGTATCTCATTTTTGATAAATAATTACACAAATGCTTCTTGAAGAAAAAGGTAACTTTTAGAATACGTGAAAGTGTAAGAAAAAAAAAGTCATTACAAAGCTTGATAAGTATGTGGTCATCTTGGAACCAAAATAGAGGGAGGAAAAAAATCAACTCAACTCCCCGCCTTTCAAATCAGGAGTTTGTGCCTCTGTCATCCAGACAATGCCCAGATTGGTCCCTGTGTCTGATTGTGGAAAGAAACCTAAAATGAGTTTTATGCAAATTTCTTTACAATGAAACATTTTCGAAGTCATTATACTAAAAGGAACTTTTTACAAAGCGCTCGCAAAATAAAATCAGCTGATAATTCAGCAACGTCGGAGGAAAGTGTGAGACAATTAAACTTTTTTGGGAATCACACGAAACTGTAGACATCCCTGTAACAACGCAGCTATGGGAGGAAATATCTCCCTTGGTTTTCATCCCATTCAATTGCCGTTTTCGCACTTAAAAGTGATGTTCAAGGCTATTTTTAGTCCATTTCCAACTGCTCCTGATACATCTAAGTTATATACCTTGATTTTTATTTTAGTATCATAAGAAATGATTTAAACTCGGGGAAGCCCAAACTTCAAATACCTGTGAAAGCAAGATTAATGCAGTCTGAATTTGGCAGGAAAATAACTTCAAAGGTGACATTTTTGTTGGAGGTACTAAAAAAACCTACAGTAATAGTTTTAGCAAGGGTTAGTCTAGAGCATGGCTCAGGGCAACAAAATCAGCCATATACTATAACTGTCTCAAGGCCACCAGAGATGGATTTATAGGCCATACTGTCTCCCTGAGAGGGAAGCACTTGAAAAGGCTGAATGAAGACGAGTGAGCAGTCTACCTCTTTGGAGGAAAGTCCACTTATTTTTTATTGGTTCAGAGAGTGATACCATCTTGTGTCATGTGTTGAACGTCATCCAATAAGAGGAACTGCTGTGCTTTGCAATCTCCCTGGTTCAAGCATTCCAGTTAAGACATGTGACAAGGGAAGCCTGACACTTTGGGTCCCCTTTGGAAGCTGCTGAAGATGCTGGCCAGAGGAGACAGCTTATCTTGATGTCCTTTCTCACCTGCTGCTTCCTCCTGTCTTCCCTTTGTATTTTCTCTGACTCTGCAAAAGCTAATGCACTGGTCCAGGACTTGTGCTGTAGTTTGACTAGAGGGGTGAGAAATACAGCGTAAGTTCCCTTAACAGAAACATTGAGTTATTACGGAGACTCATTCAAAGACAAAACAACAACAAAAACCATTCAAAATGAGTTCTGTAAATTAATGATAGAAACATCTTTAAAATTAAAATAATGTAATGACTGCTTCAAACCCGCGTGCTATGTATATAGCCTGCAGAGTTATCAACCTTTTGGGGGACAAAGTATACTTTTATATTTTATATTACATTGTTATAAATTTTTTCCAAACAGAATTATTACAATTGTAGTGACAATATCACTCTGTAAGCCATGATATAATTACATAACAGTTGAGTTGTGGTAGAGTTGTCATGTAGTAATTCGTACTCCAGTGGAAAAACAAACATCAGATGTTTGCCCCAGAGTACTTAAGATCCAGAGTGAGAACCTGTATCTACCATACGTTATGTATTTGAGCATCTAATAATGATATCATAGGACAGTGAGTTGGCTTTGCACAGCGACATTTGCTAGCTGAGCGGTCTCGGGGACGTTACATGAAGCCCCATGTTTGGTTTCATGCTCAGCTGTTGCCGTCTTTATAGGCTAACAAACTTCCTCCATTTCCTCTTGACTAGACTTTCCGAACTAAAGAGCTGGTACTCAGAACACAGGACAATGCATAACCTATGGAGTGTTGGTTGAATAATAACTAGGAAACTTGTTAGTGCCATCTGAAGAAACATAGCCAGGGGCTGTGTGTCACAGGAAATTGTTTCACAGTGAATTTATGTCGCGGCTTAACTTTGCATAATGTGGAGTGCTGGGATGGTGGGATGGAAGAGAGGAGGGCACACAGGAAGAGGACTAATCAGCAAATGTGTTTCTACCGTATTATTCCAACTCTTTAGTGCAGGGAGGAATGACAGAGCGTGCTAATGAGCAGGGTACAAATTAGACCATTGCTGTATCACATGTATGTGACTGCTAGGTCACAATTACACAGAGACCCTCTTTGACAAAGACCCTAGAAAGGATGCTTATGAAAAAGAACCAAGAAAGACAAGGAGATAAGGCCCAAGGCCAGCAGTATTTCTCTGTCCATACTCCTGTAACTATAGTTGTCAACCCAGATGACTATAGGACCTGGACCATAGGATGGCTATGAATGGAAACATGATTTTGTGTAATTTTATATTGGACAGGAATAGGAATAATGGCTCTGAAAGATAAATTTCCATAGCAGGACTAGAACTTGGGTTTTGATTCTAAAAGTAATCAAGAAAAGAGAAAGTATTGGAGGCATAAATTGAGCGGGAGGATAACATTAACGGACACCACACAACCTTGTACTGGGAGAACAAGAGATCCCTTGAAAATAAGCAGAAAAGCCAACTCTAGGAGCCAAATCACAGCCTTTCATTCCATTAGAAGTAGAGTGGGTTAGTCAGTCCACACAGGGGAGGAATCAAATGGCTTCTAGAAGCATTTGACCAAAACTGTCTGTTTGCTTTGACACTTTACAAACGTTTATTGAACACACTGTTTTAGACAAATACTTTGAACAGCAAAGCATCCCAGCATTTTGAAAGTGAACCAGAAAAGTTCCTGATAGGCAGTTTCTGCTGTCTTACGAAGCATCAAACTATTTGAATATTCTTTTTAAAGGCGCTTACAGAAAAACCATTTGAATTACGCATATACCTCAGACATACACGCTGACAAAAAAAAATTGTCAACTCTTGGTTTCCCGTGAAGGTAAAGGTGATTACATTCCGGGCCTTGCACGGTTAGGGGGAGTTTTGATTTCACTCATCTCTTCGCCAGTATTTTCTGTGCATACATATGCTAAAATGAATGATATTGTCCAAAAGTAAACCACCAATGCAAATGAGCCACAAAGCTCAACTATTTTTTTTTCTCCCAAAAAGAAAGGATTTCAGGCTAGGTAAATTTATGCATCACTGGCTTCCTTCCGTTTCCTCCTGATAACGTCTGATTGACACCAGCACAGCGTTACTTTTAAAGAAACTAAAACGAATCCTGCAGCCTCATGCAGTGGGGCCTTACCCTGTCAGTGCTCAATGACCACTGAGGCCTGACTGATGGCTCCAGCCACTGCATGAAATGTTTTCCATCATTTAGAAGACCACAGTGGGGTGGGGGTAACTTGCATAATTAGATAGTGCGAAGCAAAGTCAGAAATCAAAAGTATTGCCGCTGTAACTTCTTGAATTGTCTTTGGATTTTTCTTTTTCTTTTTAATCTACAGAGAATGAAATGGGTCACCCCTGCCTTCTGTTCTAGTTGCTTGAAGCCAAACACTGTGAATCTCTATCGATTAGCCAAACAACCCTTAATTACTCAGGTTGGGATCTGTGTGTGAGCTGTGATTCTTCTTTATCGTGCTACTGATTTGTTTCAGGTGCACTGCTCTTCAATGGATAGACAGAAATAGAGAGAAGAGTGCATCAGATTAAGATCAGAGTCTACTACATTTGTACAAAGTCAAGGGTGAAGGTGAAACCATTAGCTAAGTTGAGGCTCCAAATCTAAGTTGATTCTAACGATCCGTGCATTCCTGAGCCTTTGGGTCTGTAGACATACGTATATTTGTGCATTCAAATGTTAGGAAACATGACTACATTCTATGTTCTATTGTAATCTAATTGGATTATAAGAAACTAAGGATGTTAAAAGCTACACACTTCTATGAAGACAAGCAAACTCAAGGAAAATATCTAGATTTACAGGTCAGGTCTTGTTGATATACAAAGTTTGACTTTTCAGAGGAGTAATCTTCGATGCTGTGGCTTAATAACTCATTGCTACTTTGAAATGAAGCATCCTGGTTGTTTTTAAACAAGCACTGGGTTGAAGAAATACATCATGTTTAGATGGTGATAACCTTATTAGTAGCGGAAGCCTAAGGAGAAGTAACTTGCATAAAGAACAGTATCCATTGAAAGAAGCATGCGAGGCCATGAAATAGGTCCACGAGAAAAGACACTTAACATCGAGCCTGATGATCTGAGTCGATCCCCAGGACCCACATGGTGTGTATTCATATGTCTCCATGTGTGGGGGGGCATAATGTGCACAAATGACTCACTAGGGTCGCCCAAATTTGTTTTAACATAAACAAACAATAAAAAGCTATGGTTTGCTACATAAAGAGGATTGTAGAAATAGAATGGCCAAACCTTGCCAGATTGAAGGTATGGCCATTGTTAGCCCATGGTTACGTACATAAGAACATGCAGATGTTCTGGTTCCCATTTCAGTGTTTAGTTAAGCACCTTGGTGTAGGTAAGAAGAGAGAGGGAAGGGCAGGAGGAAAGGAGGAAGA
This sequence comes from Rattus rattus, assembly GCF_011064425.1. NCBI lineage: Eukaryota > Metazoa > Chordata > Mammalia > Rodentia > Muridae > Rattus > Rattus rattus. The sequence continues at coordinate 38,436,677 of NC_046166.1, forward strand.
GAAAAGCAACTGAGAGCAGGTGGGAGGAAGGAGAGAATGTAAGTATTTTGTAGGTTTTTACAGTGATGCTATGCATGCCTGTGTGAAGATTGAATGAATAGATAAAGATTTTACATGCCATGATGAAAACCTGACGCAAGAGAGAGAGCGCGAGGCTCTCAGGTCAGAAAGCATTTCAAGAAACAGGATAGGGTTGAACTTGACAAATGCTGCAAAGAAGTGTTGGAAAGATGAGGTATCAAAATTGGACTGGCCCTTGGGCTTAGCTGTAATGAGGTCGTCAGAGACCAGCTGAAGGTCAGTTTCTCCCCAGTGACAAAGGCTCGGGCTGGACCAGACAAAGTTGAAAAGCTGTCTATGAGGATTGGGAAAAGCACACAAGATACAGTCTAGGATCCCACATATGATAAAGAAAGAGGATTAAGAATTTGGCCATCAAGTAATGTTATTTATGGTGCTTATGACAATGAAACTTTTAGGTTGCACTAAAAAATGCATTAAAAATGAAACACAGAACCTTTTACAAATTCTAAGCTGGAAGGTCACTTTTGTTTGTTTGATTTCTTTCTAAGTATATGATACTGATTGTTTTTCTTTTTTCGTTATATATATTATATATGTATATATTATATATATGTCATATATGTATATATATTATATATATATGTATCATAAGAATCAGTTGACATAAACAAATAACTCTGGGGTTCTCAATATTTCCCACATATGAAGAATGAAAAAGAACTGAAAGCAAGAAAGAGAAAACCACAAACACTACACACACAACACACACACACACACACACACACACACACACACACACACACACACACACACACACTGAGATACAGAAGTACACAGGGAATGATTGCTAGCCCTAGGAGGTTGCTTGTCTTAGATATACATTTGTAATCATGACATTTATTGAATTGAAACATCGTAAATGCTGGCCAGTGTTTGCTAGTTGGTCAGGAAGAACATTTTTAATTTTGCTTGCTTCCTGTAGTGTGTGATATATAAGAACATATTTAAGAAAAGAGAGACAGTCTAGTGATGATGACATCACACCTGATGAAGGACCGAGGAAGAGAATTCAGCATGAACAGAATTAATGAATTTAAATTATTCAAGTCCACATGCTTTAAAAACATGTCACTGGGGTTAGCTAAAATCTCACAACTTTCACATTAGTTCTCTACGAATTGCACTACTGTAAGTAAACGTGTTGTCTCACTAGAGTACGAGGCTGTTAAGAAGCATTCTGTGTGTTGTTAGGCAGAGTTACATAAGGGTGCCTTGGACTGTGGTCACTCCAGGCTTCTGAACCTTGCATGAAGATATGTTTGAATCACGCTGCCCTATTACTCTTTAAGCAAGATAACTAATAAACAGAGCAGTTAAAATTAAGTGATATCTTCCTCTAAAACTCCACATGCTTCATTTACTACTTCATTTCTGGGGTTCACCACCATATTTTCAGTAGTAGAAAGCCAGCTTCTTAATAGTCTATGAAGAATGGAGAAGTCAGAGGTTTACATTAAACAACCAGCAACTTGAGGTTATCCGTTTTATTTAGAAACTATGTTTAATGCAAAATTACAACAGGGATATATGTCATTGGGGGTCACTACTGAATATTCCTTTTGGGTTTTCTCTGTTGGATGTGCAATCTCAGCTAAACGTTTTGAAGAGGAGGAATCAAATAAATTGCCCTATTTTGGGTCTTTCTCATCTGTATACAGTCGCACAGCTCCAGTAGACCTGAAAATTGCCCAGAGACAAACTTTAAAAAAATAGAGTGCTTTTGAGGCAGAAAATTGCTTTTCTGCAGTATGGTCTAAAGGACAGGCACTGACAGGAGGACAAGAAGTTGTCACCATGCAGTGACATCGTAAAGCATAGCTCCCATAACCAAAGCATAAATTGTTTTTATTTTCTTCCTTATTAGAGCACAAAAGGATTCTATGCAATAGCATTATGTCTGGCTTTAAGGGAAAACCGTTCAAAGCAAAAGTACAATTAGATTTCTGAAAGTCCATCTTTTCCTGCCCATGGTTCTTAGTCTCTCCAGAAAACAGATAGCTTAATATAGCAGACAATTCAGTATTTCTTGATTTCTTCAACAGCCAGAAATATGTGTAGGCTTTGGGATAAAATAGAAACTAATTGTAGAGGTCTCTTGGTTTTTCTGTGTATAAGTCAGTTTCTTACTAACATTGCAACAGGGCTTGTAGTTTAATATTAAAAAAAGTATTTTATGTATCTGGATTGGACCCTTGATATTTTTGAAAGATTTTTTATGTGGTTTAATTTCCATTTTTATGGTGGAATGAACAAAAAATGGGAGGATATATGTCTTTTCTGTGTTAAGGGATTTGGAACTCCTTTGGGCCCGTTATCATGTTAATGAGACAGTTGAGAGATCTCACAGTTTTGTGTATTAATCTTAGCAGGCGTTTGCACACCAGAAGTGCTCATTTAGAGTTTCAATGGTGTTAACGCTGAATTGCACAAAATTAACAAAAGAAATGTTTCCATATAATAGATCCCTAATCCCAGATATTTATTAAAGCTATTAAAATGTATACATATTCTGTGTATATATATATATATATGTATGTATGTATGTTACATTTCTAAATTTTGGAATATTTTTGTTTTAATTATTGATAGGCAGGATTTTCTGTGCAGTTCAATGCCTGAACAAGAGAGCTATTCCTCTGACCTAAATGATTTCTTTGGATCTAATGGAGAGATTCCATGCTCCATCTAACCTGTTCTCCTTGCCCACAACAATTTCCAGATGTGTACTATGTAGCTGCCCTGGCAAAATTGATTGCTCAGGAAGGTGGAGCAGCGGGATGTTCTTTACTTCCTAATATTTAGGGAGATACTGGACGGTGAATTCACACAGTAGAAGAGGCCTGAGAAAATGCCCAGGTCTATTTGCCAGCTCCTTGTAAAGAACTACTCTGGTGTAAGCATAAACTTGAAACGTACTATCATTTATTCTTTCCAATTTCTACCAGATGGTCTCGCCTCCTTCCATTCATGGTTTTCTCTTTCTTCTAAAGTATCTATCATTTTATATTTGCATAGAACTGGTACACTTTCCCTTAATAAGTATTTGTCTATCTCTCCCTCATTTATCCCTCTCTCCTGTCCTGTCCTCTCCTCTCTCCTCTCCTCCCTCTCCTCTCCTCTCCCTCCTCTCCTCCCTCTCCTCTCCTCTCCTCTCCTCCTCCTGTCCTCTCCTCTCCTCTCCTGTCCTCTCCTGTCCTCTCCTCCTCTCCTCTCCTCTCCTCTCCTCTCCTCTCCTCCCCTCTCCTCGTTGCCATGTTGCCCGGATAGTTTTGGCCTCATCAGTCTTCTGATGTTCCACCCTTACCCTGCCTATTGCTGGCATTTCAGGCACACACAACCACACCCAATACAACACTGTTTTTTAGTACTTATGAAATGTTAAAATATAAAATACTTAATCAGGTCTAATCTAAATTTCCAAAATCTGAAATCTTTCAAAATCCAAAATTCTTTAAGCATATTGTAAGATTTAGACATATTATGATAAAAACAACAACAACAAAACAAAACAAAACAAAAAAACCAACAAAAACCAAACAACCAACCAAACAAAACCAAGTCTGAGATACTTCTTGTGAAGCCTTTCAGATACAGAATTCCTACCACTAGACGGGCACATCTCACGGTTAGGACCAACTGTTAGGTTGACAGAATCCAGAGTCACCTGGGAAATGGGCCACTAGGCACAGTTGTCAGAGATTTTATTGACTGCATTACTGTAGGTAAGAACCCCACCCACTGGGAGTGGTGCCATCCCGGCTAGGATGTTTCATGTCAATGTGAAGAGGAAGTTACCCATCATTGTGCAGAGATTCATCACCCTTTCCTTTTGGATAGCCTTGGCTTCCACATTATGGTGGACTATAATACCCTTGTACTGTGAACTACCTCAGCAAATCCCTCCTCCCTTAAGTTGTTTTGGTCAGCTTTTTTTATCATAGCAGTTAAGAACAACAAGAACAAGAACAACAACAACAACAACAACAACAACAACAACAGCAACAACAACCAAACCAAACAACAAGACACTAAGCAAGGCAGGAGCTCTACAGATTCATTCCAAATTTTCAGAGAATTGATAATTTTGGAGAACATGAAGTCAGCCTTTAGCTCTGATGGTCCGTGGTCCTTGTATTGGGCAGTCACAGCACTGACAGATTAGTCATTTTTACAGACTTCTATTTCCACCTGTCATTTTCCATTCTGATGAAACAATTACCAAAGAATACCCTTGAATAAGTATAGCTTTCTATGTGTCACCCATTAATTTTTTTTTACAAAGTCAGAGGTATTTGACTCATTAATGCCTACTCCATAGACACTGGATATGTTTCCTACATGTGTTTAATGAGTGACTGACAGTCTTGTTTTTATCCTGAATTTTGAATGAGCGTGTCTAAGAGATAATTATCTCATCTGTAGAACCCCACTGTAGTGAAAAAAAAAAAAAACCAAATAACTTGTCTTCCATTTACAATGAGTTTACAATTTACATGATAATTGCATTTTTCTCCTTGTTCCATTGAATGTTTACACCATTTCTCCTGACCTGTTAATGAGTACCCCCTTTGGAAATGTGTATGCGTGTCACATGGAATCCAAAAGTAGACTAAGCTATAAACACTACTGTGGAGTTCCTGCAAACTCACAAACCTCAGGTGGGTCTCGTCTTCATTAGAGTCTTAGGTGTTGAGCCGTAATTACCCTAAAGCTGCAATGGTCTGTCTGCCTGCCACATGCTCCCACCATGACCTTCCCGCATACTTCAGTGATTACGCTCTTACTCCTTTGGTACAAATGCTTCATTATTTTCAATTTGTGCTATGCACATCTCCTGCCTTAGTCTATTAATCCATCCAACCACAGGGACAAACGGTAGAAGCAGATTGCATGCTCAGCGTCTACATCATTGAATTTCTATCACGTATCTGAGGCCTTTGCCAGAAGTTCACTCAGAAGACTCTAATGGCAGCCGTGGGCCTGAATTCACTGATAGGCCGTCTTAGGTCAGGAGTTTAGATCAGTGTGCATGGAACGGAAATGGGAGAAGAGGCTGGTTCTCAGTGACAAATTAAACCAGTAATTTAGCATATTTTTAATATTAGTTCAAGAATTAATTGTCTATAAAAAGATCTTACTGTGCAGAAAGGGCTAATAGACATCTTTTTTCCTTCGTTTTTAGACTCCATATTTAATCATAACTGTAAACGACCCAGTGTAAGACATACTTTATTTCAATTTTTTTTAAAGTCAAACATTCTTACATTTAGCAAGACAAAAGAAAAATAAAAGCCAAGTTAGTTTAAATCTTTCTGTATAGTCTTCTTAATGTCCAGTATGTTGATTTTTTGTCAAGAATAAAAGTAGTAATTAATGAACTGATGTCCATGTGATGGAGTTCAGACAGAGCAAATTCTGTGCTGTCCCATCTAGGCCTCAGTCATCAAGTTACTGCTTTTGTTTTCAAGTTGTCAGATCTCTCTATACTTTTATATTTAACATGTTCTTTTCTGATACCTCCCTATACTTTCTTTTTCCTCTTCCTCTTCCATTTTTCCTCTGCCCCGATAGATATCTGAATTCATGTCCGACATGTAGGCATAGCCATACTTAGGTATATTTATAATTTTATGCATATATCTTAAATCTAGAAACCACAAATGAGAGAAACTTATGGTATCTACCTTTCTGCAATTGACTTTATTGATTTAGTATGATCATCTCTGATTGTGTTTATTTTCCTGCAAACAACATCGTTTTCTTCTCCTTCATGGCTGAACTTTGTGAACTGTGTATATGTACCACACTTTGCTTGTCCATTCTCAGACTCTCGCCTCACACCTATGCTGGGTCCATAATTAATGTAGCTTTCTCAAGATACTCTACTCAAACTCCCAAGGACACCCCTAAAGGACTCTGACACCAACAGAAAGGAGGAATGGGGGAAACTGAGGCAAACTGAACCTTTAGGGTTTCCGGATCACCTATAAATTGAACTGTTCCCACCTATTTGTGTCATTGGCTTCCTTCCTTTGTTTGAAGATAAAGTTCTCCTGAGAAGACAGAATCTTGAAATTCAGTGTAGAATTAAGTACAACATATAAAGTTGAAATGAGACAGACTTTTTATTTTTATTTTTGACTTTTCAAGACAAGGTTCATCTGTGTAGCCCTAGATGTTCTTAGACTTCCTCTTACCAGGCTGACTTCGAACTCAGAGATATCTGCCTGCCTCTGTAGTCCTAGGATTAAAGTCATTTACCCCCACTGTCTTTCAAATTAAGACAGGCTCGACTCTTAAAGTTCTTTTAATATCACAAGCAAATGAAAAATAGAAATAGATAGAAAAATACAAATCTCTGGGGGTAGGAATTCAAGGCTGTATTGTGCATTTCATACATTATGTTTTAAACTTGTGTAATATATAATTGTCTTAGAGCATCTATTTTAAAAGATAGATGATATATTATGACTTCAAGTTTTGTGTTTTTATAGGATTCCTGTGTATAAAAATGTGTGTTTTTCTGTGTGTTATATATGTCCTATATGTTTGCTTCTTTTTCTTCTGTTTATTACCTTATTATTATTTTTTAGATACCTGTTTATTTTCTAATGAAAGAAAGAATGAGAGTAGATCTGGATGGGAAGGGAGGTGGGAAAGGTCTCAATGGAGTTGAAGGAGGAGAACCTATAATCAAAATACATCTATACATTGGTTCTTTGGGGGGGTATAACTGTGTCTTCAGTTAAGAGAAAACGTATTACAAGGTAAAGATGCAGGAGTGCATAGAAAAATGATCTTTTGATTTTTAAGATAGTTCTGTAAGAGCTTCCCTGATAACTTCTGCTATCTTACTATTTTCTCCTCTTGTTTTCGCCTACTGTAAGTCACTAGTAACTGAATGTTATCTTTGTTGTCACTCGATTTTTAAAACTTCTATAATAAAACCGCCTGGAAAGGCAGCTCAGTGGATAAGTGTTCAATATACAAGTGAGGACTAGAGTTTTGAATCCCCAGAACCCATAAAAGCTGGGCATGTGTGAGAGGTGCTTGTCATCCCACGTCTCAGGATATAGAGACAGGAGATCCCTGGGGCAGGGTGGCTGACTACATGAGCCAGAACCACTCGTTTCTAAGTACAGGGGAAGAAACAGCCTCAAAAATAAACTGGAAAATGACTGAGGAAGACACCTAATGCCAATTTAAAGTCTACACATAGACAGGCAGGCATGGACATCTGCTCACACCCATTGGAGCACACACCCACGTACACACTCAGTGCACACACAGGAATGAGTGAATAAATAAATGGTAACAAATGAGTTTGAAAATGTATTATAAGGGCCATGGATGAGGGTAATTTTAGTTTCCTGTTGTTTTCTCTCCAAGTACAAAGTCAGACGTGCTGGGGGAGTTTACATCTGTATCTGAGTCACCACCAAACTCTTTAAGGGTCACTTAGTGTTTACTTTGTTCTTCTAGATATGTATTCCCCTTATTTTCTTTGCGAGCATTTTGTCTGTATGCATGTGTGTGCACCATGCAGTTCTTAGTGCCTATGGAGGTGAGAAGAGGGCATGGGATCCTTTGGAACGGAGGTGCTGATCACTGTGAAAAAGCAGTAGATGCTGAGAATCGATGCTGGGTCCTCTGCAAGGGCAAGAAGTGCTATTAACTGAAAAGCCATCTCTCCAGCCCTAAACGTTTCCTTTATTGGACCAACTTACAATACTCGATTGTGTTCCATCACCTCTTTTGTCACGTATAAAGAGGGAGAGTTGATGCTTCGATTTCAGTATTAATACAAATGACTTTAATCCAGTGACTCAACCCACACCCAAGGAAAAAAAGAGATCAAGAAACAAAACAACAACCAAAAAGAATAACCATTTAACTTTAATTGAGTCAGTGATTTGAAACTAGTTGAAAATTTTTACAACTAAATAAATGGATTTGAAACTACTGAGGCTTGACTTGGAATTGCTATTTTTCTTTTTTGCCATCATTAATTGCAATCCTCATGACTGTAAAAGTTCAAAGAGAGATACGGGATGCAAAGGGAGAAACAAGGGAGTGACAGCAGCTAGAGTCATGTCCAAGAGCCTCAAGGCTTTCCCACTGTTCAGCCTATCCCTGTAGTCCAGGGATCAGTAAGGCATTGTCAGGAGGGGGACTGGGATATTCCTTAAGTCGCTTCATCTCTCCTTTCTATAGCTCTCTGAGCTAAGTTTTCCAGGTCAAGTATACCCAGGGAGAATTCATATTGTCCTTACCAAAAAAAAGGCCGGGGAACCATAGGAGTAAATGCTGCCTAAAATCTATTCTCACAGTTGCTAAATATACTATTGTGAGCGGCTGGTCTGAAAGTCGAAAACAAACATTGATTAAAGAACCTAATAGAATGTTTTGCCTTGATAATTGCAGAAGCTGCAGGGAAGAATACACATTCTCTGGGTCCAACGTTGCTAAATGAGGGTCACTAGCTCTAAGGTTTTTGTAGTAGAAGCTGAACTCTGCAGTAAGTGAATATTTTAACCACAGGAACCTGAAAATTCAATGATATTCTTATAATTACAATTCAGATAGTCAATAAACACTGCAAGCTGAAGTAGCTCACTTTGGAGGAAACTTGATTGCCTCACCAAAAACACTGTACCGCATAATATTAATAAACCTAACTACTGAACTCTGAGTATAATAGAACAATTACCTCCAGAAAGCATTAGTATTCATTACGTCCCAAACATTAGTTTATAGAGGCAGCTGCGGAGACAATACATGGAGCACAGTTGCAATGCATTGGGGATAGTCCCTATAATATCATTAAAAATTTTTGCACACCTTATCTGCCTCAAAGGCTTTCTTTAATACCACGGTGGCGTGGCTGAAAAGAAATAATGTTTAGCCATATAGTAGATGCTAGAGAGAGAAGCATAACTACTGGAATCTAAGTGAAATGTAGTAGTTTATAGAATGAGCCTGTGCACACATTCATATATTTATTTTTCTTTTCTGCCTCAATACAAATTTTTTTTCAAGTAAAGACCAAATTGCAAAATGGATGCCAGACATCAGGAATTGTTTTGTGTGACGCTGTAAACAGAACGCACCTTCAGCCCTCTGGCTTAGTTTGCGTTCTCTTTATTTAGTCATGTTAGTACACCTCATCAACTGTCTGAAAAGGAAGTTATCACAAAGAATGGTCTCGAATAGGTCTGGTTCTATAAGTACAATTTTTTTTATTCGTATTCAACAACGTCATGCTTTCCCAGATTTCTCACATTTTGCATGTGGTTCATGAGAAATCAAACCTATTTTCTAGTTTAGAAGATGACACAATGAACAGACATCCTACAACATTCTAAATTTTATTAACTACAAAGTAACCCTACCTAAGTAAAGGGCTATTAAAGAGCAAAGGGATAGGAAACTCTTCACATTGAACGAAGATCTCTTCTCCCCAGAGACAACTCATTTGTGTGAAAGATCAGTGTTCATCAAGCTATTCTCTACTTACATTTCAGTCATTTCCAAGATGTGATCCCACAATTTTAAGTGCCAACTTAGTATCCTAGAATTGAAACATTCAGAGCTCAGAGTGCATATCTTCATTCTAGCTAACCTCCTGTGGAAGGCCACTGTCTTAGGGTTTTACTGCTGTGAACTGGCACCATGACCAAGGCAACTCTTATAAGGACAGATTTAATTGGGGCTGGCTTACAGGCTCAGAGGTTTGGTCCATTATCATCAAGGCAGAAGCAAGGCAGCGCCTATGCAAGCGTGGTCATGAGGAGCTAAGAGTTTTACATCTTCATCTGAAGGCAGCTAGAAGACTGACTTCCAGACAGTTAAAACAAGGTTCTGAAAGGCCACGCCTACAGTGCCATGCTTCCTCCAACAAGGCCACACCTACTCCGATAGGTCCATACCTCCAAATACTGCCACTCCCTAGGCCAAGCCTATTCAAACCACCACAGACACACACACACACACACACACACACACACACACACACACACACACACACACACACACACGAAATCCTGGGAAGTGCAAACTGATCTTGAGGAATTAAAACAAAATGACACCCAGTTGAGTGAGTGCTGGAGGGGTAAGAATTGAAGAAGACTTGGAGGAAGTGAATGAACCCGATCAAAACTTGGTGTATGGAGATCTCAAAAGACTAGTGATGGGTTTTGTTCTTTTGCTTTTCATTTTGTTGTTGTTGTTGCTGCTGCTGCTTTGTTTTGTTTTTTTAAAAAGAAGTAGCACAAATAAAACATAAAATCACAAACATAAGCAAAACCAAGTTGAACACTGATGGTATGGAAGGATGACCTGACAATTTCTGCTAATTTGTTTGTTTGTTAAGGAAAAAATGAGATTAGGCCATCTTTCAATTAGTAATCTTTCAGTATTTTTTCACTTGAATTGATTCAGTGGCCTTGAAAATATTTTTATAAATTCTTTAAAATTATATACATTTATACCATATAACCTGATCACATCAACATCTCCCACACCATCTCTCTTAGGGCCAACAACACATCTTCCTCTCTACTTCATGTCCTTTTTGCCTTTTATATGTCTGCTACTGAGTCAGTGATATTCATAAGAATGTGGTTATGGGACCATAAACAGGGCCATGAGCAACTGAGCAGTGGCCTCATCTAGAATGAAAAATGACTCCCTTCACATGTTACCTGCCTCTTATCCTGACCACCAACGGCCAACAGCTCCTCAGCTAGGGGTGTGGCCTTAAGGAGCCTTTTCAGTCAATACTGGGAGATGTCCTGCCTTGATTGTGTGTAGCTCTTACACAGGTGATCAGAGATTTAGCAGGGTTTTTTTCACAATCTATATTATTTTATTCTTGTTTAGAGCATTAATGTTTTACTTATCATTCTACCTTAACTAATCTTATGATTAAGAAAGATAATCACCGAGAAAACCATGAATGAGATAAAAGTCAACATGCATAGAACCCATCCTCTTCCTTTAGAACAGACAGAGATTATTAGTATTTGTGTTATATTCAGAGTATAAAATCAATTGTCATAAGTATTCGCGAGTTAACGAATAGAAAAAGTTTTACATCATCTTAATTCTCTTATCAGAGAATATAATTAATAATAGTTTAGCGAATTCAAGAGCCATTCGTCACAAATCCATTTGCATTTCTTTACGTGTGAACATATATTGTTTAAGTACAAATAGATACAGAACCTAGCAAGATTAAACATACATAAGTATATAAATATTTAATTATATGAGAAGCTGATGCAGGGGGATCATGAATTTGAGGCCAGCCTAGGCTACAATACATGGCCTTATTCAGGGAAATCCCAAAATTATATATGCAAAACTGATAATTATTTAACTATTATTTGTAACGCTGTTCCTTGTCATATAGAGGACTGTGGCAGAAAGACGTGGCCCTGTTCTAGTCATTCCTGCCAACTTGTGTGTCTGTGTCTTTTGAGATGACATAGCAGTGTCAGTCTCTCTACTGTTAGAAATGGAAAATAAGCAGTGATATAATAACCTCTGTGGTTTTATTGCCAACGTTTATAGAATAAAAACATTCTTTCCATTGTTAAATGCCTCTTACCTCCTATTATAAGTTTATTTTTACAGATTTAAATTTATTGTTAATTTATAATTATTTTATTAATTTATAATTATGTTGTTAATCTATTAATTTGCTAATTCATTTATAAATTAATTTATAATTAATTCCATAGATTTTAATTGGTTCATCATCATTTTTGTTTTAATTTAAAATTTAGATTGAAATCAAGCAAATAAAAATACACATTTAAGTGAAAAAAAACCATAAACTCCACATGATGTTTTGTTTTACAAATTGTAAGATCAGAATAGCAGTAATGAATTAATCTCCAAAGGCTCAGCTCTGAGGCTCTGCCTCCACGGCCTCTCAAAGCTTCTCACAGTAGCTCTCTTAGGATTGGTGTGTTTTACAGCAAACTGAACGTGTGCATCTTTCTCTCACGGCTTGAGACTTGCAAGCACATTACAGATGCCACTCTATGTTCATGAAAACATCCAGAAAAACCACACAATTCTGCCTTTTACGTTTTGCTGTTTTGAATTTTGCTATTCTGTAAGCTCTTCTGGATCTAAGAATTATGACAAATAGCCATATAAATTGTCTGAGTTTTGCTAATGTCATATGTTATATTTCTTGGAGCTGTCTTTATTTCATCTATGACTGTGAGCAAGTTACGGTGATAATATACAGATACAAAGGTGCGCGCAAGACAGGTGCCAGGAGCGGATGTCAGAGTCCTGGAGCCATAGGACTGTTGTGAGCTGTGAGTGTGGGACTTGAGTAGTGAGCCTAGGTCCTCAGGTAGAGAAGACACTGCTCATCTGCTCTCTAGCTCTGAAGATTTCACAAAAATGACCAAAATCAGCAGACAAATATGCCATTTCTTAACTTTTCCATACTTTCTGGGACAATTCAAATTGTCTGAATTTGCAGGTTAGGTTTAAAAATTGTACTTAATAAACAAGGATACTTGACATATGATAAGCAAGAGAAAATATGATTCTCCCAACACTTGGAGAGAAAAAAAAATATGAACAACTACATAAAGTTGTAGTCAATATTTGAAGTTTGTGAACCTAATCTGAGAAGCCTTTCTAATGGGTCCACATTATCTAATTTTATTTCGTGGTTATTTTATTTCATTGGTCATTTTCATTTCCTGTTTTTCATATTTATTTCATTATTAATTTTATGTTGCAAAACTCTTTCACGGCTAATATTATTTCATGGAGATAACTGTCTTGGGGTACGCCTGTTTCATTTTGACATAATCTCTATCATTTATTTCATAGCATTCTCAAAGTAATAAAAAATAATTGTAAAATCCTTGCTTCTGTTTTTCCATTCCCTTCCATCTGTTTGAGCAGACAAAAGGAGCAGGCACAGAAGTGTAAGAAAGATCAGAGCACACATGTATCCTGTTGCTACGGCTCCTGCTACCACACTCAGCACAGGGAGACTTTGGATAGGGAAGGCAGTCTGGACCACAGGAAGTGTCATAGAAAAGATAAGCTTAAGGCAGGCTTAATGGAAGCCTATTTATATTGAAAGAAATGTCAGAAGAGACAAAACCTCCTAAGATATGTATGGAAGGAAATATCAATAATATTGACTAGAAACAGAATCTCATGTTGGCCAAAAGTTATACTCAAGTTGCATAGTAACAATCTGACTTCTGTTGAATCTTTGTATGTGTACTTATATTTTGAAATGTACCTACAGCCCTGAACTCTGTGTGCGCGCGCGCATGTGTGTGTGTGTGTGTGTGTGTGTGTGTGTGTGTGTGTGTGTGTGTACGCGCACACACACACACACACATCTGGGTTTCCAGAGATTACCCTAGAGTCTTGTGCATGCCAAGCAGGTACTCTGTAGCTAAGATACAACACTAGCCCTCTTCCTATCTTTTCAAGAACTTGCCATGAGACCTTAAGTTATCTAGACAGCCTTAAACTCACTACACAGTCATAGTAGGCTTCCCTCCTGCCTTAACCTCTTAAGTGGCTCAGAGCACAGGCCTAAAACACCAAGTCTCAATGAGAGATATTGAACCAATAAAAGTAATCCAACTAAATGGATTTCCTTGGAGTCTAGCAAATCTAATTTTAGTTAGTCTAAGAAACAGTATAGCATCTATGTGTTTTCATGAACAAGATTTCTCACAATGTTCCTGTACACAGCTCTGCCTAACTTTTATAACACACGTGAGTGTATTAAAAAGGGAATCCCCAATAGCAATTCTAATACCGTATTATAATTCATTTCTTTGCACACAAAATGAGTGTTTTATTAAATGAAATGATGCAGAAGCAGCTATTTCAACAAGATTATATCCAAATGATATTAGTAGAGAGAGTAATGATTAATCATAATAAACAAGAACTTTTCTGTGCTATTCCAAGCACCTAAGTTTCAAAGTGACGAACTGATTAAAGTTCAGGAAGAATTGACAGTGGATAGACAACATACTATAAGATAAAAATGTATAAATGTGGTTTTATCATTCAGTTGTTCTTGTTCTTATTTTTCCCATATATGTGTGTTGGCAAGTAACAGGAGACTGCGCCAAACAACCCCAATTAATTCAGCACCGTTTGGCACAATTGGCACCCCCTGCTAAGACAAAAGGAGATCTGAGCAAAGAAAAAGACCTGAATTGGCTCTTCATAGCTGGGAAATGTGCCTCCCTAGACTCACATCGCTGACATCACCTGCAGTGCATTCTGGGGTAGCGAACATTGCAGGTTGCCGGTATTTTACTCAGCTAGTTCATTAAGAAAGACCAATGCACACTCTTTTTTATTTCCTGAAGTTGCACAAGATTGTGACCATCACAGATTTGACATTTGTTTATGTGCTTAGTGTGTACTTACAGGTGTGCAAGTGACTTTATGATGGTGAAATAGAATTGATAAAATTTTGGAGTTTGTTTTAAAAATCAGCATGAATCTTCAGTTTTGTGTTTATGCGGGAATATGAATTCTCTTTGGGGCTACTACCAGGAACACAGATTTCCACTATTCTTTGCATTAAAATCTGTCACCCTCCTCCCACATCTCTTAAGACCAGCTCACTCTGTCTTAGCAATCCAATGTCAATGATTTGGGAAACAAATCTGTAAGGAATTTCAGAGCAATCATCTTTGCGTTTCATTCAAACAAAATCACATTTCTAAGTAGAAAGCTGAGAAGTCGGTCTGTCGGTCTCCATGCCCTTTAAAGACAAAACTGACAGCTCATTTATTTTATTACAGTCTAGAAATACCAGTGCATTAGAATAGAGACTTTCCTTAGGAAGCAGGAATCTAATGAAATGTATTTACGTATGGGAATCAACATGCTCTGTGTCTCTGTCTCTTGGTTGATAGAGGTAACAGACATTAGCATAAACAATTGTGTTACCTATTAAGATGGTTTGAGCTATAAATAACATTTTTGCCTTATAATGTGGAAATATTTCTCACCAGCACGTTCTTCAAACTTTGCTCTTCTCCAGATTTATTATGCATCTTAAAACTATTAGTATTTTACCTGAAATGATTTTCAGTAACATAAAACGATGGGTTCTCCTTTTCAGTTCCTACAACTGGATGTTGGAGTTATTGTGTTCTCCTCTTTTCCATAGCCCTCTAGGCAACATATGTTATTAAACCATAGATGGCCACCAGGGAAAGCAGAGAGCACGTGGGAAATTAGAGCTCCTAAGCAGGGAGGAGCTGGTAAATCTGTAAAACTGTAGGTAAGCTCTCTCTTGAGTCATCTTCACTATAAATCATCCATGTTATCCAAAATAAACTCAAGGAATCTTTCCTTGGTTACTGTGTTGTTTGAAATATTTTCTTCAATTGTTGTCAGGAAGTCGGTGTTATATTTTTATATCCAATGTTTTCTCTTGGCACTCAGTGGTATTGATTTTTGTGGGCAACGCGATATGATCAATGAAGTGACAGTTGGAGCCTAAAAATGGCTAGGGCAGGAAACACAGTGATGATGAGCTTTCTTCCAAAGGCTCGGCGTAGAAATGCTCATCTGGACCTCTTGCCTTCTTAGAATTGGGAGAGAATCCCGAGAGAGCTACTTTTAGCAAGGAGTCCATTGACACATACTTCATGTCAGGTCAAAAATACCATAAAGGGCATCTCTTCTACTGTGGTTTAGCCAAGGGCAACAGGCTGTGAAAGGACATCACAAGAGGAAGATAAAGTAAAGATACATTTGTTATATAAGGGCAAGAAGTGACATTTCTAAACTTCAAGTTCAGCTCGATGAAAAGAACCTAAGTGCCATTCCTATTGATTTTCAACCATAAGTTTGCCCATCCCCAAACTGAATTGGTTGATATATATTTATCAGCACTTCCATTTGTTAAGCTTCTCAAACTCCTAGAATTATTCAAATTCTTTCATTGAACTCTTCTAGTAGATATGGAATGTTACTATATCATTGCTACCAACACAGTTGCCTATAATTAAGGTACAGTTGTT
Organism: Rattus rattus; assembly: GCF_011064425.1. Classification (NCBI taxonomy): domain Eukaryota; kingdom Metazoa; phylum Chordata; class Mammalia; order Rodentia; family Muridae; genus Rattus; species Rattus rattus. The sequence continues at coordinate 38,452,816 of NC_046166.1, forward strand.
GGGGTTTTTTGTTTTTAAATAAAATCCTTCTCAACTTGCATAAGGATTTTTTCTTGACAACCTTGTTGTTAGCTGAAAGTATCCATGCATTTAACATACAGAAACTGCAATACTCATGGGTCAGCAGCACAGTCTACTATGGTGTATTGATTATTTCATTTATTAGTCCTGCGACTGGTAATAATTGTCTACCAAACCTTTAGAGAGTTAGAGAAAGGATTGAAAGAGCTGAAGGGGTTTGCATAATAACAACCAACCAGAGGTCCCAGGGATTAAACCACTACCCAAAGAGTACACATGGACAGACCCATGGCTCCAGCTGCATATGTAGCAGAGGATGGCCTTGTTGGGCACCAAAGGGAGGAGAAGCCCTTGGTCCTGCCAAGACTGGACCCCCCTCAGTGTAGGGGAATGTCAGGGTAGGGAGGTGGGAAGGGGTGGGTGGATAGGGGCAACACCCTCGTAGAAGCATGAGGAGGAGGGATGGGATAGGAGGTTTATGGACAGGAAACTGGGAAAGGAATAACATTTGAAATGTAAATAAAAATTATCTAACAAAAAGAGTACTATATCACATCTGGTGAAATTTGGAAAAAAATTAAAAAGCAAAATTTTAGGTATGTCTTATACTTAAAGCTATCATTTTCCACCAAAATAAAGTCAAAGCAAAACAGAACAGAACACTACAAGAACACCATAATGTGTGATCTTGGAGAAGTTATAAATAACACGTCACTAAGGAAGCATAATCACTATTTACACTCTAGATATTGGACCTTGTACCCTCAGATAAATATAGTCCTCATTCCTCAACAAGGAAACTTCTCTTTGCAAGAGACACTGCTCATCACAGGATATCAATACCCAACCAAAATGTAGAGTTGTGGAGCACAGTCCTAAAGAATATATCTACAAAATGTTCCCAGACCTAAGTCTCAGGAGACATTGCAGAAGAGAGACAGAAAGATTATAAGATCAAGAAAGCCAGGGAGTTTGCTGTGAGATTATGACTTAGAGGAATATCAGAGCTTTACCCATAAAGTCTCAGCAGCATGAATGCACAAACATGAGCTGAACAAGAATAATAGGCATGCCAAAGAGGATGGGGAAGCCCATGAAGGCTCAGCTCTGCAGAGGAAACAACCCTTAACTAAGGAATGCTGAGAGCAAGGAAAATAGTCTTCCCCCAGCGAAGGGCACAACGGTTACCCAGAACCAAATAGTCATCCTTGAAATCATACATACAAGTGACATTAAGGAGACTGAGCAGGTTATATTTAGGAACATGTATGAATGTAGACATCCATGTAACAACAATTAATGGGGATAAAAAAGACCATGGAACTGGAGGAGAACAAGGAGGAGTGTATGGGATGGTGTGTGGGGAAGAGAAGGATGTGGGAGATAATGTAACTATATTATTTCAAAAACAAACAGTAACCATAAATCAAATTATCATAAAGAGGATCATCTCTTTAATCTCTTTAATCTGCCCAAATGCTTTATCTATCCATGTTGATTGAAAGGATAACAGTTTTTAACAAAATAAGAGAAAGGTCAAATTTATACTTTATACAAAGGCTATTTAAAAATCTCTGGAAGATGTATTACTTGCATTTAATAATGATAAGTAAGAAATTGTTTTTCTTCTTCCCAGACAATACCTATAGGAAATGCTGAATGAAACAGAATGCAAGAAATTTGTGATATGGTGCTTGGTAACCTTACATGAATCCCAAGAGGGTAACTAGAGGAGAGGAAGGGAGAACAATAAATCAAACCTAACCCCAGACCTGGTGTAATGTACCTAGCTAGGGAGCATAGTTACCTACTGAGGGTCACACTGACAGTGTTTCTAAAAGACTGAGATGGGTACATGGGTACATGCTTTAGTATTCTTTGTCATAGAGGAAGCTACCAAAAGGTTTTGAAGCTCAGTCTGTTATCAGTTCATCTGAATATATTTGCATATTCATTTCCTTCAGCCTTTTGCATAGGTATTGTCTATGAAGAAGGAGAACAAGTTTTCTTTTTCATTATTTTTAATTGCAATTGGGATATTTTCCTAAGGTAGCATACTTCTTTGGGGGCTGGCATATTAGCAATAACTTGCCCTGCAGTGATTTCTATGAATTTCTTAACATATACGCAATATCACATATTATTTAAATGCCACATGCACATGCATATTGAAGTGTTATTGCTTCCAGAAAAGAGCGTGAACTAGCCTTATCTACCTTCCTGATTTTCAAGTCATCGAGTTTCCCACCTTTCCAAATTATACACTCAGAGACCAAAAATGTCTACCTAATAATGCATTACCAGGAAGAAAATTAGATTTGTCCTAGACCAATGTATGCTTTGTATTTTATAACATTAAAAGAAGCAGTCTATAAACATTCATTAAGTCTGGGATACTTGTTAAAACATCCAAACCTGTGTCTTGTGCCATTTAGTCTTATAAAGTTTTTTTTTTTTTTTGTCACATATAAAACTGTGTCATTATAAACAGCCAGTTGATAGCTAAAAGGAAGTTTCTTGGACGCCATGTGTCTCATATCATCTCACTTCAGGATTCGGGATTTTTGAGTATTATTTAGATATTTCATTGATATGAAAACTGAGCACTTGAGACGACAGACAGTAGAACGCCGCAGGCAACCATGCATATCAAAATACAGTACACAGAGAGACTTTTACTGCTCCCGCTATTTAAAGACCTATTTTCGCGAGCTTATTAGCTCCTAGCAATCCCGAAGGAGAAATGCAATTAAAACTTAACCATACCAAAAGCTGGATTCTTCTGATTCAGCGAACTTGTAATCTATTGTATAGTTTACTTGTAAATGTCGGAATGCTCAGAATGAGAAGTCTATAAATGAATTTCATTCCGCAGCGATACAGTCTTATTGGATTCAATGCAGGGTCTGCCTAATTTGTGCGCACTTTACTCGTTTGCTCCCTCCCACCCCCTTAACACTGCCGTTTCTAAATGGTCGCATCTCTTTTTCTTTGGTGAAACGCAGTGGCTCCTGTTCCCCTTCGCTCTCATATTTCCCTGCTCCCTAGATCTCAGATATGAAATCAAATCCCTGTAAAATGGATGATGCCGAGGAACTTGATCTCATATATATGCAAGTCAAGCAAAGGGTTTAGAGAGATAGAAAAACCACACTTGAGTGATACTGTATTTGCCCAGGAACTCGAGGTGAACCAGGAGATTTTGTTACTCAGAGTAAGAAGCCGGCCCTGTTTCTGTCACAAATATTGATTCTCACGTGTATCCCTACCCCATCTCCTACCTCCACCTTTGATTTTTGTTATGGAATAGTTTGCGTTTCCTGAAAGCCATGCAAAGCAGAAAGCATGAGAGCAGAGTGAGGATGCTTTCTGTCCTCCATGGAGAAGTAGTACCCTCCAGTTTTCAGCCACAAGCCACTATTTTTGATATGTGGAAAGAAATCAGTCTAGAGTAGACTAGGAATGGCAGAAGACCATGACCACGAGCTGCCGGGAATCCCACTGATCTTGTGGCTATTAGACAAGTCAATTCTTCTCATGCAGCTTCCAAGTTGACAAAGAATTCATGATGTTATTGGCAGTGGTGTCCCAGAAGGGTGTTTGCTTTCTTTCTTCCGTCCTACCTTCCTTCTTCCTTCCTTCCTCCCTTCCTTTTCATTCCTTTCCATTCCATTTTCTTTTTCTTTCTTTCGTTCTTTCTTCCTTTTCTTTTCTTTCTTTTTACCTTTCTTTCCTTTTCTTTCTCTCTCCTTCCTCCCTTCCTTTCTTATTTTCTTCCTTTATTCATTTTTTTTCTATTTTCTCTTCCGTCACTGCCATATTCTCTTCCCCTCCTCTCCTCTTCCCCTTCCTCCTCTCCTCTTCCCCTTCCTCCTCTCCTCTTCCCCTTCCTCCTCTCCTCTTCCCCTTCCTCCTCTCCTCTTCCCCTTCCTCCTCTCCTCTTCCCCTTCCTCCTCTCCTCTTCCCCTTCCTCCTCTCCTCTTCCTCTTCCTCCTCTCCTCTTCCCCCTCCTCCTCTCCTTCTTCCTCCCTTCTTCTTCCTTCTCTTCCTCCTCCTCCATAAACTAGAATCAAGTTAAATGTGCAGGTTGAGACCAGATGCTGGTTTTCTCCGGCTCATGCTTCTTTTGAGGATTTGGCTTTGTAAAAATGCTGAGTGTGCACTGAAATTTTCACTAAAGTTGGAGCTATTTTGGACAGATTTGAAGTTTCGACAAGAAACACAGTGCCTTACAGAGGGATAGAAGAGGGATATGGTAAAGAGTGCAGGGCTGTTGAACCACAGCTGGAGGACAACACTGTCCCTGTCTTTACCCTGAGAAATGATCGCCTCTACTCTGTATCCAAGTTCATATATCATTAGCAAACCTTCTCTTCTATCGCATAAATAAATGAGCTGCCCAAAGGGTGTGCTTCACTGCTTTTAAAGAGACACAGCCCAGCCTTCTTGCTTTTGCGTGGGATCGTCAAAGCATGGCTTGCTTTTGTTTTGGTAATGTATTCCTTTGGTTCCAGGCTTCTCAAACTTTTCCACTTATGACTCCTATTTGACAAAATTTAATGAAAACTTCAGCATATAGAAATGTATAAATATAAAAACATTTGTTAATCAGTTATAAAATTCAATCATTGATTCTTAAACTTGTAAGAGTAGAAAGCTTTGTGGGTATTGTCAGAACACCCACACCCACTGCACAGTAGTTGCTGACTGAGCTGAGGAATTTCTGAAAGGATTTTTGGTGTCATGTGCCATGGAGTGCAAAATTCACAAGTTATATTTTCAGAAACAAAGGGTTCAGGGATGTCCCAAAATGAAACATAGGTACACAAGTCATAAATACCTGAAATTCATTACACGTTTGGTTGACAGTTAAGTATTGATTGTTGCACATGCAGAAATCCTTTCAGTAGTGCCTTTCCTCCTACCCACCCACCCCCTCTCCCCCGTGTATAGCTCCTCCCAATTGAGCTATACAGTGGCATTGGAGGCTGCTTAAGAGACCAGGCTCTAGACCATGGTCTGGGTCAGGACTGAGAGCTGGAGAGTTTAGCATATTTTCCTTATCCTTGATGTTATAAACAAGTACCCAGACCTTTCAAAATGTGCTGTCACCTTTTGCAGCAACAAATAGAAAATGGCTTTTATAGAGAAAGATTTAACCCTTCTTTGAAACAAACAGAAGAAGAAGAAGAAGAAGAAGAAGAAGAAGAAGAAGAAGAAGAAGAAGAAGAAGAAGAAGAAGAAGAGGAAGAGGAGGAAGGAGGAGGAGGAGGAGGAGGAGGAGGAGGGAGGAGGAGGAGGAGGAGGAGGGAGGAAGAGGAAAGGAAGAGGAAGGAAGGAAGAAGGAAGGAAGGAAAAGAAAGAAAGAAAGAAAGAAAGAAAGAAAGAAAGAAAGAAAGAAAGAAAGAAAGAAAGAAAGAAGTCAAGCAAGCAAGCAACTGGTTCTGTCTAGACCAGGACTAAGACTAAAATGTATAGGTTGAATAACATTCTCAGGGTATTCACTAAGGACTAGATAGTTCTCTGATTAGTATTTCTCACGTAAACTAAGTCCACATTCATGTTTTAGGATGAGTATTAGTCTCATTGATATGTAACAGGTGAGAGAATTACAAATAGAACATTGATGACAACTACAGAATCAACATTATTTAAACTAAAACGAATGATATTTTCAGAAAGGACCAAGTAAAATAACTTATTCAAATGGTCTAGTCCTTTGCTGAAGTGTAATTAATCATCCTCCAGAACTTTATCTGCCTCATCCTTACCTAAAGCATCCAGGCTACATGGGGAGTCAGAACCTCTTTTTTCTGTACCTGGGTTTATATCATCTTATGCGTTACCACACCAACAATTTATCCCATTTTACTCTCCTCGAATGATATGGGCAGTAATATTCCAAGTCAGATGAAATGAAATAACAATTACATCAAATACATAGCATTCTATGGCTCTCAGCTCTTTACACACTTTTAACTAATTTTAATACTTTTAGTAGATCATACTGTTGTCAAACCTCTTTATATGGAAAAATATAAATCACTGAGTAAAAAAGATACCTTTTCATTTACCAGTGCTCCACACATGGTGAAGATGAAGCTCAAATGTGAACAGAGACAGTGGGCACAGATTCACGTTCCTATGTCCTACACTGAACTGCATTAAACCCTCACATCATCAAAACTAGCAGCGCTGAAGTTACGGTGCAGTATTGTGAACATTCAAAGATCTGCTCTAAGGTTTAGTTATTTCTAGGAAAGGGGTTATATGCTCAAAAATACAGAAACCAGGATAATTGTGAAACAACTCTTCTTTAGTTACCTTGCCCATCCCAAATGCTGGCTCCTATGCCTTTGTGTATGCCATCACATTGTGTTAGACACAGGACAAGAATTACCTTGTATTCCCGCAGGTCTGAAGAGTCATGGTAGTGACTCTACTGACCTAAGTCAAACCTACAAATCTAGTTTGTTTAGTTTTTCTGCTCATGAATCAAAACTCAGTTGGATAAACTATTTTTGTTAAAACAAAAATTACTTCAAGTTATTTTTTGTGATATATTATGAATTTGTAAATTGAACCAAACAGCTTCAGGAAAAAATATACGCAAAGAGCTTGGAAACTGTAAAAGTCTTTTATTCACCTGATGGAACTGTTGTCTCAGAAGCATACTGTTGAACAAACTCACTCGTTCTAGCTCTTTCTGAACTCTGGCTGCCTGGTTCAACTCAACTCTTCTGGCTCAAACTCTTCTCCAAGCTGGCTGATTCTGTCTTCTCTCAGCTTCTCTCTGAATTGCCCTGTAAAGACGACTGGTACACACATTCTTGGCACACCCGGAAATGAGGATGTGAAATCAGCTGGAATATCACATGACAATTTAGCCATAGAATGCATATATACATGTATACACACATATACTATACACATATATGCATGTATATGTGTATGTATGCTATAACACATTCACTATATTATATTATGTATATTAATGTATTAATATATACATACATGTATATCCACAATTATATAGATTGACTACTAGAATTAGGGCACTGTTTTGAAGTTTCCATTCCACCATAACAAGGTACCACAAACCTGGTACTTCACCACAGCCCTGGAGGTCACAAACCTGAAATGATAATGTTCATTAAGGGAATTTTCTCCTGATAAAACTCTAGAAAACATCTTTGCTTGCCCTTGTTCGTAGGCATTATGGGAGCTTTTTCCCCAGTCTCGTGACATTTTCAATGTTTCTCTTCTTTTCTCTGTGTCTCCCATAAAACAGATGACACTGTACTTGGAATGTAATCTGATTATCCAAACGTCATCTTGAGGCCCTTGAATTGGTTATTCATTGAAAGAAGCCATTTCCAAGCAAAGTTATATTCTTAGTTAGGCCTTCGTGATTAGTAAGTAGAAGTGTGATTTTAAAGTCTACTTCTCACCCCAAAGCACATAAAACAACGATAGAATGGTGTTAAATTGTGGTCTATGGACTGCGAGTAGAGCCAGGCTATTAGCTATAGGAAAGAGATGAGAGGTAGTGAATCTAGGAAGAAGATAGAAACAGGGAGAGTATATTATATTTTATCATGGACCCAAAGGGATGTCTGTGTTTCATATACAGCTCAACAAAGAGCTCAGATCAGACATACAGAGCTTTGAAACAGCTCTGTATTTCCGTTTGGCTAGGACAAGGCTGAAGATCTGCAAGAATCTGAGAACCAACACTATAGAAACATTCTACTATGGTTAGAGGAGATCCATTAAGAGGTCTATCTACTAAGAGAACTAAATGCTCAGAAGTAGTATTCAGTTGAAGGGAAATCAGTAACCCCGTATTGCAATAGGTACATGAATGGCTCCAGAATGTAATTCAAAGAGCCCAAAAGGGGAAAAAACTAATTCAGAAAAATGTAAAATTTAAATAGATTAAGTTCTTCAAACATTGAGTCCTTGATTTTCTAATAAGGCAATTTTTACCTTTCTCTGTCTTATTCTGTGGATATTGACTGAGTGTTAACTCTAAGGATGATGTGTGTGCGAGCTCCATGCCTTTTGTTCATTGCCAGCCCTATTTTTAACTCCAAATGTGTAGGGGATTGTAGCAAACTGACCAATATAATACAATTCTGTGGTTGTCACTGTTTGCTGTGACCCACAATCCCTGAAGACCAGAAAGTTCTGAGTGACTGATTTCACTTCCAGACTGTGCACATGAGGATAGTTAGCGATTCTGTCTATTAGACTAAGCAAGTAAACAGCCTTGGTCCTCTGGGTACAAGGCTGACAGTGGCGGTAGGCTCGAGTTACTTCCTGTCATTTCAGTTGAGCATTTTCTGTCCAACTACAGTCTGATTCAATGATAACACACCTTTGAATTTATAGTTTCAGGGGAAAAAACTTGTCTATATAAACACTGAAACGCAGCCTTGTCTTGGCAGCACTTTTCAAACCTTTTCAGGATAACTTTTCAAAGGAATCTTTTAAAATCAAATTTTTCTCAATTACCATTAGGATTATATATATGTATATATATAATATATATATAATCTTACACAGTATATTTTTGATAGAACAAAGGCCAACAAATGTGTGGGATTCTTGTGGCTGCTACGTCTAAAGCATGGCACACAACTATATTGATACTAATGAATGCAATAGCTGAAGGAATATCCAGCCATTTGACATCATGATACAACACTGTCATCTACAAATGCTTTGAGCCACAATCACAGCCATCTTGCCTTGGCCTGAAAACCATAGGTTCTGATACATCTGCGAGTTCCAACCTGTGTATTCCATTTAGGTATTATAATAAATGACGGTCCAGTACATGGGAAAATACACTTGGAATCAAATTAGAGATCATTTCATGTCTGAGAGAGCATAATTTTACTTGCTTTTCTCCTCAGTAGATTTGGACACATTATTATTAAAGCTAATGAAAATTTAAATCCCTAGGTACTTATTGCTGGTATTAAATTTTTATCTCTATTACCTATTATTTAATTTTAATCAAGTGCTACACTATAGTAAGTACTTCCTGAAGTCTATACCTCAATTCAATGGATTGTTCTTGAGTGATCCATGTAAGTCATCTACTGACCATAGAGTCATGGGAAGGAAATTCAAAACATTTCCACCTATTAGTATTAATCATTTCTCTTTGGTCTGCAATAATTGAAAACCATTTTAGACTTATTCTCAGTATATGAATTAAATATATTCACTGAATTTCCTCCTTTCTGCTCACAATGTCCTTAGTGGTCCCACACCTTCATGCCTGCACCTTTGTGATGCTATGTGGTCACCACTGTGTCATCATCTTACTTTCTATCACATACTATGTTCAGAGCACCTGGACATCTTTGTGATTTCTTGGAGTTGCACAGTAATTGTTGGAACAAAATCCATCATAATATATGAATGTTTAACCTCCCCTTGTGAACCAATTATTGCCCTCTGTGGGCATTATCACTTTGCTGATAATACTAGGAACAGATGCAGCTTCTGACATTTTTTTAATAAATCACTTTTACTGCCAAATATCATATTCAAAAACCTCTTCATTAAATGTCTACAGGAAAAGAAATACACTAACAAAAAATCCAGGGGGTGAAATTAAAACTTTAGGTAAAGAGAGATGTACACACGGTGCCAATTTTGTGGCTTTTACAATGCAGACATTATTCCAGAACCCAAATCCAGTAATTTGTTCTGTAAATGGTAAATTACAAATTTTAGGATTTATTTTTTCTTTTTTTTCTTTTATTGAAAATAAATGTTTTTCCTCACATAATTTATCTCCATTTATGGTTTCCACTCCTTCTTATCTTCCAATTTCTTTCCCCCTCCCTTCCACTCTCTATCTACCTGATTTCTGTCTCAAAAAACAAATTGGCTTCTAAGAGATAATAATAAAATAAAATAAAATGTAATGAGATAAAACAAAATGAACACACTGAAATTGGACAAAACAAACAGAAGCCAAAGAGCCCAAAAATCAAAGATCCATCCATGTGTCCTTTAGCAACGCCATAAAAACACTAAACTGGAAGTCACAATGCATACAAAGGACCTGGTATGGACCTGGTGCAGCCCTGTGCAGGCCCCATGCTTGCTGTTTCAGACTCTTGTGAGTCCGTATGAGCTTTGGTCATATTGATAAGAGGACCTTGTTTTCTTGGTGTCCTCCATCCTTTCTAGCTCTTAACTCTTCCTCCTCTTTCAAGGGGTTCCCTGAGATCTGAGGTGAAAGAATTGAAGGAGACATTCTAATTAGGGGCTGTGTGTTCCAAGGTCTCTCACTCTCTGCTTAATGTCTGTCTGTGGGTCTCTGTGTTTATTCCCATCTAGTGCTGGGGAAAACTTCTCTGATGATGGTTGAGCAAGGCACTTAAAATATAGGCAAATGTTATTAGATTTCATTTTATTGATAGCCTTTTTTTCGAGCAGTATAATTTGGTTTTACCCTGGGGTATTATTTATGAAGCTATTTAGCTTAGGTTCTTGGTCACCCAAGCAATGTCAGGTTTGCAGTGGGCCTTAAGTAAAATCAGATATTGGTTGCTTACACCCACAAGCGTTCTGCCGCCATCGACCCAGCCTATCTTTTAGTCAGGACACATTGTGGATCAAAATGTTGGTAGATGGGTGTTTACCTTTCTCTTTTAATAGCACGCAGATTAAAATGAAGTGCTGCTACAAACCTTCATCTAAAAAGTGTAACAATAATTTAGAAAATCCCAAGGGGGAAAAATACTGATTATACCCACACGAAATTTTTCTATTGCTAAACATGCACATATTATTTTGCCCAAACCAGGTAATTTAACACAGTAAATATGCTGTCTTATTATGAGAGTCTGGGGGCTACAAAATCTGCATTATACCTCTAATGACTGTTTTCTTGTTGACAGCCCACTACAAACTTTCACTAAAGAAATGAAGGGCCTATTACTATAATGAATGTAATTAATTTTTCAGACATTAAAGATTTAAAGTGACTCATGAAAAATAATACAAGAAATGCACTTCCTTCCCCACAGTTAAATCTTATATTTCCAATTGTAACTTTATATTGAATTTACAAAGGTTAGATTGACTTTTTAATTACCTCTCTAATGACCATAGATGCATCTGACCTTGAAAGCAATATTAATTAGCTGATCTAATATCCTTGCAGGTGTATTTTATTAGAGTTGACTATCTCTGTGCGCTGCCTTAATCTTTCCTGTAACAAATAGCCTTTTGCTGTAATATTAATAGGGAAATATCTGAGTTTTGAGGTCGCTTCTGAAAATCATTATACTCAACATGCTGAATACTCTCCTGAAATACACATAAGCTATTGCCTGCTAGGAAGTCTGGGCATTTGCTTTTCAGAATAAAGACAGCTTTATAAGACATATGAGGACTTTATTGAAGATGTTTTGGGTCTGTTCTTTACATAGAAAGAAAACATGTTCTCTCCTATAGGTCATTAGGAAATATTATAAGGAAAGATAAATGTGAGTGAAGAAGAAAGATTTAAGTCAGGCAAACAAGGCACTGTTTTAAATGTTAAAATGAATCCCTCATGATTTAGAAGATATAGAACTCAAGGCCAGAAGTTTTAAAAGTATAAAATGAACATAAATTCACCCAATATGAGACTTGTGTCACTGTAAACTAATGGGAAAACCTAAAAACATAGGCAAAGTCACACAAAACTTCAAATGTCTACACTTAGTTTTCGAAACTTTCCTTTTAAAACACATGCTAAAATCAAATTAAGGAAAATTTTATATATGGTCATGGCACAGAAAAATGGAGCATGCAGATATATTCAATGCATAATTGTACCTGGAAATATTATGGTAGATTATATGGAGAAAATAGAAAGTTAAGAGAGGTGGCACAACCATAATTCAAGATAAAGAACAAAAATAAATGCCATGGTATGAATTGGCATCCTACTGGAAACCTCCTTGGCAGTTTGGGAGGAAACTTTAAGGATTTATTTCACTCTTGGGATCATAGCTGCAGTTTACACAGAAGGCCGTACACAGTGCTAGATGATACATCATTCTTTTCCTTCCCTTGAGCTACCTAAACATTAACCCTTACTTCTGGAGTCATTTGTAATGTACTAATGGTACGGAGGCTCAAGGGCTACAGTGTAAACATTGTACTTCTTATCACTGAAAGGGGCAGCTGGGCATCCCCGTCAGCTGTCAAGAATGTGCGTCCCAGGGACTCCGTGTTACAGATAACTGCATCCCACTTAGGTGGTCTTCATGGAGCCTTCTTTGGAGTCCTCAGCCTTAGCTGGGAGCCCTCAGCATCTAATCGTTCCACTTCTTTCCCCTAATGGTAGCTCACAGTTGCAAACAGAAATACGTTAGAGTGAGCTGTATTTAAAGTCCTGTTTCTTATTAAAGGACCTATTTCTAAAATAACATGAACACCTCATCTACGATTGTAGAGAGCAAGAGAGGTATTGGATGGAATTTTCAAGTGGAAAGGATTGAGCAATTACTTTCGGGAGGGCCATAGGGATCTGCAGTGCCTCAAAGGCTCCCCTGTCATTCAGAAACTCTCTGATATCCCCACCCACCACATAGGGGGGTTCTCACTTGACTTATAAGTTATTCAAATATAGACTTGTCTGTATGTTTGTTTTAAATTTATATAGTTTAACTAGGTCATGCCTTTAGTTTAACCTGTTATGTTTTATAATTCTGTTTGCTGGATTATGGGTCTATATATACTTAAGGTATTTTCAAGTGCTCTCTATGTACACTTAATAAAATCCTGCTAGAAAACAAAATTAATACAGTAATCAAGAGCTAAGTTAAATTGCAAAAAGGTCTAGGAATTGATATTAAAACTAATAACTGATATAAAACTAGAATGCCAAACTGGGGATATATCTATTCATATTCAGTTTCTTAATTGATTAATTAACATACTTTTGTATGTATCTGGATACATATAAGTTTGAAAGTCAGAGAGTAAGTAGGCAATGGAATGTCTCTTTCTGCTATCTTGCAAGCTGGTACAACCTCTCTGGAAATCAGTCTGAAGGTTCCTCAGAAAATTGGACATAGTAGTACTACCTGAGGACCCAGCTATACCACTCCTGGGCATATACCCAAAAGATACTCCAACATAGAACAAGGACACATGATCCACTACATTCATGGTAGCCTTATTTATAATAACCAGAAGCTGGAGATAACCCAGATGTCCTTAAGCAGGGGAATAGATTCAGAAAATGTGGTATATATCCTAAGTGGAGTACTACTCAGCTATTAAAAACAATGACCTCATTAAATACTTAGGCAAATGGATAAAACTAGCAAATATCATCCTGAGAAAATCCCGTGAGGGAGAGAGCTGGACCCTCAGAAGTGTGGATACTCCTGAGAAGTCAGAGGAGAAGACCCTCTGCCCACAGTCCAGACCCAAGAGGGAATGGCATAGTGCCAACTGTGCCAGCTGGGTGCAAGGACCTAGGAGCAATCAGGGGCAGGACCCTTTGATTCCTGCCCATGGCTAGAGCTGAAGACAGTCTCCAGAAGCACCACCACAGCTGAGAGCAGAGGTTAGACCCACTTTTCTGCTACCAAGTGACCTGCCTGGTGGATTCAGGATACACAGAGGCAGAGGTCCTCTGGGTCAGGGCACTTCCTGTTTCTAGCTCTGCCTGGAAGTGAACTGATACCATCCCATAGTTCCTGCAACCAAATCCTATGGGGAAGAGAGCTGAGGTAACTCAGTCACAAAGGAACACACATGGTATGCACTGACTGATAGGTAGATATTATCCTAAAAGCTTGAACACGGTTCACAGACCATATGAAGCTCAAGAAGAAGGAAGATCAAAAATGTAGATGCATCAGTCCTTCTTAGAAGAAGTAACAGAATACTCATTTGGGCGGAAATAGAGACAGAGAGTAGAGCAGAGACTGAAGAAAAGGTCATCCAATGACTGATCCACAGGGGATCCATCCCACATGCAGTCACCAAATGCACTCACTATTATGGATACCAAGAAGTCCTTGCTGACAGGAGCCTGGTATGATTGTCTCCTGAGAGGCTCTGCCAGAACTTTACTGATAAGATGTGGATGCTTGCAGCCAACCATTGGATTGACCATGGGAACCCCAAGGGAGGAATTAGAGAAAGGACTGAAGGAGCTGAAGGGCTTTGCAACCCCATGGGAAGAACAACAATGTCAAACAACCAGAGCCCCTTCCCTCCCCCCCAAGCTCCCGGGGACCAAATCACCAACCGAAAAGTACACACGGAGGGACCCCATGACTTCGGTTGGAAGCAGAGGATGACATTGTCTGGCATCAATAGGAGAAGTCCTTGATGCTGTTAAGGCTTATTTCCCTAGTGTAGAAGAATGCCAGGGTGTTAAGATAGGAGTAGGTGGGTGGGAGGGAGAGCATCTTCATAGAATCAGTGGGAGGAGGGATGGTAGAGGGGGGAACCGGGAAAGGGGATAACATTTGAAATGTAAATACATAAAATATCCAATAAAAAAAGAAAACGTGTAGACTCAGAAGGAATAACCCAGATTATAAATAAAATAAAATGTTAAATATATCCTGAAACGAGAGAGAGAGAGAGAGAGAGAGAGAGAGAGAGAGAGAGAGAGAGAGAGAGAGAGATTGATTTCCTAAACAGAACAACAAAAATCCTGTTAAAATGCCTGAAACATTGTTAAGGATTCATGTAGTAATGGATGCATATTGACTGAAAATGCTGGGCAAGGCACTCGATGTTCAAATGTGAATAAATATCAATTTCCCTTATGATGAAAAGTCTATAGCTTAGCAGTGGTCAGTCACCAAGTATTCTGGAGTGTCGTCTGATGCAGACTGGATGTTAAGTCCAAGAAAATCTTACAGGAAAAATGTCCTTTGCTTTGAAATCAAACCTTTGGGGTTAGGAAGTGTAGAGCTACGATGGCCGGGGAGAAGACTCACATGAGCGGAAGTTTACAAAGGGAATGAAGCAGGTGGACAGGTAAGGGTGGGCTGACAAGGCCTGACAGCTGATAGCAAACGAAAAACTACAAGAGAAAGGAGAATTGAAAACAAGAGCAGTGTCTTTGGGTAGACAACGTTGGTGCACACCTTTAATCCCAGCACTCAAGAGGCAGAGATGGGAGGATCTCAGCCTGGTCTGTAGATCAGTTAGTTCCATGTGGGCCTGAACTACACAGAGAAACCCAATCTAGACACACATATATCTATATCTATATCTGTATCTGTGTCTGTATCTGTATCTGTATCTGTGTCTGTATCTGTATCTGTGTCTGTGTCTGTGTCTGTGTCTGTGTCTGTGTCTGTGTCTGTGTCTGTGTCTGTGACTGTGTCTGTGTCTGTGTCTGTGTCTGTGTCTGTGTCTGTGACTGTATCTGTGTCTGTGTCTGTATCTGTGTCTGTCTGTGTCTGTGTCTGTGACTGTGTCTGTGTCTGTGTCTGTGTCTGTGTCTGTGACTGTGTCTGTGTCTGTGACTGTGTCTGTGTCTGTATCTGTGTCTGTATCTGTATCTGTGTCTGTATCTGTATCTGTGTCTGTATCTGTGTCTGTGTCTGTCTCTGTGTCTGTGTCTGTGTCTGTGTCTGTGTCTGTGTCTGTGTCTGTGACTGTGTTTGTGTCTGTGACTGTATCTATACCTATACCTACATCTACAGCATATATATGTATGTATGTATATATATATATGTGTGTGTGTGTGTGTGTGTATGTGTATGTATCAAGAAAGAGACAGAGAGAGGAGTTTTTTTGTATAATAGTTTACATATTTAAACACAAAAAGTCCAATGTTTAAATTTACTTATTTAATAGATAAATAATTTTCCATAATATTTTATTTAAATGCACCCATTAAATAGAAGCAAGATGTAATATTCTTACCGTTTATTTTGATGTGCACATGTATGAGACATTATAGCACACTAGGCTAAAGCATCTTTATAATTTAGACAAAAATGAATTAATATTGGAGGCATAGAATAGCTAAATTAATTCATCAGCTAGATTTGAAGTTAGCTTCTAAATGCCATTTCCTAGTTTCAGGGAAGTGCAGTGATGTTTTAACTGTTTACCTTTTAATTTTAATTAGATATTCAGGTAATCCTTTCCACATTTTCCTTTCTCAGAAGAGGGAAACAGGTCACAGTTCCACATAGCAGCAGATGTAAGTAACTGGGGCCTTCAGAACTTTAGTCTGGGTACCTGAGTGAAATCTTTTGGATTTTGAGAGTGTTCTCTTTATATGCATATGAAATGGCTGTTACTCAAACCTAGAAATAAAAGTTTAGTCTAGTTTTTTTTTCTTTTTAAAGTCCACTTATGGACTTCTGTGGACTGTGGGTTCAAAAACAAGGAAGTTAATTTTAAAAGCTCATTATATTAAGTTAACAGTGAATTAAAAAAACCAATGAAATTAATTTTAGAGCCATTTAATTTAGTTCAGGAAAGAGCGAGTCTCTTTTATTAACTTAATTATTTTGGAATTCACTGTTTTAGAGTCCAATAAATGTTATGTATTTTATTTCCAATTAACTTCATTGTGTTCTGAATCATATTTTCTTCCTCCATGTGGCTGAATCTCACCTCTCATTTCTCACACAGGCTGACTGTGCACAAATGGGCCGGCTCTGTGCCTTAGATGTAAGTGTAGTGCATTCTAAATGCATTTAGTTCTGTTGACTATTATTGTAGTTCTATGTCCTTTGGAGTTGGAATTAACACATTCCTGTCCAACAGGATGGGGGTAAGCCAGCATTTCTCTGTCTATCCATGGCTAGGGATACAAATAGGTTTTGGACCCTTACCTGTGATAATCCCGCACTCCAATTTCCCGTGCTCAGGTGTTAATTTAAGATAAAAATTAATAAATTAGGTTACACAGAAAAGATTATATAGCAGGCCATTCCGGTCCAATTTTAAGAAATGGAAGTCCAAAATGATAGAAAGGATTGTAATTGATAAGTCATTGTTGTTTAATTTAAAACTATCTGTAATCCTAAGGCAGTGATTATTGTGATTTTTATGGAAATTTTATGATCTGAAGAGATATGCCTCATTATGTGTTGGGTATTTTTTTCATAACCTCTTGTTCATTTCTTAGTTCGACATAGTTGTGGTGGAGTGTCCTCTCTGCTGTGGATACTGCTAGTGCATGTTTGTGCAAAGATTAGGTAAACTGTGGAAACCCAACTATATATTCTCGTCTTAAGCATTTGTGTGTGTGTGTGTGTGTGTGTGTGTGTGTGTGTGTGTTGTGTGTGTGTGTGTTGACGTTGAGGTGAGCAGTCTCCCTCCCAAAAAAGGCCTCAAGATTTTTCATTTTCCACTTTTACCTCTGTGTGAAATACAAAAATTAAAATTAAGGAAACACTGATCTCTCGGGTTGATGCCACAAATGGAGCTGTCAGACTGGATGTCTGGTTAGGGCAGCAGACATGTAAAACTTCACCACTAATTGGCTGACATTCAGAGCCTGAGAACGAGCAACTGCTGAAGCAAATTTAGTCTGGATATAAGGCAGATTTTTTTCATTTATCTCAATTAATTACCACACACATCAGAATCCTTACTTAAAATATTCTCCAATGGACACCTCCCAGAAAGGAACATGGTTACAGCTTAGGTATGCAAATGTCTGTACTTACTCTATCGATATGAAATCGAATTGCTTTTATTCATTTAGAGACTTGACCTTTTGTTTGAATTATGAAAATCATTTATTCTTACGATGAATACACATTTCGTCTTGATTCTAAGGATGAATTCCTAGTGGTGGGAAATAGAGGTCTTAAAGCATGGGTGAGTCAGGGGCAATTGTACGTATTTAGTATGTATGTCCCTGTATGTGGAGGTAATGTCTTCATAAAACAACAAAAAAATCATCACAGCTGCGTGCTTATAGAAGCGATAAAGCATGCAACTTGCATATTACAGTATCTGTGTACTTTGCAAAAAAAAGTCCTTTATCTGGCAACAATGTAATAGTGTTTGATGCACTGCTCTAATTAGAACAGAGCTTTATTGGACAGAAAAGTAAATAGGCCACCCCCATCTAAACACTGCAATATGTTAGAATATACAGAGTGTATTACACATGCCTAAAATGTATATGCCTTTTAATTTTACTATATTGAATTCCTCTACATATGTGGCCCAAAGGTGGCCATTTACTGTATGCCTAACAGCTATTTAAGAGACTTGGAGAGGTACTTTTGACAATAAAAGTCTCATATGTGTACATATGTGTGCGTGTGTAATGCAAATACATTTTATCACAATTAGATCATTATTTATTGTTACAATCCATTCATCTAATAAAAGTTGTTGCACATACCTCTGTGATTTAGACAGTTCTTAAATAGATTTTATTATGAAGCTATGAAGAGAAAGAATTATTTATATTTCATTTTTTAAGACATAATTAAAAGGTTTTCCTCTTCTCTTCCTTCCCTCAAAGCCCTCCTATTTCCTTTCTCACTCTCAAATTCATGGCCTCTTTTTCTTTAAAGTTTATAGACACATTTTATACATATATATATAAATAAACACACACACACACACACATATATATATATACTAATATATAAAGGAAATACATTGTATATATTATGTAGCCATGAATGCATTAATCTAACCTCTTGATATTGGATAACCAATTTGGGCGCTCATCCCTAGAAAAGACTTATTTCTTATACTCTCATCATTGCTTAGTTGGTAATTAGCAACCCCTCCACGCTAGAAGTTATTGGTGTTGTCTGGGTAACTGGTTACGTTTCCGTACCAGGCTCGCTTTGAATCTTGCTGAGGTAAACTTAGGCAGCTGTTGGCTGTGCCAAGATATAGATGTCGCCATTGTGCTGCTGGGACTTCCTTGCCATGCTGGTCTTCTCTGTGGTTCAGAGGAATCACAGCTGGTTGGGACTGTAATTTGCTGTTCTCTCTTGGCAGCATGCACAGCACCTTGTAGTACTATGAGAGCCAAGCCTCATGAGTGAGGCTTTCAGGTCAGTCCCATCTTGCATTCTCTGCATCCTGTGTCTAAGGTGCATGGCGCCTTCCGAAATATGAATTTCTTTCAATATCTGGGAGGCAACCAAAGATAAGGGCAAGGTCCTATATTATTTTTGTAGGGCTATTTAGTTTCTTGACAACTCGAAAGAGGGTTTCTCATGCCTGTTAGAAGATCTATGGCTTTGAGAATTATCAGTCCAATTATGGATGTAGATGCATACCCAAAGACTTTTATGTATTGTATGTAGTTTTAGGTAAACAAAAGTAATATGATTCCTTATGGTTACTTCAAACATTCTTAGCATTAGTTGTCCCTTTGTCTTTCCTCTCCCTCTGTTTTGATCCCTTTGTCCCCTCCTCCACTGAAAGCTTCCTCCCATTTTCGCCATTTTGCCCCTCATATCACTATAGAACAAGGATTTCTTAGTATAGCTCAATATCGATATTGCCAACCATTTTAGGCAGAGAAGTGAAAACACTTTTAAAGTTATATTTGTGTAATCCCATAAAGCCTTCTCTGTATTTCACCAAATCCAATTTTGTAGAATTTAGCTAATTTACCAAGACAGCTGATGATAATGGTGGTTATTAACTGGCCCCAAACCTCTCCACCTATCCATTTTCAATTGAAGTAAAATACTTTAAACCTTTTAAACATAATTATGTATCAGTTTATGCACATACTCAGACACATACACAGACAGACACACACACAGACACACACACACACACACACACACAGACACACACACACACACACACACGCCACATGCCTCACATATACCCAATATGTGGCTCAGAATAAAACTTCTCATCATTCAATTTTCTTTGAACTATTTCGATAACGTTCTCTATCATGCCCTATACTTAATTAGGCATTATAAAAATATGTTGTAAATTACTACCTTTTTTGGAAATAATCATTTAACTATTTTTATTTAATATTTATTAACGCCCCAATCTATTCTAAATAGCCAGAGCTGAAGCACAGTAATTTAAGGATGCTTTTCAGAGAAACCTTTAAATCAATAGGAGCTTACATACCCAACCCTTTCGGGGACTTACAAGTGTAGATCTTTGAAGTGATGTTTAGCTAATGACTCAAGAGGACACTGCAGATTCCTTGAAGAGAGGTTCCCAAACAGATGTTAAATGGACTTTTGTAAGGTTGAGCTAGGAGAGCCATCAGCAGCACATCGAGGTGGAATACACTGAACTGAAATCAACAAGGGAGCATGCTGTTTCTGCATCCTATGGAATCAACTTCTGCTGCTGTGGGAATGCGGACCAGTGTGTCACAGGACAGTGAGCCTTTTCCAGACCCCCAAAGCCTGTGTGAGAACCACAGCTCCAGTTCCACTTCCCTGTAAACTTTGTTACATGAACACAACACAATTATTGTTTTCCCCGATTAATCCTTATAATTGTATTGTCTGTCACAGTGATTTACATTCTATTAAACAAACCATGATCTAACAATTTGTTTTCCCTATACTAATAATTTACATTCTATTAAACAAATCTCCGAGCAGTCCTGTTTTTACTGGGGTAGGCAGTGAGGAAACATGGGCATCTGGCAGCCACACCTTGATTCATTTCAGCCCCTAGAGTCCTGGTATGGTGCATTAATTTCTCAGTTTGTAATTTGCCAGCTGCATTTAATGGAACCAATTTTCATTACATCTGTTCTATGGTTCAAAGAGCTCTTTCAGTTGCCAAAGGGGGCCAGCTTCACACAGAACTGAGAGGGGCTAAGGCACGGTTTCTTGAAGTATTAGATAACTGAGGATGGTTCCTAGTTTTACAGCAAACAAATTATTTTGACAGAGGCAAGTTTTATATTCATGACTTACTATGGGTCGTTTTCAAATCAAAAGTATAGTCTATGCCCTTTTCGCAGGAATTACATATTGATCTTCATGTCATTCTCCTTATAACACCAACTGATAGCCTGTCTTTGCAATCAGTGGTAGATTTATTGTTTAGAAGTTAAAGGAAACCTAATTTCACTTAAGTAAATCTGCTTGGTAAATTGTGGGTGGCTAACAGGTACTTCTTAGGCAAATGTGCAATTTATAAATGGTTTTAAAATTTATTATCGTAAGCATTATTGATGGAGAGGAGAAGGTCATAGCTCTTCGTAGTATCTAGTGGGGACATTTTAATAGTAGAAATGGTTCTGCTCGGGCAACTTGACATTCTTAGTGTGTAATTTTAATCTCCATAAAAATATGTCACTGTTGTGTAATACCAAATGTAGGACTCCAGTTGAAAGCAACTTTCAATGCAAAGAGTTTTCTCGTAGGCAGGAGAGAAATTTGAAATGTTCTACAGCACTTTGAAGTTCTAAAGCTTCAACTGGGAGAATTATAAAGCATTAAACCTGCACACTTCCCACCAGACGGTCACGAAATAGTTGCCTATATGAAAACTGACTCCAGTTCACGCCCTCGGGCATTCTTTTTCTTTCTTTTTTTTTTCCCTTAGAGTTTCAAAACTATGGTGCTTCATGTCATATTGAAAAGATCATCCTAGAAAGGCTTTATCCTTTTGAAATCATTAAAGTACACAGCATAATTGTATCTATAAATGAAAGCTCTAGACATACTCCATTTGTTTTGGGTGTTAAATTGTTAGCAAATTTTCAAGCTTGTAACCAAATTACAGATAACTTTATATTTTGAAAAAAAAGTATTGAATGGACTTATATTTGCATTTTCATAATTTCCTAAGGCAAAAAGAGGATACTACAAATTATAATCTGAATTTTGTAGTTGTATTTTAACCTGTAGGTTACCTTGCCAATTCCCATAATCCCATGTGTTATTTACCACAGTATGGACAATATTTAAACAAATAGCTTGATATGAAAATGAAAACACTTTTCATCAGGGCAAAATAAAATTCTGGGAAGTAGCATTGCCATAGATTCCTAAACCTCTGAAATCCAACATACGTTAATAGGAGAGCTATGCAAAACAGATCTAAATCAAAGTCACCGTTCCTTGGAAACCAGGTCGAAGATTTTAATGCTGTGAAATCAAATCTGTGCTTGATTCTGAGGAGTCACATAGCCATCCTAAAGCCAAAATTATCAGCTTATCCATAAAAGAACTTGTATAGCTCCCTGCCACTCCCAATGCTCTGTTTACATTAGTCATCACAAATGAGCCAGACCCATTGTGAGCTGCCAGTCCTAAGTCAAGGAAGGTACCCAAATCATCCAGGATACAATGTTTGCCAAGCAAAAATAAGAAAACAACTCTCCTTGAAACGGTGTGCTTTATGGGAAATGCTAAACATTATAGTGTTTCCACATATAAAAATGAGTTTAAATATCTTTTGAAGATCTATTTAAGATAGGTCCTTTGGGATGTGTGATAAGTTTTCTATACTAGCAGTCTAAAATAACATTCCTCTTCTAGAATCATTTATATTAGTTTACAACTTAGTTGTTTGTATGATCACGTGTCATATATATGATGGCGCTTAGGGAGACTTTCTCTGGAACTAGAATTAAGATAAGTTATGAATTATCCAGCATGAACAATGGGATCTAAGCTTCGGTCCTATAGGAGAGCAGCAAGCACTCTTAACTCTTAAGCCATCTCTCTGGCTTCCTAGTTTCTACTTTTAGGTAGCTCATTTAACTTGGAAAAATAGAGAGCTCATCTGTTTCTCAATGAATTCACAGTGACAGGGATGTTTCTATTATACTGTTTCTTAGAGTATTGTAGAACCAATAACAAGTAAAAATTATGCTGCTTTGGAGTATTATATAATGGATAACAAGTGAAAATGATACTGTAACATAAGATGGAGAGATGACTCAGTGATTAAAATTACTTACTGTTCTACTGGAAAACTAAAATTGGGTTTTCAGCATCCATTTGGAGGCTCACAACTGCCTATGTAACTCTAGCTCCCTGGGATCTGGTGCTGTCTTTTGACCTCAGTGGGCTCACACAGACACACATGCATATACTCATACATAATTTTTATTTTTAATTTAAAAAGGGAAATAAAATCATACCATTAATTCATTTTAATGTTATTTGAACATTGAAGGAATTAATTTATGAAGCAAAATATAACATTCTCCAGATAAGCTGTCCATGTAAGCTATAAAGAAAAGTAGTCTTCAAGGTCTCTTTAAACATTTTATTTGCTATGGCACTAATGAATTCATAACAGCTGGTGTTGCCTGTGAAGACCCATCACTAGATCAAGCCCAGAAATATTCGGTCATATACACGGAAAGGCTCATGGACCCCACCCTGCCCACAGGAGTTCATGAGAGCTGAAAAATGATGGGAAATGGAAAGGCATTGTCTTTAGTAGTGATCTAGTAGGTAGGCTCACACACATGCCCAAAAGAGCTGTCCTGGATAAACTCAGTGGTTAGAGAGAAAAAAAAAAACTAACAAAAGCCATGAAGGGGGGACGGAAAATGGGTGGAAGAAGAGGGTGGTGATGATGGCAGGTACCAGACACAGGAGGGTGGAGAGATAAGACTGACTAAAATGTAATACACTCACATATGACATGTCATAGATCAAAAGGCACTTAGAGAGCAGTAGTAGTTTGCAGGAGAGGATGGGTTTAAAGTGTTCCTACTAAAGAATGAGTTTGATTCCCAGCATCCTCTGGCCTCAGCCTATCCTACATGGTAAGCTCCAAGCTACTGAGACACCCTATCTAAGTAATACAACGTTGGCAGCACCTGAAGAATAACATCTGTGTTTGTAATTTGGTTTGCACACAATCATGTTTGCAGAGTTATACTTATACACAGATATAAATTCATATGAATGTACATATACATAGATGGGGTACATATATACACTGAAAGGACAGGAGAAAGGATATAAGATCTATGCATCTCCACATCAAGCATTTTCTTTTTTTTTTTTTTTTTTTGGAGCTGGGGACCAACCCAGGACCTTGCGCTTCCTAGGCAAGCGCCTACCACTGAGCTAAATCCCCAACCCCACATCAAGCATTTTAAAATTTAGATTCACTTATCAATCAAATAATAATTGAATATCATTTCACATCTTATTAACAATTATTTACTTCCCAGTTATACAGAAACATTTAAGCCATATGCATCATACAGCTTGGATGAACTACAGCATTTAATGTAAATATATTAAAAATAAAAATAATGTTCAGGTCACCTTGTTTAGTATATATGCCCAATGTTAATAAAATATTTTAAACCACCATATACTTATTAAACACATGATTATGAACAAATGCCTTACATGGGACTTGGAAGATGCCTCAGTGGGTAAGAGATGTGAAAGCATCAAGACCTGAGTTTCATGTGCAGCACCATGGAAGAAAGCAAGGCAGGAATGCCTGAGCCTATAACCCGAGTTTGTGAGGCAGAGGTTGGCTAGTCCTGAGGTAACCAGCCAGGCAGTCAAGCAGAAACCACAAGCTTTACTTCAATGAAGAAGGAGCCCATTTCAAGGCTCTAAGGCAAATAGAAAAAGACACCATTGACCTCTGATTGTGTACAGAAACCTATATCTGCACACTAATATGTACACCACACACACACACACACACACACACACACACACACACACACACACCACTCTTACTAAGGAATAATGTTCTTGCCTTTTTCATTAACATAATTTGATTAATCTTCCCAGGAGAGAGACAGAGATAGAGACCTATTACAGTGAGCCATTGAGATTAAAAAATAGTGCATGGTTATAGAGGAGACAAAATATCTCCAAACATTTTTCTCTATTTAAAATCAGATATAAGTGGGGCTGGACATGGCTTAGCGAATGAAATCCCTGCCAGGCAAACATGAGGGTCTGAGGTCAGATCCCCGATATGAACATAAAAGCCAGGCATATCCTCAGGCATCTATAACCCTAGTCCTAGAGGGATAGGGACACGTAGATCTCCAAAACTAGCTTTCCAGCTGTTCTTGACAACCATGGAGCCCTGGGTTTGGTGAAGAGATCCAGTATCAAAAGACATAAATATTAGCAGATTCTTGATATGGACTTCTGATTTTGTTCATGCTTAAATACACACACACACACACACACACACACACACACACACACACACACAAAAGCACACAAAAATATGATGCATTCCCCCAAAACAACATACTTAAGAATTGCTTTATACATGTTCTTAAAACTTGGAAAATTTCGTTGTTCTTTAAATGATAAAATTTTCTTAAAAATAGTTTTAGACTAAGTGTCAACACCTTGCTTTTATTGTATCTTAGTACATTGTATTTGCTAGTCTGAGGCAATCAGACACTGACTTGTGAACTCAACATTCTAGCTATATTAGAGCTAAAAGGACTTTATGAGTCATCTACTCAACTACCATTAGTTAGTGCTTAAAGTGGTCCAGAGAGATCCACGGCAGAGTTAAAACTTGGCTGAATGTTGCTTGCCTGTGCTAATCCCTTTCACGATTCTCTTCACTCACGTCGGAACTGCCCTCCAGGAGAGGGGTTTCAGTATCAACATGTCTTTAATACATTGGCGCTGCCTCTTTTCTGCCACAAATCACATGCTTGGCTCTGCTGAGTCTGCATGACTTTCTTTCATCATCTGCTTTCTCCTTAGTTCCTTCAAATCCACGAAGCTGCCTGTAATCCATTCTAAAGGTGACATCAGAAAAACAAACAAAAATAAAAACAAACACAAAAAAGCCTTTGCTTTTATATGTTCATCTTTAACAACCAAACCCTTGCTCTGCCAGCAACTGGGCAATTTTATGTCCTATCCCTAAGTTCGAGCAGACCCAGTGGATTACCTATGTATAACGTAGTAGCCTCTGACTTTTGGAGAACAAATTCTGAAAACTTTTTAGAAACTTCACTTATTTTCCATATCTCCCTATAAACTTTAATTTAAACTCTATTTGGCATGATGGTACTATTAATTTTTTTCTGTATTGAAAATACCTCCTGTAATCTTTTTATACATTACCCATAATTCTTGTTATACAAAACCCAAAGCTGCAGTGTACAGCAAGCGACATAATAGTTCAGCCAGAATGTGACAGTTCATTGGCACGCTTAGAGCACTTTAGCTTTCACTGTAAAGTCAGAAGGATTACAGTGTCATTAGTACTAACATTAAACGGACACTGAAAAGAATGCCCTCCCATGCAGCGAACACCCCATGGACAGAGAAGCTGTCGCTATTTTAGGTAAAAGCCACATCTACATTAAGACAAGTGAAATATACCACATATATCACAGGGAATGGGAAGCCATGGAGTTTAGGTTCAATAAACCAAGAGAACAGATGAGGCAGGAATTGAACCGGGGAACTTTGTAAACTCTCATCCTTAACTGAAAATGTCCAAGTGCTTTTAGAAACTCTCCCCCTACTTTTCTCTGCATTTGGTGGAATTTCTTTAAGCATCATCAGACTTGTGCTCCTTTTTTAATTAGCTGTGCTAATACAAAGGTCTGATTGGGAGCCGAGGAAAAGGCCAGATGCTAGCACACTGCTTGCACCTGTCTTCAGTCAACTCTATACATTCATCTATAAAAGAAGCATAGAAATCACACACACACACACACACACACACACACACACACACACACACTGACCATATGCTTAGACCTGTACAAAGCACTTCAAAACAAACTTTTCCTTTATAAGCCTCCTCAAAACTAGTTAAGCACAGGAGAACAAAAATATGTCATCTACAATCACCACTCAAAAACACATTTGTAGTATACATAACATATATATCATATATATATATGTATATATATATATATATATACACATACATATTTCCTCTAGGCAGTACAAAATATAATCAAAATACAAATTTCCCCTTCCTCCATCTCCCCCAAGTTAGTGATCCCCCAAGACAGTGAAAGTTATTTTTCAGACTATTTTCAGGAAATGTTTTTGCCTCCCCCAAATGAAATAACTAAGAAAAATTCAAGTAATCCCTCCTCAATCTCGAAACTCTGTGAGCATTGCCAAGGAAGAGCCACGTGAACATGGCTAGAAGTGCTAGACTTGTGCGTTTTCAGCACTCTATACAGAGTGTACATAGGTTTCCTTAGTCTGCACAGTAGTCACAATGTTACAAGGGAGTCTCTGGGCTTTAGATCATTCACTTTATTTGGAGTGATCTGGGGTCCACATTTCCAGCCTCCCACATGCCGGCTTCAGAGGCTTAAAAAAACGCAGTGCCTTCTCCCAAATAAGAGCAAAATCTCCTGCCATCCTCCAAGAATTCTAATCTCTTGTCTTTTTTCATTACATGGAATCAAAAGAAGTGAGGAGGCCCTAGTGGGTTCTAAACAGCCTGGGAAGCAGCAGGGCTGTCGTGGTGTGAGTTATGCTCAGAATTTATGTCTTGTTTGGGTTATTTTGTATGGTGAGCTAATGACCACATTTACATTTTTGTTAGAAGCAAAAGTATATCTGATGGGGGGAGTTGACACATCTGTGAAAGAGCCTAGAGGGGTCAAACTTTAGCATATACAATCATAAGGAATTATTATTCTAAGTTACACTTTGACTAATAGCAGAAATATGTTCCGCGATTGTCCTTCTGCTATGACTTGAAACAAGATAGAGTGGAATACAAGAAGCAGACCCTGGAGACTGGTCCAGTCGTCCCCTTTCTTTTCCTTTAAGACCTGGGAATACAAACAGACACAACAGGACTTTCAGTCGATTTTCAAACATGAAAGAATGGGGAAAGGAACAAACGGAAATGCATAACAAGCAACAAACTGTAGGAGTCTGCAGCAGAAGCAAGAATAAAAGCCTATTTCATAGACACTGAGTAAAGGATGGAATTGTTCCGGGATACAATGTGATGGCAGAGCAATGCGATTGCATGATAGCAACATTGTTTTGCTTATAGGATATGCAATGTTTTCACCTTCCATGTTAATCTCTAAGATAGTGACCAATCACTGCTGCTCAAGAGCTCTGGACTCTTCTCAAGTCATAGCTACTCATCTCCAGTAGTGAGATGGAGTGAACGTTCGTGCAAAACTTGGATGGCATCCATTAAATCTCTGTGTTCATAGAGAAAGAGCATTTTCAGAACTTCAGTACACAATACCGCTTGTATCAGTATGTTATGGAGTATATATCTTGTATCAGTATGTTATGGAGTATATATCTTGTATCAGTATGTTATGGAGTATATATCTTGTATCAATATGTTATGGAGTATATATCTTGTATCAGTATGTTATGGAGTATATATCTTGTATCAGTATGTTACGGAGTATATATCTTGTATCAATATGTTATGGAGTATATATCTTGTATCAGTATGTTATGGAGTATATATCTTGTATCAGTATGTTATGGAGTATATATCTTGTATCAGTATGTTATGGAGTATATATCTTGCAATAAGTTTTCATTCACATTCATTGAAACTTAGTTCAGTTTAGCCAGTCCCATAGACCAACTATGTTAGGGTACTGTACGTGATCCAAGAAAAACCAAATTGTGCACACATAAACACACACACACACTCACACACACACACACACACACAAAACACGCAAACTCACAACAAAAAAAACTCACAAAAAGTCAATTAAGACATAACTCTTGACCTTGAAGAGCTGAGGAAAGAAAAATTTATACAAGGATTTGTTAATAGCAGCACAACACTGTCTAGATTGTCTATGAAGTCATATATCCTATTTTTACAACAGGAGTCAGCTTGTAGAGTTTCAAGCCTAGCTCTATGACTATGAGAAGACCATTTTCATCATGTCCATTTTAGCATTGCTGTGATGAAAAAGTTGAACTTGAATATTATCTAGGTGTCCTTCCAGAAGTGACATTTTAAGAAGACACAAACAAAAAGTACCTAAAAGTCTGTTTGAACTTGCGGTTAGCTGTCACAAATCCTATAACCCAGTAAAATCAAAATTCCTGAGGCATGTAATTTATCAGTCAGATTTATATCAGTAAATTCTCACCCCACAAAACGTCCATTCAATAATCTCAGAGCCAATTGAAATTGATATAACAGCCCACCTAGATAAGACAGATTGTCCTGTAATTATCCATCTCTTGTAAGATATTCATAGCTACCTGTGGTCGCCCTTCTTTTTCTCCATCTTCCTTTTTTCCCTCTCTCTGTACTCTCAGTCCCATCTCTAAAATTGTTAGCCCGCCTTTCTTTTTCACTGCCCAATCCCAGGCCTTGCCTTATCTTGTGCCTGCCCTCACCTGCATATAGACATCAACTCACAAGTAGAATCTTAAAAGTGCAAGACAAATAAACAAGAAAATTAAAGAAAAACAAACAAAACAACAACAGACAAAATAAACAACAAAAAACAAACAAACAAAAAAACCCAAGCAAACCAAAATCCCAGCTCTATTCTAACTAGAAAGTTGTGAGACAAGTGAGAAACATTGTGAGTTAGGACAAGGCTTCAGTGAGCATGTGACCTTGTGGCAACCCAAACAGCTATTCTGTTTTGCAGTAGTAAGATTTGGTCTTTAATGGCTGGATCATGCCCCCAGCCCTATTTTGTTATTTAGATATCTGAAAGGGTTCTTGAAAGTTTTATTAAACATTATTAAAGAGAAATACATAAGTTTTAGAAAGCACATCTATCCATCATATTTTCTATAACTTCTCTGACATTATAAAAAGGCATGTCTAAAAAATTGAAGTGTCCCATAAATTAACCTGATGGACAATATTCAGGAAAGCTCCAGATCCTAAATACATCTTAATTACTAAACTACTCTACCATGACCATAAAATTATATATATATATATATGTATATGTGTATATATATATGCTTAAACTTGCTGTCAATTAATATTTTGTTTCGCTTTAGTTCCTTAATATCTAATTGGAATAACTGTAGTTATAATGCTTTAAGAACTTGTACTATACTTCTCACCATCAAGACTCTATAGACTAATCTATAAACCAAATTATACTTAAAATGACAGAATTCAGAGAGAGAGAATGGCATGTATTATTCAAAGAATATATATATTGGCAATGTATGACTCAAGAACTAAAACTCCAACCACTGTGTCTGCTTCATGATCTCTTAGACAAGCCATTCCTTCATCACTGCTAGACCCATAAAATACATTGCCATTCCAGTATCCCCCTCAGTTCTCTGTAGAATTAATTCAGTGTGTACAGAAGTAGACTGGAGGAAAGAAGCCATCAGTGAACATCTTCCACTTATAATAACTTATTACTATGAAAATATAATGTATTTATCTCTGTGTAAACACGTTACATAAGTAACTCATTGTGAGGCTACAATGGAATTCGGTGCTTGGGTGACCATGATGCTAACATGCTCGTGGGCAAGCATTGGAAGGAAGGAAAGAAGGGAAGAAGGAAATAGGAAGAAACATGAGGGAGGGAAAGAAGAAGGAAGGAAGGAAGGAAGGAAGGAAGGAAGGAAGGAAGGAAGGAAGGGAGAGAGCAGAAAGGAGGTAAGGGAGAGAGAGAGGAAAGGAAGGAAAGAGGAGAAAGGAAGGGAAGAAAAAGAAGGAAAGAAGGAAGGAGGGACGGGAAGGAGAGCAGAAGGGAGGTAATGGAAGAGGAGATGAACGGAAGGAAAAGGAGAAAGGATAGAAAGAGGAGAAAGGATGGCAAGAAGAGAAAGAAAGGGAAGAAAAGGAAGGAAAGAAGGATGGGAGAGAGCAGAAGAGAAGTAAGGGAGAAAGAGACCAAAGGAAGGAAAGAAGAGAAAGGAAGGGAAGAAAAGGAAGGAAGGAAGGAAGGAAGGAAGGAAGAATGGGAGGGAGAACAAAAGGAGGTAAGTGAGGAAGAGACAAAAGGAAGGGAAAAAGGAGAAAGAAAGGAAAGAGGAGAAGGGAAGGAAGGGAAGGAAGGAAGAAAGGGAAGGATGGATAGATGATAATTCTTTACTAATAATGATGTATCTGAATTTCCCTTTGCTGACCCAAAGAACTATCACAAGTATTGAAAAATGACCTACACAAAATACTTAAATCCCCTTGAGTTGAGCTTGAAATAATCCTCTGTGCCTTCCATGACAGGACACATCCCAATCTCTGCTGGAATGTGTGCTCTTTGTTTTAGAATTTTCAGATGCCACATGAATGTGCTTTTGCTTAACAGAGCACGTGAGCCTCCTCAGATGACTCCCCTGTAAGTCTAAGCTGCCAAATACAGCGAAATCTCTTTAGAGAAGACGCTGCCGAAACCCATATGGAAAGGAAACCGCAAAGAAAATGTAATCAGTATGTCCCACATAGAAACAGTCATTTCTACCTTCTCAGGAAAGTCCATGTGCAAGTCCAGAACTATCAATAGGTCTAATATTCCAGTTGATATCATAAGTCCTCTGAGGCACATGGCATGAATGACTATGAAGAAAATAGTACGTGAAATCCTAGAAAAGCCTGTAATACAATTCATCCTCACTCATCCTGAGTGTTTTCATGGCTTCTTGCTACTTATGTAGTAAATATTATCTCTATAAACTAATAATAATTAAACAATAGAACTATTGGTTAAATTAATGCCCATGCTCATTATTTAAAATGCCTAAATAGCAGATTTATTTTTTAAAAAAATCTTGTTCTCTGTGGTATGGCATATTACTATGGCAGACTAAAACCAGCTTGGTGCTTTTGTTCTGAACTCTAGTATTCTTTTTATGACAAGTTTGCGTTTTGCTTTCATCAAATGCTTGTGCTTCTGTATTATATTTCCTTCAGTTCTTTTCAATTCTACCCAGTGACCCTAACATTCTTGGTTTTACAAAATATACTCTGCATATTGCTCACATCTATATAAAAATGTACTCATGTGATGTTGATATGTTCGAAACTTCATCACCTCTGTTTATCTAGGGATATGAGCTCCCTAGAAAAACAGAATATCATATTGAAAATTCTAAATGTTATGTCTAGATAAGTAGCTTGATGAAAAATATAAATGTTCAAAGAAGATAATTTATTGAAACAAAAAACAAAAAATGAATCAGAAGTCACGTTGATAAGTAAGTTGCATTTATTTTACCTGTTTTCAGTAAGAGTCCATTCTTACTGAAGAGTGTTGCATTCTCTACATTGTCATGTACAGAACAATATATGAATCTATTCTAACTTTGCTATTTTGAATGAGGACCTTGTCTGTGGCATATAACCAACATGTCTCCCCGAGTTCCCTTGGGCAATGTGACCTGGCGATGAGAAGCTGTGCTGGAAAACTGAAGCGATGACCTCAGGACACGCATGTGATTCCTAACAATAAAAGTGTGCTGGGCTCCAGCATATTGATGGCTACCAACCCCCCTCCTCTTTTTTCCATTAAAAGGAAACAAATACTCCCCGTGAGTTCAGGGTTGTGATCTGCAAAGGAGAAAGTTAGTACAAGAGGGTAGGAACAAACGCCCAACATGTTCTCGTGGTTGAAAGCAACAATGTAGAGGGAAACACAGGGAGCCATATGTGGCTTATACAGCTCAACATCTTGCAAAATCAGCTCTCCTTCCACGCGCAAATGTGGTACAGCTGATTTCACAAAATAGGCAGCAGTGTGTGGCCAAGTATCTGATTCAGCAGCTGGCCCATATTTTTTATTATGAAAAATGAGGATTAATTGATGAGAATGTTGACCTTCCTCCTAAGGAAAAACTGGGCTTTTGAAATGCAGCATCTTTGTTGGAGTTGGCAAGGGGACATTGTTAGACTTAAATGTTTTATTTAACGAATGGATAGCAAGGGTAACAACACACACAGGAATTTAACAGAACCGGGAACACGAAGCACATGCTCTTTTCAGAAAACCTACACTTGGAGCTTCAGCTCTCCGTTCTATTTTCAGTGACAAACTGGAAAGGAATTTTGGCCACGGCCACGTGTGTTTTGAACAATTTTTGACCTCAGTTGTTTCTTTGTACTGATAGAAACCAGACTCTTTTGATGAAAATTAATTCAGAAGGCAGATAAAACTGTTCTATGAGCAAACATTGATAGTTTAAAATCCAATGGATTATTCAGAGAATTGAAGGATGGCAGAAAATGATGCAATTTAAACACTATGTTCAAGGTTAAAATGTGTAAAAAAAAGGAGAAAAAGACACACTCAGGCGTGCTGTGCGTGTGCGCATGAGTGCGTGCAAACACACACTCACTTTCACATTGTTGCTGGACACTGGAAATGGCTGATTCGATCAATTCTGTGATCAGAATTCGATCAATTCTTCTCTACATTTGAAGTGGCCTATGCATCATCACAGTTGATAAATCCTATGATTCTTTTGTTTTTGGTTTATTTTAAATATCAAAAAAAAAGTATGTAAGAAAAGCTTCTTATTTTTAAAACCAGACATCTTTGCAAGTTCTTTGCTAGTTTTCTGATTAAAAACAAAAAAAACAAACAAATAAAACTTTTGTTTTGTAACGTCCGTAGTGTAGAGACAAATCGAGGTGACGGGATAATGAATATAACGTAGCTCATAACTCAGGGTTAGTCCCTATTGTTTCTTTCTCTGAAACATTCCAGGATACATTACAGACATCATGGCACTCCATTCACCACTACACCACTGCACGATGGCACCAAAAGCCCGCTATCCAACCTCACAAAATTGACCAGGATTACTTATCACCAACCCATACTGTGTGCATCTTTGTTACACTGTAGTTTTGCCCCTGCTGTATATGAAGATTCCATCAACTTCTCTTGGCTATGATTAACTGTTATAGCTTGGAAGATTAAGTCAGGATCTTCTATCCCCCATCTCCTCCAACTTTTCTGGGCTTGAGATTTGTCTCATGGTTTTTTTTTTTCCGTAGTCTTTACTTATTTTTTTCTCCATTTTTCTATTTAAGCCCTTCCTCGAAGAAACTTCTTTTAGAACGTTTGCTGAAAAAGTATTATTATTCAAAAATTGTAAATACTCAAGCACTAGACACCTATCTTCATTTTTAGCATTTGATTTCATCATTTAGTATACTATATATGTATATAAAATAATCAAATGGGTTTTTTACCAAGTTTATATATATTTACAAAAATCATCTCTTAACGCTTTCCAATTTCGCCCTTTCTATAAGGTAACAAACTAGTTTTAACTTTTGCAGTCGTCCTTGTCTGTAATAAGTGCAGTGTGTGTGTGTGTGTGTGTGTGTGTGTGTGTGTGTGTGTGTGTGTGTGTGTGTGTGCCTGTCTGTCTGTCTGTCTGTCTGTCTCTGTGTGTGTGTGAGAGAGAGGGATGATGATGGTGGTGATGGTGATGGTGATGGTGATGGTGATGGTGATGGTGATGGTGATGATGTAATGATAGGAGCAGGAGCAGTTCTTACCATACACTACATTGTTTCAGGAGATTGAGCTCAGATCATGAGGTCTAGCAGCTAACACTCTTATGCACTCAGCTATCTCTGCATCTCAGTCCCTATCACTTTATAATGCAAATGGGGTTCAGATACAGAGCATCCCTGTCCTATAGTTCTTATTTATTTATATTGCAATTTTTACATAAATATTGTTTATACTTTAAACATTCTAGGCAAACTTATGGTTTTCTCTTTTTTACCAAATTTGATTTTCCTCCAAAATTCAAAATTACAGTGCATTTTTTAAAAACTTATTTAATTCATCAGAAATTTCTTTGAAAAACACTGTTAAGATGTGCAAAGGCATTCTACAAAACACAGCAGAGAGAAAATATTTGCAAACCACATATCAATGACTTGCATCCATCTATAACTCCTA
Source organism: Rattus rattus (assembly GCF_011064425.1). Taxonomy (NCBI): domain Eukaryota; kingdom Metazoa; phylum Chordata; class Mammalia; order Rodentia; family Muridae; genus Rattus; species Rattus rattus. The sequence goes on from NC_046166.1 coordinate 38,487,632, forward strand.
AAACTTAACAAGAAGAAAATAAACACATTCACAAGAGGGGAAGTAAATCATTCACTTGAAAATGATAAAAAGATCTGAGCAGATACTTGAATAAAGATTTATTAATAAAAAATGCACATGGAAAGATTCTCACCAAAACATTCCATGAGTAAAAGTGTTCTCAGAGAATGAGACGTGATGACAAATGTCAAAGACTGATGAAATCCAAAACCCTGACCGACCCTAGAGCTACCAAGACTATGCTTTCTCTCTTTCTCACAACCGCACAAGGTCACTATGTATTGATTGGTGACTATATACATATAACCTGAATATAACCTTCCAACATATAAATTTTCTGTTTTCAGATCATTCATTCAATTCCCAAATTTTTCCTCACCGACAACATTTATCACATCATGCTCCAGTGATTAAACTTTTCATCATTTCACTCAACTTAAAGAAACATTTCCCAACTCATTATGCCCAACTGGGGTTTTAAATGGACATAGACTCTAGTCCACAAGTGTTCTCATCCTTAGAAGATTCAAGGTATTGTTCTTAGGTTGTTCCTTGGAAAGCTATATGATAATCTATTTTTTTATGATTCTTTGAAAAAAAGTTTTATGGAATATTTTATTCATTTACATTTCAGAGGTGATCCCCTTCTCAGTTTCCCTCTGGACACCCGCTATCCCATCCTCCCTCCCCAGCTTCTATGAAGGTGCTCCCTCACCAACCCACCCACTCCTGCCTTCCTGCCCTGGCTTTCTCCTATACTGGGGCATCAAGCCTTCACAGGACCAAGGGCCTCTCCTCCCACTGATGTCTGACAAGACCATCCTCTGCTATGTGTGCAGCTGGCACCATGGATCCCTCCATGAGTGCTCTTTGGTTGGTGGTTTAACCCCTGAGTTAAACCTCTGGGGAGTGTGGTTGGTTGACATTGTTCTTGTTTATGGGTCCTTTCTCTAACTCCTCCATTGGGGACCCAATGCTCAGTCCAGTGGTTGGTTGTGCATTGCCTCTGTACATTGTAATAATTCTAATGGTCAAGAGTCAATTTCCATCACTCTATTTGGTTGCTCATGGGGTAAATACCATCTATAAACTTATATTCTTAAGTTTGTGGGAAGTATCATTAATTTATACCTTCAAAAAATCTTTTTATAATTTTTTGAGAATTTCACAAATGAAATGTTTGTTTACATCATTTCTTCCTTTCTTTTATCCACACCATCTCTCATTTCCTTCTATACATTATCTCAAATTTATGTTCTTTTTTCTATTATTATTTTACACACACACTATAAATATGCATACATACATACATACATACACTATACAGTCACATTTAGTGCTGCTGGTATATACACTTGTTTAGAGATGAAAATTTAGGATTAGATAACCTATCAGGGAATTCATCTCTACAGAAAATTTATTCTCCCTCTCTTAGCTCCTTTGTCTACACTTCTTCCTATAAGAGTGGAACTTGGGAGATTTCCCCATTCACATTAGCAGGTCATTGTGTAGGTTTTGTGTAGATGAACATATAGTTTAGATGCTATGGGACAGCATTATGTCAGGCCTCCTGGTTCTCTCAATCTTCTACTCAGTCTGCCTCCTCTTCCATGCTTTGCTCTATCTTTAGATGGCCGAGTTGCATTGTATATAGTATTTTTATTGGGCTTTGATACCCAAAAGTTGCTTATTCTCTGCATTTTGACAAGTTGTAGATCTTTGTAACAGTCTCTGACGCAAAAAGGACCTTTTTTAAAATTATCTTTAATCATTTTGTAGAGTCCAGTCTTCATCCCCCTCCCCGTTTGTTCCACCCTCTGACAGTTCCTCATCCCTTACCTCCCCTACCCACCCCCCCATCCCCCATCTCCAAGAGGATGTCACCACCCCCCCCACCCCCCCCCCTACACCCTGTGGCCTTAAGTCTCTCCAGGGTTAGGTGCACCTTCTCTGACTGAGTCCAGACCCAGAAATCCTCTGCTGCATATGGGTTGTGGGCCTCATATCAGTTGGTGAATGCTGCCTGGTTTGTGGCTCAGTGTCTGAGAGATCTCAGCAGTCCAGGTCTTCCCATGAGAACGCCTCACTTCTTAGCTTCTTACAGCTTTTTTCCCAATTCAACCACAGGTGTTCCCTGCTTCTGTCCGTAGGTTGGGTGTTAGTATCCGCATCTGACTCTTTCAGCTGCTTGTTGGGCCTCTCTGAGGGCAGCCATGCTAACCTCTTGTCTGCAAGCACTCCACAGCATCAGTAACAGTGTGAGGCCCTGAGGCCTCCTCTTGAGCTTGATCCCAATGTGGGCCTGTCACTGGACCTCCTTTCTCTCAGGTTCTTCTCCAGTTTTGTTCCTGCAGTTCCTTCAGACAGGAACAATTCTAGGTCAGAGCTTTTGACTGTGAGATGGCAACCCCAACCCTCGATTTGATGTCCTGTCCCTCCACTGGAGGTGGGCCTGACAAGTTCTCTCTCCCCACTGTAGGACATTTCATCTAAGGTCCCTCCCTTTGAGCCCTGAGGTTCCCTCACCTCCCAGGTCTCTGGTACATTCTAGAGGGTTCTCCTACCTCTTTCCTCCCAAGGTTGCCTGTTTCCATTCTTTCGTTGGCCCTCGGCGCTTCAGTCCTGCCCCCCCATACCTGATCATGTTCCCCTCTTCCTCTCCCTGTCTGCCCTCTCACCCAGGTCCCTCCTTACCTCTCCCCACAACCTCGTGATTACTTTCTTCTTCCTCCCAAGTGGAATTGGGGCATCCTAACTCGGGACCTTCTGCTTTTTAACCTTCTTGAGGTCTATGGATTGTATCTTGGGTATTCTGTACTTTTTTGGCTAATATCCACTTATTAGTGAATATTTACCATGCATGTCCTTTTGGGTCTGAGTTACCTCACTCAGGATGATATTTTCTAGTTTCATCCATTTGCCTGCAAAACTCTTGATATCCCCATTCTTAATAGCTGAGTAGTATTGTGTTAATAAATCACATTTTCTGTATCCGTCCTTCAGTTTTGGGACATCTGGGTTGTTTCCAGCTTCTGACAATCACAAATAAGGCTGCTATGAACATAGTGGAACATGTGGCCCTATGGCATGGTGGGGCATCTTTTTGGTATATGCCTAAGAGTGGTATAGCTAGGTCTTCAGGTCGATTTATTTCCAATAAATGGTGCCGGTCTAACTGCTAGTCTGTAGATAGAAAAATGAAAATATATATATATATATTTGTCATCTTGCACAAGCTCAAGTCCATGTGGGTCAAGGACGTCAACATAAAACCAGATGCACTGAATCTAATAGAAGAGAAAGAAAAGGAAACTGCCTTGAATTCACTGGCACGGAGGGAAATTTCCTAAACAGAAATCCAGGCTCTAAGATCAAGAATTGATAAATGGGACCTCATGAAACTGGAACGCCACTGTAAGGCAAAGGCCAGAGTCAATAGGAAAAATCTGTAATCTATATATTGGGAAAAATATTCACTAGCCCCAGATCTGATAGAGGGCTAATATCTGAAATATATAAACAACTCAAGAAGCTAACCACTGAAAAACTAAACAATCCAATCAAAAAATGATGTATAGAACTAAACAGAAACTTTAAAACAGAGGAATCTTGAATGGCTGGGAAGCACTTATAAAAGATGTTCAAAGTCCTTAGTGATCAGGGAAATGCAAATCAAAATGACCCTGAGATTCCACCTTATGCCAATCAGAATGGTTAAGATCAAAAACTGGGGTGACAGCAGATGCTGGTGAGGATGTGGTGAAAGAGGAACACTTTTACATTGCTAGTGAGATTGTAAACTGGCACAACCACTCTCAAAACCAATCTGTAAGTTCCTCAGAAAATTGGAAGCACCTTCTTTGATAAGGAATGATAATTATATTCATCCAGCTTCTGTGGTTGTTTGCCTATATAGTTCATAAATATAACCACTGATTTTTCCAACCCTTTTTCCTTTTTGTTTCATATTTTGTGTCCAGTAGTCTCTATCCTTTCTTGGCTTTTAACTTTTGTATATTTTATTTTTTATTTTCAAAACATTCTTCTTATCATTCTCTCTCTCTCTCTCTCTCTCTCTCTCTCTCTCTCTCTCTGTGTGTGTGTGTGTGTGTGTGTGTGTGTGTGTGTGTGTGTGTGTGTATTCATGCAATTACAGATGCATTTGCCTGTGGATTTTCATGTGGAAACCAAGATTAATAATGACTGTTTCTCTATATCTCTCTACCATAATTTTGAGACAAAGTCTCTTACTGGACCTGTTTACCATGTAGAACATCCTGGCAGATTTATCTATCTCTTGATACCTCGCCTCCCCCTGACCAGTTTTACTATTAGAGTCCATATCTCTATCTGGCTTTTATGTTGGATGCTAGGAATTTGAATTCAGATCCCATATGTATTCAGCAAGCAGCTTAACCACTGAACTATCTCTCTCAGACTCTCCAAATGGCTTTAAATGTTCCTTTCCATTTATAATATTCTATCTCCTTTTCATTAATATACTATTCACTCTCAAAGATATTACTGCTAATTGATGGGTCTTCTTTTTTACTTTTCTTTGAAGGGTTTTTGTTTTATCCTAATATGGTTGACTTTTTGTTGATTTGGGGGATTTTGCACTTTGTATTTTGTATTTTCAAAGTCAACGAAACCATTTTCTGTGAAACCTGAAAAAGAAAGTGTCTATGAAACCTGAAAAAGAAAGCAGCAAGAAAACTGTGGGCGTTGCTCTGAGCTTCAGTTATCTCCCTAAGCTGACCTGATTTGTGCAACAGCCCTCACTGTCTAATTATCATCTGTAGAGATGGCTCCAGATCACCTAAAGAAGGTATTTGAGAGACTCTCTGTGTTATGTCATGTTGCAAGCATTGTGTTGGGGAAATTAAAAGACTAGAATTTCAATTCAGCAAGAAATTTGTGATCGCTTTCCAGAGTCATCCTGGTGTTCCCATCTACAGCCTTCTGGTTTGTGATCTCCCAAGATTAAACCTAATGTCCTGTACTAGGGAAAAATGACAAGTTGTTCACTTATAGGAAGAACTAAACAATCTAACTACTCCTTAAATAGTCTTACCAATTCCAGGGCATTTGGCATAACCAATATCTATGATTTTATGAGACTCTTTGATATGCATTTGGCAACTTCCAAGAATGCTTTACTCATGATGCAATCAATAGCTATTCTTCTTAGGCCTCCTAGTCTGTTATCAGTTATCTCTTCTATGTGAATTTACTTATAAAACACGCAATGAAGTCATCTCCTTATTCAAAATGTCAGTTTAGGATTGTGTACATACAGCATGCTAGATTTAACTCTCAATCTTTGAGAAATCATTTCTGCCACGCTTCCTTGGGGCCATCCTCCCTGTGTTGCCGAAGATGGTCTACATTCACAAGTCTAGCCCAGTGTTCTCTGAGTCACAGCTCAGCTATTGCTATGTGGATCTTTCTTCATCTTCCTTCAGCACAAAAACTAAAGATTCAAATCTGGGTTTCTCAACTTCGTGTCATTCTTCTTGATTTAATCTTTAAAACACAGTAGGCTTTTGTTGTGTATATGAATGTGCTGTTGAATACATGACATTCTAATGACCCTAAAACAGCTAAAATAAAGGTAAAATTCAGATATGGTATGTTGCTTCTAAGTCATTGAGAAAATCCTGTAAGTGTTCGTGATTCACTGAAGGATGATACCCTGGACTCAAATAGTATGGAAATGCAAAGAGTGTTTAATTCCGCAGAAGCCAAGCATGCTGGGGTCTCCCATTACCAAGATAAAGAGACCCTGAAGTGAGCTCCCAGGCCCAGTTTATAGCACATTAAGGTAATTCCAGGGTAGGTAGACTTTGTCTTACTCTATGTCTAGTCATTCCAGAACCATCACTGGGTATGGTGGCTGAAAACTCTTGTTGAGGAATCCTGGGGGGGGGGGTAGATGGGTTTTGACTTACTTTTGTCTCTGTTCCATTACCAGGGCATGGGGTTGACTATAAACAGCTGACCAATTTGTCTTTGCTTCAGGTCAGGTGGTGGGGCAGTTTTTGATTAGCTGCCTGAAGACTGGTTTTGGGGGCCTAATCACCTGAACTGCCAAGTTGAAATCTGTCATGAAATCAGCCCTGCCTTCTCAGTACTTGTTCTCTTTCTTATGGTTGGTTTCACTATAACCCAATGAAAGCAATAGGAATGGGCAGTTATGGGACTAGCTAGTGTTTTGCCTATTTATGCCAATAATAATAATAAACTTCAGGCCACTTTCTTTATTGCTCTATGAAGTTGTGAAACCAGAAGTTTGTAATATTTTGCTAGGTCTCATTTTGTGTTTATTTTTTCCTCTCTCTAAACAGAACCGTGTGAAAGAGTGTTTGTAAAATTACTCTGTATATTTCATAGTTGACTACTCCACATCAATACTAATATTTTATTGGTTTTAACTAAAGTTCCGTGAAAATGCTCAGCCTCTCTGCATATTGTTGCTTGGAGGTTAAAGAACACATTAACTTCACAACCTTGAAATCATGTACTCTGGTTTTTGTATGCACCCTATACGAGCAGTCGCTGTCTGCTGAACATCTATGAAAGAAAACTCCCCTAGGGAAAACATTTCATAAATATCTGACCACTCTAAACCCAATATTTGATGTTAAAACTTCACAGTGAGCTGCTCCTGGTTACTGAGGCGTCAGAGCATCCGTAGTCCAGGTTGTAAGATTGTTCATTTGATTCAAACCAGCTCATCACCTGTAGGTCTTTATGTAGCTGAAGCGCTGCACTTTGGGTATCAGTTCTGGGAGGCAGCCAGACTTGCTAAGCAGAGATGAAGAGAGAGAGAGAGGAAAAAAAGATCTGAATGAGAGCACTCAATGAAATCAGTGTCTAGGAAAACAATCTTGGCAAAGATTTTGAATTTTGAACTCATAGTCATCAGTGCTAATAGAGCGTGTAATGGGCTATGCAATCTCCACCCTACAGTCTATGTAGAAAGAATGCTCCCTTTGGAAATTCTGGAGAGAATAGTTACCATAGGATTGCCCACTGACCCTGAGATGATTCAGATGGATATTTCTAACAAAGAATTTGGGTATTTGGCAGGAAGGAATGTGCCCTGTGCTACAGGTAGTCAGCATTTACCTTACACCTGAGCTGCTTTGTCTTCCAGTTTTGTCTGTTTCTTGCTCTGCGGTCCTCGACATCTGCTGTCCAACTGGATGCTAATATTAGGAGACTCCAGGTGCATTCACAGGTGTTGCACATGTTTTCAGACCATGTATCACTGAATTCTTTCTTTTTCCATGACTTCCTGATTTTTAATACTCAGGCAATCCACCATGTCCTTTCTCATCGGTTCTTTTCCACAGTGTTCCACACCTTCACTGTTCTCCTTTATTTTATCCCTAATAGATGTAGTAATTTCTAATTATCTCAAAATTTTTTATTTGTTTTTAATTTTTTGTTTTTATTTTTCTTGGATATTTTATGTATTTATATTTCAAATGTTATCCCCTTCTCCTCTCTCCTATGCCCCCTCCCCCTAATTTTATAAAGATGCTCCCATTCCCACCCACCCACTCCCACCTCAGTGTCCTAGAATTCCCCTACACTAAGGAAATGAGCCTTCACTGGAAGAAGGGTTTCTCCTCCCACTGATGCCAGAAAATGCCATCCTCTGCTACATATGCAGCTGGAGCCATGGGTCCCTCCATGTGTACTTATTGGTTGGTGGTTTAGTCCCTGGGAGCTCTGGGGGGAGTCTGGTTGCTTGATATTTTTGTTCTTCCTATGGAGTTGCAAACCCCTTCAGCTCCTTCAGTCTTTTCTCTAATTCCTCCATTGGGGTCAGTGCTCAGTTCAATGGTTAGCTGCAAGCATCCTCATGTGTAATCAGTAAGGCTCTGGCAGAGCTTCTCAGGTGACATCCATATCAGGCTCCTGTCAGCAAGCACTTCTTGGCATCAGCAATAGTGACTTGGTTTAGTGGCTGAATAAGGGATGGGTCCCCAGGTGGAGCAGTCTCTCAGTAGCCTTTTCTTCAGTCCCTGCTCTACTTTGTTCCTGTATTTCACCCATGAGTATTTTGCTCTTCTTCCTTCCTAAGAAGGACTGAAGCTTTCACATTTTGGTCTTCCTTCTTCTTGAGCTTCATATGGTCCGTGAATTGTTTTTTGGGAATTCTGAGCTTTTGGCTAATATTCACTTATCAGTGAGTGTAGACCATGTGTGTTCCTTTGTGACTGGGTTATCTCAGTCAGGATAATTTTTCTAGTTCCATTTATTTGCCTAAGAATTTCATATAGTCATTGTTTTTTCTTTAATTGGATTTTTTTATTTACATTTCAAGTGTACTGTTTCCTGGTTTCCAGTCCGTAAATCCTCTTTTCCATACCCCTTCCTCCTCCTTCTATGAGGGTGTTCCCCCACCCACCTTCCCACCTCTTCCACCCCTTCCCACCCCTTCCCACCTCACCATCCTGACATTTCCTTACACTGGGGGTGGTGGTTGAACCTTGGCAGGACCAAGGGCTTCTCCTCCCACTGGTGCCCAACAAGGCCATCTTCTGCTACATGTGCAGCTGGAGTCATGGGTCTGTGCATATGTAAGTCCTCCAATGGGGACCCTGTTCTCCCTTGGCTGCGAGCGTCCACCTTTGTATTTGTCATGCTCTGGCAGAGCCTCTCAGGAGACAGTTATATCAGGCTCCTGTCAGCATGCCCTTCTTGGCAGCAGCACTTGTGACTGGATTTGGTGGCTGCATATGGAATGGATCCCCATGTGGGGCAGTCTCTAGATGGCCTTTCCTTCAGTCTTTGCTCTGAACTTTGTCTCCCTATGGATATTTTTGTTCCCCCTTCTAAGAAGGACTGAAGCATCCATACTTTGGTCACTTTTCTTCTTGAGTGTAATGTGGTCTGTGGATTGTATCATTTGGTAATTTGAGCTTTTGGGCTAATATCTACTTATCAGTTAGTGCATGTGTGTGTTTTTGTAATTGAGTTACCTCACTTAGGATGATATTTTCTAGCTCCATTCATTTGCCTAAGAATTTCATGGAGTCCTGTTTTAAATAGCTGAGTAGTACGCCATTGAGTAAAGGTAACACATTATCTATATCCATTCTTCTGTTGAAGGACATCTGGGTTCTTTCCAGCTTCTGGCTATTATAAATAAGGCTGCTATGAACATAGTGGAGCATGTGTTCTTGTTATATGTTGGAGCGTCTTTTGGGTATATGCCCAGGAGAGGTATAGGTGGGTCCTCGGGTAGTGCAATGTCCAATTTTCTGAGGAACCACCAGACTGATTTCCAGAGTGGTTGTACCAGCTTGCAATCCCATCAACAATGGAGGAGTGTTCCTCTTCACATCCTTGCCAGTATCTGTTGTCACCTGAGTTTTTGATCTTAGCCATTCTGACTGGTGTGAGGTGGAATCTCAGGGCCATTTGGATTTGTGTTTCCATGATGACTAAAGATGTTGAACTTTTCTTTAGATGCTTCTCAGCCATTTGGTATTCCTCAGTTGAGAATTCTATGTTTAGCTCTGTACCCTTTTTAATAGGGTTATTTGACTCTCTGGAGTCTAACTTCTTGAGTTTTTTTGTATATATTGGATATTAGCCCTCTATCGGGTGTAGGATTGGTAAAGATCTTTTCCTAATCTGTTGGTTGCCGTTTTGTCCTATTCACAGTGTCCTTTGCCTTACAGAAGCTTTGCAGTTTTATGAGTCCCATTTGTTGATTCTTGATCTTAGAACATAAGCCATTGGTGTTTGGTTCAGAAAATTGTCCCCAGTGACCATGTATTCGAGACTCTTGCCCACTTTCTCTTCTATTAGTTTCACTGTATCTAGTTTTATGTGCAGGTCCTTGATACACTTAGACTTCAGCTTTGTACAAGAAGATAAGAATGGGTCAATTTGCATTCTTCTACATGCTGACCTCCAGTTGAACCAGCACCATTGGTTGAAAAGGCTGTCTTTTTTCCATTAGATGGTTTTAGCTCCTTTGTCAAAGATCAAGTGACCATTGATGTATGGGTTCATTTCTGAGTCTTCAAGTCTCTTCCATTGATCTACCTTCCTGTCTCTGTTCCAATGCCATGCAGTTTTTATCATGATTGCTCTGTAATACAGCTTGAAGTCAGGGATGGTGATTCCTATACTCAAAATTTTATAGGGTTAATAGTAAAAGTAAATGTTGGAAGTGCATTCATTCTCAGCCATGGTCTATGCAAAGGATTTCACAAACACAATACCCAAGCACATAAATATCACCACCCTGTCTTCAGAGGTTTGTGGTCATCTTACAACTGAAGTAAGGGACATGAGACTCAATGAGGTTTGAGATCATTCTCAGGGTCACACCACTTGAAACTTCTGGATTCTAGAGTTTGAATTTTATCTTCAGTCTCCATTATTCATAAATATTTTCTTAGATATTTATCAGAGCAAAAAGAGAAAAGCATCCATAAGTCTTTTTTCTGAAATGACTCACAGGAGAATATTTATAGATGCATATTTCTTATTATCAAAGCACAATATTATGTTTTACTGTATAAATGTATGTATTTATATAAGATATTTATGTTATATTTAATATAATTCTATTAGTTTTCATCTAGAACAGTTATGAACTTTTAATATGTTATTTGTAAAAATAGAATAATGCGATGCTTCATAATACCTAAGATGCAGAAATAACAATATTTTACCCCTGCATTAACTAATGTTTGATTTTTCACTAACTTCTGGCCAGGGAAAATATGGAATTATGGGCAATTTCCTGAGGATTATCTAAGGACCCAGCTTAGCTTACCCTCTGAAGCCTCTTCTTTTACTGTTTTCATTATTACACCAACCTTGAACCGTTGGCATTCACCAAAATGGATAGGCTTGTTTCATATTAAATTCACCCAATAATCTATGTGTTACAATTGGTCCAATATATTTTATTTCATACACATGGACATCTCTGTGTCAAGATTGATCCAACTTGCTGCTCCACCAATGAGGGGTCTTCCTGAGCATATACCAAGCGGAAGATCAACTTCCCCGTACAGTGGTTTTCAGCAGATGGCAGAGAGCCAGTCTTCCTCTCTTGTTCTGCCCTTTCCTACTTTTCTCCCTCACATCAGCTGGGCAGTCACTGTTCAGAAGACCTAAATTTTCCTACACACAAGGATCATCGCCAGTCACAATTTCCTCCACTGATGTGCATGCAGAGACTCAGTGAGTCAACAGCCTCTGAAGTTCCTATCCTGCTGTTCCCTGGGATGCCACACTGAAAAAGCAGCTTCTCCATGTGTGAATGTTTCAATCACAAGTTAGGCCAGAAAGTATGAGAGTTTGAGTAATATCTAAAAGTAAAAACTAAGTAAAAACTAAGTTACCTGCAAATACTTTAGTCATCCTGCCCTACAATCCTCACTAGATGATTTAATGGGGTCTTTTTAAAGTTTTCTTTACAATTTTTAAACAGAACCTTTGTTTTTGTAAAAAAGAAAGCCTTCATAATATTTTATTAAGACTCGTGCTTAACTTCTTATTCTCAGTCCTATGACACTTGCAATGCTTCAGAATTTTAAGCATGCCTACACATTTGTAAACTGCTTGACTGTAATTTTTCAAACAGAACTATGTCATGTTTTCTGTCTAAAGAAACAAAAGGTATCTTTTGCTGTAGTCGGTTCCTAAGGTTTCTGCATAACACATATATTATATTCCTTATTTTGGATATTTGCCTATAGATTATATACAAAGAAGATGCTTGAATCCCAACTTGAAAAAAAATGCCTTCACTCTGCATATGTGTATTAAGTGCATTATAAAGAGAATTAAAGGGGATGCACTATTCCTAATAATGAACACCTATTTTTTTCAGTTTGTAGTGTCTTTAATTTACTGTTATCACTGATCTCTGCCAACCTTCCACCTGATATATTTGGAAAACATGTAATTCGGTTGGGTGAAACAGTCATATTATATAGATATTATAGATATTTAATAGTTATTATCAGTAATGATGATACTTTGGGGATAGCAATTAGTGTTCTAAAGTCTTTATTGATTTACCTATCATCCTCCCGAGCATTATGCAAAGTTGATGTTGTGATTCAAATTTCCAAACCAGAACAAAAGTTCATCAGAATTTTGACTGCATCAAGTATGGCCAGATTCACAAATAACATGAAACTTAGAATTCCATGACTTCATGCTCTTTCAGATCATTCCAAACTGATGTACATTGTTTCTGAAAATTTAATAAGATTAGACCTGTGCTTTAACAATGCACAGAAGATTCCAGTTAAAAATCAATCCAAGTACAAGTGCCAGTTCATGTCAGAAATCTATTCCTTTATTTTCCAAGTATTTCCTGAGTTACTTCAGTTATGAGACAGGCATGGCACTGGTTGCTCATAATAGAATGTGGATAGGAAAAGAGCATGATTTTCAGTCACATAGTGGTAAATGTTAGTCATGCAGAAAACACTGCTCTTCCTATGTGCATTCTGCAGTCTATGTCTCTGACAACTGAGAGGATAAAAGGTAGAACAGCGTACCTAGCAGCAACTCTGGAGCTTCCTTACTTCCTACAGTGTTCCTTTGGCTCTGTGCCTCCAGTGAAGAATTACTCCACTGACAATCTTGACTGAGCTTAAAACAAATTAGAACTAAGTAGGAATATTTTTTTACCATTCATATAAAGGAAAACACAACTACTTGCCTACCTATCAAGGTCATGGCTTAGATTTTATGGTGTAGACCCAAGGCTTCGTATTTTACCGCATTCCCAATGATTCTGTCATGCTGCAATGACTGACGATTCTCTCTGAGCATCCTTGGTAAGATACCACTTTGTTTGTGATTTCCCATAACGAATCTATAAAAGTCTTGTGACTGCCGTGGAAATCTGTGTGATGCAGCTGGTCCCTGTCTCTTGCCCAGAATTTGTTCTGAGTTTCTGAACCATTGTTGTCACGTCTTTTACTGACATTTCTTCATGGCTTCCAGTTCTGCGTTGGCTCCTCTCACGTGATGTTTGCTAATCTTCCCGGAACCTATTTTTGCTGAGTATGTGGATATGATTCTGACTTTCAATATTGGCTTGTGATTCCTCTCTAAACTTCCCATGAGCTCTGGTGTCTCCATCTTCACCATGACTTTCCTTTAGAGGGCCCACGTTCTCTATCTTAGGAAGTAGACGAGAGTTGAGTCAGTGGTGAAATGATCAGAGGCTGTTTAAGTTCTGCGCCTGGCAAAGCCCAGTGTACCACACCACCTGTAACTATGCCGCACTGCTCCCCATACTGTACTTTACATTGGATTCCTGCTTCTTTTCCATCATGTAGCTGTAAGTTTACACCTTTCATACAACACACACACACACACACACACACACACACACACACAGATATAGAGATAGAAATAACAACAAATCTAAAACAACACATGAATTATAAAATAACAAAAACAAAATGTTTCTAAATGCATTAAGCAAACAATCAGAAAGATCCATGGCTCACACAGATGAAAAGCCCCACTCAAACCACTCTTCCTCATTCTCTTTGGGCTGTGGGGGAGCCAGGGCTAGCTTTGCCCTGTCCACCTCTTTGCTCTGTGTCTCTCCTTTGAAACTTCCTTGTCCCTTTAAAGCAAACCCTGCTGCTCATTTTTCTGACTCCTGTGGGATTGTATAGTTAGTTGGGTTTTTGTTTTTCCCTGGCTTCAATGTTCACTGAAGAAGTGGAATCACTAATTTTTTTAATTGAAAAAATGTTCTTTATTATATATTATGCTTTACACATCCCCTAACTCCTCCCAGATCCTTCCCAGCTCCCCACTGGACCAATCCTATGCCCTTTCTTTCTCTTTCTTTAAAATGTAGACAATTCACTCTGTATATTAAGGTTCTCTTTGGTGGGGTGATGATGGGGGAAGACAAGTTATACTAAAGCAAATATATGAAAACTTATATCCTTGTTATACTAAACTAAAAAGTACTTAAGTTAATAGCATTTTCATCTTGTTTGATGTCTGCACCCTAGAGACAGTAGGACCTGGGAGAATGAAGCTGATAAATGTGATGACCTAAAGTCTCGTGCAATTGCCAACTTATTCAGACCCTCAGACGATTCACACTCTGAACATTAAGAAAGGTCACCTGAGCAAAGTTCTTGTGAGTTCAAGCTGTATATAATCACTAGGGCAAACCCTGAGTGGCAAAATCATATTTTTCCATAGAAACACATAAAGGATAGTTTAAGTATTTAATGGAATAAAATCAGAGTCTGAAGTAAAGACACTCCTATTCAACACTCCTAGAAGGAGTGAAAAAACATTCCAAGAACAGTTGCATGTTTTAAAGTAACTGATATCTTATGTCTCTGTCTCTGTCTCTGTCTCTGTCTCTTCTCTCTCTCTCTCTCTCTCTCTCTCTCTCTCTCTCTTTCTCTCGTGTGTGTGGTGATTTAATCCTATGTTAACCCTCAGAGTAAGGTGCTTTAAGACATTGCTGTACAAGATTATATGAAACAACTTACAGTTGGATTGGGAAAACATGTTTTCATTTAGTCATATCAACACCCCTGGGTCTGTGGCTTTGATTTGTCTGCCATGAGACACAACTTCCAACTCAATGAAAGATTCTCTCTATAATCAGTTCACAAATTGTGAACTTCGTGCTGTGATAAAAATCTCACAGCATCCCACAGCATCCCACTCTGCCTTGCCCAGGAAATGATTCAACCTTGTTGAGCATATCCATTTTGTGCATGCTACCTGCCTGCTAGAAACATGTAAACACACTTTGTTTGGACTGATAGTAATGGTGCTTCATTCAGTTCAAGAAGCTCTTTTACCCTAGTAGTAGTCTCCAAGCAAACGAGAAGTAATTATGGCTAAGGAATATGCCAAAGAGAGGCAGGATCATGTTTTCCAACTAAAACCTGAAGGCACTATAGGTATTTTGAGAGCCATAAGAAGGAACACATTCATAGACCTTTGATAGTGGTCTATTTTCTATGCTGTTGCTGCTAATCTCTCCCTGTGCCTACTTTCACAGGTATACATATATAGGTATGCAATGTAAGTATATATATATGCTGTGTCCATGAAGAACAGAGTTTCAGATAGTTCTGGGATTGCTTGAAGGCACAGATAGATACTTCTCACACTGTCATTTCTGCATACAAACACAAGATACAATTTTAATGCCTATCCATCAGAATTAAGCACTTGTCATGCATGAGGGCCATTGCTTTTGCAGTTTGAGAGGTAAGAGCAAAATAAGCACAGACATTTCATTTTTTCTTCACAATTTCACAGATATATTCATTTCTCCCACAGATCTTAAAAACCTAAGCGGAGAGCATGCATATCTTCTTCTTACTCAGGCATGAACTGTCACTTAAAGTTGCACTTCCAAGTTCCTCTCTGCAATTGTCAATGTCACTGTTCTTATATGCTGCTGCCATTGTTAAATATGATAGGAATATGTAAACACAAGGCTTTAATGACACAACATTTTTGTGAGAAAATAATGACATTTACTAGGGAACCAAGTGACAGTTTGCAAATACTTCACATTTATATTTGAGAAGGGATCATTCAAGTTTAGGGCATTGGTGAGTGACGTGAGATGAAATGTATTGTTGCTCTGAACAAAATCTATTTAGGTCATATGGATAGTTCATCTATGGATGTCCTTTGAAACATTCCACACTATGGTTGACCACAGGGCATTTCCACTAAGGCAAACAAAACTGGAACTTACTGAGTCCCACTTTATGCTATGTGAATACTAGCTTTTCTAGAATGGCTATGAGGAGTCAAAGGACAAGGCATTCCTGCCATCTAGGCTGTCTCAGAAAAAACAATACCATCAGCCATACCAATGAATAAATCTGGTGGGAGGAGGTATTATGCATGTATATCTGAGATGTCTTGTTTGTGATCCATGAAGAGCAAATTTCTGATGAAACATATACCAGCACACAGAACCAAGTCCTAAGACTCTGACATAAGAAAAAAACTGGGCTGAAGTCCTCACAAATTGTGGACTGGGCAGAAAGTTGGCAGATAAATGATACAGGGCTCACATAGATAATGCATTCAGGTGAAAGAGATAAAAACCATAATTTTTTAGCACATTGAGTTCTCTCATAAAGCTGTCACAACTGCTTCCTAAATTTGTAGTTTCAATATTCAAGGGGTTAATTACACCAAGGCATTGTTGCCAGCTAAGCAAAAGATGTAAGGATTATTGCAGGCTGCTTCCTGCAAACCTTAACCTCACATGACTTTGGGGTAAAACAACCAAACAAATATTGAAGATAATGAGAAAAAGGTTAAAGAGCTACTTACTGTACTGTGGTACGTGAGGCTGGAGGTGCAAATGACAGGCTGCTTTGCTTCTTGAAAAATGCATAAGAAAACCAGGAAGAATATTTTCTAAATGCTAGTTCCCCTCAAAGAATACAGAGGAAAGTTGTGCTCCCAGAGATGGGAAGTTGCTATTTGGTGAGCAGAAGGATGCTCAGGTAAGCCAATTATTGTAAGCTGTGCTCATGAAATCTTCCAAAGGCCTGTGGAGGTCAGTGTGGGAGAGGATAAAGCATTTGACTTTGTCCTGAGAAGTCGGAGGAGATCAGCAGAAGATTGAACATTTGAATTGAACTAAATGAATGGTTGGAATTTTCTGGGTAAGAGTATTTTCTTCTAATTGAGCCTTTTCACAAAGAGATGACCATCTGCAAAGCCATGGCTCTTGAAACACTAGGCAGATTTATTGGACAGCATATTTATAATTGTTTATGTGTGGTATATGGAAAGAGAAGAATAATTACTGAAGAAGTCCAAGATGGGAAAGGTAAAGTCCATTTCAGACAAGTTTGAAATGCTAAGTCTTATTCTTTAGTCTCAGTAACTTGAAAGTCCCGCTCCAACTAACTTAGTCAGCTCTGAGCTTTCTTCCTCATTTTTTGCCACCCATTGTGATACAACAAACATCACTATTTCTGAATGCTAGTCCTAGTACATACTGTGGTATGTAGCAAGAAATATAGAAAACTATATACTGGATATTTAAAGATATATGTCAAACCCATTTTATAAGTTTCACATTCCACAAGACAAATATAGGCATGTGCCAAACTGCAACATGCAGACAAGTCAGAGAAGAGAAAACTTAGCACCACCCTGGAGAAATACAGAAAACAGTAGTAATATCTACTACTCTCTACCATGAATGTTCTGCTAATGACATCATCTAGTATGCATTAGCAATGCATCTATGCATAGAGGAAGTGAAATAAGTGCGTCTCTCCCAACAAGAGTTATTTAGCTAACAGAAGATGCATCAACCAGACCAATGATTCATAGTATTAACACTCATCAAAAGTAACACAAGTGTTTGTTTGACAACAGGAAACAGCAAGCTGAGGAGTCTGTTATCTCATAGGGCTGATGGCTCAAGAGTTTTTCTTTCTAACAACTATGATGCTAATGTTGAAACTCTTGAGACTATGCTTTGCTTGCCACTGTTCTTGGGGATTCAGATGACAGAGTTCTGCATCTGACAGGAGGATGATGAACATCACTACATCAGGCATCAAGTAATGAAGAAAGTAATGGCAAACCTAAGAACCAGATTTGGGTTGAATTCATAAGATCTTCCGATATCAGATGTTCATAGTGACATTGAAAGTTTTCAAAATGACAGCATATCAATTTTGTATAAATGGTCATCTTGGGGAATCAAAAAGAAATCTGTCGGAGATGGAGAAAGTGTAGGAATTACTGGGTGTTAAAGGAATGAAGAGAGAGAGAGAGACCTTGAATCCAGTTTATGGTATCTTAGCTTTGATTCCCCTAATTGATCCAGATGTGCTGTGTCTAGTAGGCCATGCCAATGCTGCCTTGGGTCTTAGAACATCACCAGTGGCAGAGATACAGACTGGAAATCATCAAAACCCCATGAAGTGTAGAACATTGGGAAAATAAAAACGCACAGGAAAGAGCTTTGGCTAAGAAAGGCAGAGAACTTAAGAAGAGTCTTAAAATAAAGAGAATGTTGACAAGACAGAAAAGAGACATTAAAAATGAATACTATGAAAGGTAGAAGAAGAACAGAAGGGGGCCAAGTTTCAGAAAATGAGACATAAAAGAAAAAAATCATGGCATAATAAGTGATGTCATTTATTTTAGAGAGATCAAACTCTGGGAACGTAGAGCAGTCTGATGGGAACTGCGCGGGGTTGCTTTGTTCCAGAATACCATAGCCAAGCTGCTGGACATCTTGCACACCCTCCATCAGCCACCACATGTCTTTAATCTTTCTTGAATTTATTATAGAATGCTTCAAGCCACCAGGCTCATCCTTTTAAAGCTGCACACATCCCTGAGGAATTAGCTTTTGTGCAATCACAGGCCCTTGAAGATTATCTTTTCCTCTTTGCAATGAGATCCCTGTGAGCGTTGACTTGATAATGCCTCAAAGACTGCTGGGTAATAGGACTAGATGTATGCTGCTTACAGACTCAGAGCTGTAGTTATGTGTGTGTGTGTGTGTGTGTGTGTGTGTGTGTGTGTGTGTGTGTTCGTGTGTGTGTGTACAAGCACATGTGCTATTCACTATGCATGCTTATTTATGTCAGCATATGTTATACAAAATAATAGCTTTCACAGTGACATCATACATGTGTATATTACACTCATCATTTTCAGCACCACTTACTGTCTCTTGCCACATCCTTTTCTTCCCTGTCCTGACAATGCCCTGCATTGTCCCAACTAGTCCCAGGTTTATTTTCATGTCCTTTTGCTGTTGTTTGCTCTCAAGCTAGATTACATACATGAGAGAAAGTCATGTGATATTTATCTTTATGAATCTGGCTTATCTGGCTTAACCTGATCATTTCTAGTTCCACCTTAGTTTCTTTCGAAAGATAATTTTAATTTTCTTTTTAAGTAACACACAACTATATGCAGTCCATTCTTTGAGAATTTCCCATAATGTACTTTGCTTTTAGTTACTCCATAACTCTTCCCAGATCTAAGAACTCCTCTATACTGAATCAACCCTCCCTCATTTTTTTAAAAATCTACCAAAGCTAGTTTATGATGGCTTGAATTATTCTTGAATGTGTGACCTTCTAATAGAGTATGGTCAACTTACTAGGGCTTCACTCACAGAGAAAACTGACTCTATCTCTTATAGCAGCTATCAGTATCTAATAACTCACTGACTGGCTAGTCATGAGAGTCTGTGGTCACCTCCCCTCTCCATGCTGAGATTTGTTCTAACACATTGGTTTTACACAGGCTTTGTGTACAGTCTTACAATCATTGTGAGTTTAAATGTCCCACTGTACTATGACTAAAAGTCACCCTTACTTTTTACAGTCATTTTACTGTATCTTCTGTAATGATACCCAGGGCTTAGGCAAAGGGGATGTGATGGAGATAGACATAGACATAGACATAGACATAGACATAGACATAGACATAGACATAGACATAGACATAGACATAGACATAGACAGAGACAGAGACAGAGACAGAGACAGAGACAGAGTCATAGGCATAGGCATAGGCATAGGCATAGGCATAGGCATAGGCATAGGCATAGGCATAGGCATAGGCATAGGCATAGACATAGACATAGACATAGACATAGACATAGACATAGACATATCTTCTATCACCCTCTGAGATCTGTTATTCTCCGGACCTGGGACACTGTGTTAATATAATAGGTCACTGTGTTAATCATCATTTACTGAAAATATAAGCTTCATAGTTGAAGGTTAAGAGAGACATTGAACTATGGGTACAATGATAAGTCACTAAAAGTCCATTTAATACTATGTTCATTTAGCAAAAAAAGAAAATAGGGTCTCTAATAGCACCCATGTCCTATCTAGCCATAGATTTTTGATCCTGTAATGGTACCTGATATTGGTGGAGTAGGACTTAAATCCAATTAGGAAGTGGTTTGTTACTTATTTACAGCTAAATTAAACTAGGCCAGCTATGTGTGTCACAGTGCATCATCTTTATCCATTTATCTATTGCTGGAGAATTATATGATGCAATAACTTGGCTATTGAAGATATTACCACAAAAAGCAGGGACATTCATGTACCTGGATTGTATGCTGACTTCAACTCTCTCAAGAGATTTTGTCTGAAAGTATTCCCATCACTTTATGATATAACCCCATCTGTATCATCAGGACCACTTAGAAATCTAAACCCTCCACCTAAACCCTGACCTTTCCCAACTTGTCTTCTATATCCATATATCAGAAACTATTTTTCCAGCTGTTCTCTGACTGGGTTGACTGTACAATACAAATGGTTGTTGAGCTCCTATTCAGAGAATTTGTACAATTATCTCCACCACCTGCATTCTCCAGTCGGCTTGTTTGCCAGTAGATTACATTTTACCAGCAATCCAGGGGAAGCATAATTTGGGATTCGGACTACATTGCACCCAGCATTCTCTCTAAGCAGATGAGACAATCAAACATAGAAACCATGGAGATGTCACACACAAATGATAAAATACACTTAAACGTATCACACTTAATCATAATACCTGGAATGAGATATGGTGTTCACTTTTTAGCCTCTAGCCATGACAACTTCAACTGGTCAATTCTATTTTATGTTATTTTAGTAGAAATAAAAAAAAAACTTTGTTAGAAGAGCAAAATTAAACATTAAAATGCTAAATAAGAGTGAAGAAATAGATTGTTCTGAAATTATCATAGACCCTTGACTTTTCAATCATAATGATACAACTATAAAATAACTCTCCAAATACCCATTAGATAATTAAAGATTAATAAATGAATACAAGATGTTAGATTCAGGACTTGTACATTTCTGATACATGTCAATATAACTAGTACTCTTCTTTCACCAAATTTCACCCAGAATTTTTTTTCAATTTTTTTGTTGGATACTTTATTCATTTACATTTCAAATGTTGTTCCCTTTCCTAGTTTCCCCTCTGCAAACCCCCTATCCCATCACCCCTCCCCCTGCTTCTATGAGGGTGCTCCTCATTCACCCACCTGGTACTCCTGCCTCCCCGCCCTAGCATTTCCCTATACTGGAGCATCAAGCCTTCACAGGACCAAGGGCCTCTCCTCCCACTGATGTCCAACAAGCCCATCCTCTCCTACATTTGTGCCTGGAGCCATGGGTCCCTCCATGTGTACTCTTTGCTTGGTGGTTTAGCTCTGTAGGATCTGGTTGGTTGATATTGTTGTTCTTCCTGTGGGCTGCAAACCCCTTCAGCTCTTTCAGTCCTTTCTCTAACACCTCCAGTGGGGTCCCAGTGCTCAGTCCAATGGTTGGCTGCAAGCATGCACCCCATTCAGAAATGTTTGACGATCACTTTAAGAAAGTACGTGAAACTGAATTCAGAGCCCTCCTTTGCTCTTCCCCTTTATCACATATTAGAGCCTGGATGTGAACAGCACCTGCTCCAGAAATAACTCCCTGATTCATCAGAACAGAAAAAGTTCAGCAAAATAGTCGAGTGCTTTCTGATACAGATGGCATCTGTCATTTAAATAAGTTATTTAAATCAAGTAGGGAAAATATCTCACAAATCTTTTTCAGACAAATACACCAAAGAAATCTGGAATAACATCTAAGACATCAGAAGTTGTTTTCGGACCTTCAAGATTTCCTTTCCTTTAGGCAGCTAACCATTGTGTCTGTGACTCCTTTCTCCCCTCCCCCCTCCTCCCCCCTCCCTCTCCCCTCCTCCCCTCCGTGTGTGTGTGTGTGTGTGTGTGTGTGTGTCTCTCTCTCTCTCTCTCTCTCTCTCTCTCTCTCTCTCTCTCTCTCTCTCTCTTTCTCTCTCATTCCATCTGCTTGTAAGTGTCATTGGAGCTTGCATGAAAACACTTTTGATTAGCACTAAAAAGGTCTAACCTTTGAGAACTTAAATAGGAAACTTCTAATAAAAATAAACTTCAGGCTCTAATAGTATCTTATCAGATCAACTGTATGGTCCCAGAGTAGGTGGCTTAAATCCTGCCTAAGCTTGGGAGTGCAAAGCTTAATACTCACAAGCTTGCAATCTTTTCGAATGTGATTATAATTCAGCACCAGCTTTGCATCCTGGATAAAGGTTCCCCTTGAACACAAAGTATGTTACATGCTTGTGTGGTAGTGATCAAAATACTCGGCAGATTATGGCGCTCGCTGTTCTTCAACCTCCAAAGTGGTGTTAAAATGCTACATCCAATCAGCTAAGCTGTAAATTAAATTTTTTAGATTGAAGACATAGTTTTATTTTATATGCCAGAAACTCATTTCAACCCTAGCATTTCTGTTAGCACATTGCATCGAGCAGCATAACTCAAGAGGTTTAATGAAAGTTTAAAAACAATCTGTTGCAGATTTTGTGCCTAATTTATTTTTAATTGCAAATTGTACGACACGTTATTGCCTGTGAAAATAGAAATTTAATTTCCTTCCTGTTTTTTTTTTCTTTTTTCTTTCATTCTTTCTTTCCTTCTATCCCCACCAACCCCAAAATTTCTGTTACAACCAAAGAAAAACCGGGCTTTTAGCATGGTATTTTCTGAAAGTATCTCCTTATTCTTAGATCCTGATTGTGCAGTCTTTGGAAACCATATCTCCTGCCACTTAGCACCAGTCCCTCAAACATGGTTTCATGCCTTATGAATGTGCTGCCTGTGATCCTATGAGGATACAATTACTCCAAGTGTGTAAATATAAACACCCTCACCCTAGCGCAGGATGGAGGACCCCTTCTGATGGTGTCATATTCACAGTTAGAAGTACTTTAAAGCAAGCAGTTCAGTAGAAGCACAGACAAGTTAAGTTTTAATTATAAGGATAGTTGGACAATTTGCAAAAATTAGCTATTAACCTCACTATTTTTATAATAGTAGAAGAAAGTCCTTTATTACCATGTTGTTGTTTTGTAATGTAACTGTCAGATTCTTTTTTGTTTAATTGGCCTTCATTGCAAGATATTGGAAGAAAAAAAAATCGAGTAAAAGGACCCATCCTGGTCTTTCCGAAAGCCTTGTCGCACTCGGCTGCATCCGATGGTTTGACATTGTGGAAGAATCTGAAATGTCACGACACGGAGATTGGAAACAAGGGTCTCTGTGCTTGGTTTGCATTCCCTCCTGCCTTCTTTGGCAAATTTACATCACAACTGTGTTGTATTATTTATTTACAGCTCCCCTACTTTCTCTTTCTCCCCTGCCCTTAGAGAGTAGCCATCAGCCTGCTTTCTCCCAGCAAGCCTCCCCCCAGACCCCCTTACTGGCAATGTGTCAGTTAAGCAAACTGCCATCTTAGCTAGTGACAAGTTCAGGGCTGCCACTTACCATATTGAGTGTGAATTAGTGTGGAGAGCAGGTCTCTCCCTTCTGCTAGACAGTGCTTTTGGCTTCCACAAGACTCAGACCCAGTGATGGCCAGAGCAACATGATGCCTTGTTTAGTGTTAGCTCTTTTGTAAAATGCATTAGACAGCATTGACCTCCACACAGGTGTTATGAGCGAGTGCCTTCATATCCGTGAGCTGATGCAGGGCACAGTTGGGTATGACTTGTTGCCTGGGGTAGAGAAAATAAACTCAGACTAAAATATTTGCAACATTTAAAATCAAGCAGGCAGAAGGTCAGGGAAATAAGTTTAAAATGACAATTAAGTAAAAAGCATAATCATCTTTCCTAAGGAAGAATTGATTTTCTTAATATAGCATATCGAAGACCAAAATATACTTTAAGTTAGTAACTACCATCAGGTTATTTAAGACGTTTGGATGTCTTATTTTTAATTCTTTACAAGATGTAATATGAACATAATTACTTTTCTCAGTTCCTTCACAGTGTGTCATTAAGGAAAAATAATTATTTAAAATATTTTTCTTACTTTTCAGCTTGGTTCTATAATTGAAAAAAGACAACAATAAACAACATTTAGTAAAGGAATGAGTAGGGACATTTTGTCTTTTTTTTTTTTTTAGTCCCTGGGAGCGCTGGTTGGTTTGTATTTTTCTTATGGGGTTACAAGTTTCATTTGTGTGTTTACATATTAATGCCAGACTCAAACGTGGTATAATTTGGGATATACATGTCATCTTTCAATACCAAAGAAGATAGTGATTAAGAGGTCTAGAAATCATATTTAAAATTTTAAAAAATTAATTATTTTAAAATATAAGCATTAATTCCCACTAGAGAAATGTTGGGTACCACCAAGGTTGAAGTATGATTACCACAACCTTACAGGTATAGTACCGTGCTAGCCTTTGCTGTGGTCCATTGGCATCACAGCTGGATAGAACTTCTTTTTTTTTTTTTTTTTTTTTATTAACTTGAGTATTTCTTTTTTTCATTTCAAGTGTTATTCCCTTTCCCGGTTTCTGGGCAAACATCCCCCTAATCCCTTCCCCTCCCCTTCTTTATGGGTGTTCCCCTCCTCATCCCATTGCCGCCCTCCCCCCAACAATCACGTTCACTGGGGGTTCAGTCTTAGCAGGACCAAGGGCTTCCCCTTCCACTGGTGCTCTTACTAGAATATTCATTGCTACCTATGAGGTCAGAGTCCAGGGTCAGTCCATGTATAGTCTTTAGGTAGTGGCTTAGTCCCTGGAAGCTCTGGTTGGTTGGCATTGTTCATAAGGAGTCTCGAGCTCCTTCAAGCTCTTCCAGTTCTTTCTCTGATTCCTTCAACGGAGGTCCAGTAGGGACATTTTGAATGGATGGATACATCTCTGTAGATACCGATGGATACAGAAGAATTACAAGAGAAGGTGTGGCTTGGCTATGTATTTGCTTAGCAGAAGAAGTAGTATATATTTTATTTTAAAAAAAGAGGTTTGGTGAAACCTGATGTCTCTTTGAAACCTGATCAGGTAATGGGACCAGTTTTTCAGAGAAAGTGCAATAATGTTCTTGCTCAAATGAATGAAGAATGCATTTATAGATAGCATCAGTCACACACAGTAGGTGAGACCTAGGAGTGAATATGTTAGGTTGGTAGTATTGGTATATAGTCACATATAAATCATTATGGCAAAACCCAATCCTGTTACCAGAACATAATTGTATCTGTTTTTATAAATTCATGCTGAAGGAGCAAGCAAGTTCTCAGAATGAAGGCATCTTTGCTGTCTCCCTCCTGTCTCCCTCCCTCCTTCCCTCCCTCCCTCCTTCCTTTCCTGCTTCCCATTGCATTTTGAGGTCAGAGATTTAGGTAAAGAGAACTAAAGTTTTGTTAAGCTCTTCAGAGAAAACTTTGCTACTAGTGAAAATGTAGTTTGTTGTTTAGTCCTTGAGGCTTTTCAGTTCAGCCCAGTGAGCCTTGTTCTCAGTTCTTCTCTCACTAAAGAATCAAACTCACTTCATTTCACTCTGTTCATACACTCATTCTAACATTAAAATGCTTCCAAGGAATCAATCTCTAGCCTCTCTCTCTCTCTCTCTCTCTCTCTCTCTCTCTCTCTCTCTCTCTCTCTCTCTCTCTCTCTCTCATCTCTCCTTCCCCCTGTATGTGCATGTGTGTGTTAATCTGCTTTACTCATCCCCATTCACAGAGCCTCATAATCTAACCCATGCTGGGATGAATAGTGTACAAGTGTAGGTGTATCTGTAATCTTTGAGATTTCAGCAATCTGTAAAAACAGGAATATATAATTTTTTTAAAAATCAGAATGATCAGAAAGCAATAGAAGTATTATCACCCAGGCCAAATGACAGTCACGTATACTATGACTTTCCAACTTTAACTTCTATGTGTATGTGGGCCTCAGTGCCGGAGGTTTTCCACGGAGATCTCTGGTCCGGCTAGGTTGGTGGGTCCAGGAAAAAGGAGGAGAACTTGGGCAGGTGTTGTTCCACCTCCGTTTCAGGCGGGGCTTAGCCAACAGGAAACTGACTTAGCCAACAGGAAAATGCCAGCAAGGGATGCAGGAGGGCTTCCGGAGGTGATTTTTGGAGAGCAGATCTCTTCCCCAACGGAGGTGTTACAGCTCTGTGACAGAAGCTCTCAGATGACGGAGTGACTCTTTCACACCTTTAGTTCTGAACACAACCCTTAAATACAGTTTTTCGAATGGGTCAGAACTCATCTACATATTTGGGGGTGTGGTCCTGTCTCTACAACTGATCTGTCTTGAGCCTACATGACCTGTGGTCATGTCCTCACCTGTGGAGGAGGGGTTTGTCTCAAACCTCTCTACAGGAATTTGTGGAGGGTACTGCGGTGGCACCCTGGTCTGGGAGGCTGGGAATGCACCTGCAGTCAGTCCCTTTTAGGGTCTCCCGGGGAATTCAACCTGTCTCAACCAGGAATCAGGGTACCTTTCGCAACTTGCCGCTCTACACCTATATATATACATACTGTTAGGAAATGAATATAATCAAAATATATTGTGTGAAAAAATGTAAAATAGAAGTTAATTAAATTAAATATAAGTATTTGCAAAATGTGCATGGGTAATTATCCTATATTTTATCCCAATCTATGGCATTTGAAAATTATTCGGTTTGAAAAACAATTAGTCATAAAAATCAAAATGTTTTAAAATGTAAATATTGAACATAAGTAAGTATAATATTATATAAAATGCAATAATAAAATAACTTATCATATTCCCCGTTATAGACAAAATTTAAATTTAAACTATTTTAGGATGCATGGATTTTTGCACTCAAACTAAATTTTAAAATAAAATTACAACCCCAAAATATGAAAGGTAAACTTAACAAGTCTTCATTCACAGTATTTACAAACACATATGTATATCAAACAAAATATATTATAAGATGATTTCTTTTAACTTATTTCACTAAAATGATCACAGCAAAGAAAAACACTTTGGGATAACAGGACATAGTATATAATTCAATTTCTCCTCTTACCAAAAGCTGTGTGCCTTGTAAATTGGATATATGTATTTGCCTGAAACTTAACATCAGTGTGTCAGATTTACAGTGTGTTTATTTAGCACATGGCTTAATTTTTGTACTGTTTTAATTGTTTTCCTATCTGCATTTGGGTAGTGAGCATAGTAATTCTGATAGAGGGAGCATGCAGGCAGTGAAGGAACTTTTTTAACACCACTATA
Organism: Rattus rattus; assembly: GCF_011064425.1. Lineage (NCBI taxonomy): Eukaryota > Metazoa > Chordata > Mammalia > Rodentia > Muridae > Rattus > Rattus rattus. The sequence continues at coordinate 38,514,760 of NC_046166.1, forward strand.
GAAAAACCTGACAGTCACAAACAACATCAAATGAGAGAAGCTGCATTCTCTGTCCCGTGCTACCTAATTTGTCTGTGGACATACTTCTGAAGCAATTAACAATCTCCACTCCCTTGTGGTAAGAGGAATCCCCTACAGTGGGACGTTCAAATTAGCAGACACCTTAGGGATAACAGCTCTAACATCCTATTTTTTTTTCAGATGAAGGACCCGACACTGGGAGAAATTAAATCATTTAACCCATGTCATAAACCTAAATGGAGCAAATTCAAAGTGCCTAACTTGGTGTCCCATATTTTCTTCCTGCTTGAACTGAATTAGTTCTTGGGAATTAGTCTATCACCATTGACCTAACCACCCATTCCTGTTGTCTGAGAAATGAGAACTGGAAGGCTTACCAGGTATAACCGTTACAGTAAAGTACCGCCTGGCATGAGACAGGGACTTTAAATCCTTGAAAGAGGGGCATTTGGGTGGATTCAAACTAAATCACTAGGACTTTGCATAAAGATGAAACTAGCCCTGGAAAGTAACCTAGATAAACATTCACATAAGCATTTCTTTCGAGAAACAAATTAAACTGGGTTGTTAGAAAATTGCAGCAACCCTAGACATATGTCATGTCTGCTGTGAGAGTAAGGGTCCTTCACCACCCAGCCACGATCTATTCTGTAGTCTGATAAATGATGAGAAATATGCAGAGGGGTAATATTAAAATAAGGTTTGGACTACAGGACTAGAGAGATGGTGCTGCCGTTAAGAGTACTTACTTGTTGATGCAAAGAACCTGGGTTCAATTCCCAGCATCTACGTGGTGCTTACCAGCATCTACGTGGTGCTTACCAGCTAGCTGCCTGTGACTCCAGTTCCTAGGAATCCTGTGCTCTCCTCTGACCTCTGCAGGCACTGCCTGCACACGGTGCTCATGGACACACATACACAGAAAAAGTAGGTAACTACGTGTTCTAAAAATATGATTCCAGTTGCAATCCTGGCAATGAGCACGCACCTGGAAGATGGGCATTTTACTGTCTTCTCTCAAATACAGGTCTTTAGATCTATGAATGAAAGTAGTTGCGATTTCAAAGCAGAGCCTGGGTCAGATCCAGAAATCTGACCACACGGCTGCGCAGGCAGCGTGACAAAGGGAGTTCTTGCAACCCGTGAGCACCTAGGATCCATGTGTGACTGGGCTACCTAAGTGTCTAAAAGATAAATGAATGATAAAAAAGATAATTCTTCTCTCCTAATTAAACCAGTCACTTTCACGTCACTGTGACTAAGCAATGGAAGGAAGGAAATTAAATAAAACATTTTAGGGCACATGATTTCAGCCCGTCCCAGTCGTGAAGCTTAGAAGAGAGGTATGGTGGTAGGAGTACAGTGACAAGTGACAACTTCACATTTGGTACAGTAGGAAGCAGAGACCGGACAGAAACAGAGACACATTCTAAGCCGCCAGCCCAGCCCATCCTGGCCTATGTCCACAGACTAGGGCCTATGTCACAGAGTCTACCCCTTCATAAAACAGTGCTGCCTGCTAGAGATCAAATGACCACACAGGGAGACACCTGACCACACAGGGAGACACCTGACCACACAGGTGGCATTTCACATTTGAAGATCCAAAGCCCAATGTGAGGATGAGAGGAAAGACATTCTCTATGTATCTGTCCTCCTTGACCACTGATTGCTTTGGGGTATGGAATGTTCACCAGCAAAAAATATGCATTGAATTTTTAGCAAGGATCTTCTAATCTACCTGAGGCTGGGTATATTGAGGGGAAAGAGTCAGATATGTTGTGGGATCTTTGTGTGAAGCATACCTACAAATAACCATTGCAAGGATGGATTGCCGATGTGTGGAGAGAGCTTACGCTCATCACCTGACTAAGTACAAGAAACATGTTTTTCAGAGTCTCTGTGCTCATCCTGTGTAGCAAAACATTGAATTGGGAGTCATTTTACCTAATTTCATTCTAGTACAAGAATAGAGGACATTATCTTAGTTAGGGAGTCTACATTCTCTGTATCTTATTATCCTATAATTAATCATGCTTACTGAGTTACTGTGTGAATGTTTGGAGGGAAAAATGGATTCGTTGAGAACACGGTGGGTAGTAAATTACACAAACAAGCAAAGCCATATTGGTCTTTTCTGCATTTATGAAAGAGATGTAAAGTTAGAGAATGTGACTAACAGAACCACGGGCTGTGCTTCTTGCTCCCTTGAAGTCTAGGAAGTTGGTCTTTGAATGGCAATGCTGACTAGAGAGAGAAAACATGTCAGACTGTCTGAAACATGGAACTACCATAAAAGGTAGAGAAAGATCTGAGCAGCCAGGGGTGAGAAGAAAGGAGGTGTGAGATTTCAGGAGGCCAGCAGTAGTGTTAGTAGTGAAGAGAATAAAAGGGGACATGGTGAGATGTACCCCATATAAATGCATGCACAGACACATAGCTCACTGTCCAGATATCTCTCCTGTCTCCTGGAGTAAGTATCTTCCACCAAAGAGCATGCCACAAGACAGGTACAGAACATCCAATACCCTGGTGTTTTCACCCACGGAGGTGAGTCCGAGTAGCCTCACTGTCTTCTGTCACTGCCTCTTCTTCTCCTGAAACACCTTGAGAATATTTCTTATTTATCTATAAAGTTTTAGTAGACAGTGCAGACCAATGATCATGAGATGACTTTGTGAAGCCTGTTAGTTCACCATTTTCCTTCATATATAAAATAATGAACTCATAAAAAAATCTTATCCTTAAGAACTTGTGACATATAAAGATAAAATTTGGATCTCTTAAGAAAAAGTGAAATAATTCTCAGTGTCTTAGTCAGTGTTCTGTTGCTGGGACGAGACACCATGACCGTAAAAACTTTTATAAAGAAAAGCATTTAGCTGTATAGCTTCAGAGTGTTGGTCACCATGAGAGAGGAGCATAGCAACATCAAGGCAGACACAGTGCTGGAGAAGTAGTTGAGTTCAATAACCAGCTCTGCCAACAGCAGAAAGAAGAGAGACACTGGGACTAGCCTGGGCATAGTGAAACCTCAAGACCCACCCCGCTGACACTCCTCCTTTGACAAGACATCACCCTCCCTAAGAGCCCCTCCCTAAGGACCAAGCCTCCAAATATATGAGCCTGTGGAGGTCATTCCCATTCAAACCACCACACCTTTCCCCCCACAAAGATCCATTAGAAGGCTTGCTACTGGGAAATAATAAAGGGAGCTGTATGGAGAAGTGGGCAATCACTGCTGTGGCCATTTCAGATAGAGCTGGTTTCCGTGAATTCGGGCAGCAGGACTGTCTACAGCGAACAGTACAAATGAAATCTCTCCTCATGCACTTTCCCAATTATGGAGTTTGTTTATCCTCAGCTAGCCCCTGCACAAAAAACAAACCAAACGATGGTGGCAGGTCTATTGATTTCCCTTTTTAGATATTTTTAAGCTTGTTAAATAGAGGTGGTTGCCGTAATTGCAGATTTACTATTTCACATTTGCAGCTTTCTCGGGGACAAAACCTCAGCCCCCTGTCATGAGTTTGACATGTTAAACGCTCCTAAACATTGGCAGTGCTGTGAGAGATGAACACAGAACCAGCACACTCTTCATACTTTGTCACACAAGGCTAATTTAGTCGGCTCTAAATTAGTGGTCTGTAGAGTGGAAACTGATGTGGTTAAGGGAAGATGTGTTTAACTGCATCCTGACAGCCTTGCTCTGTGATGTGGCACTATTTCATTAGTGTTTCATAAGATCTAAAGCAGAATCACTGGGTTTATACATCCATGGTTATCATTTAACAGCCAGCCCTGACCCAAGAGCTGTACTATTAGGGAGATCAGTTTTATCCAGCACTTTTTTCCTGAAAACATGGTGTCATAATGAGCAGTGTAATGGGACCTCATAGAAGACGACCAAGGAGACATCCTCCAGAAAGACGATCTATTCCTTCACCAACGACAAGAGTCACACTCTATCCTTAATGATCGGTACCCAAATCTGAGAGTCTTGGACAGTACCCATCCTTCAACTGGACAACTGACTTTGGACAGAGTCAACTGGTAGAGATTTCTCTTCCCTACCTGAACACTGTGGTGCAGGCAGAATCTGTGCATCGCTGCTTATGCCTCGGGTACCTTATTATCGGGAAATAGTAGGAAGCAGAAATATTGGGTAACTTTCTAATAAATGATACTTCAACATTCAATTTGTTCTGTCTTTTCAAGCAGAATTAGTTTTAGAGGTATTTTTGTTCATTTATTATTGGGAAAGACCTTACTAACTTATTCAAGCAAGAAAATTACCCCAAAAGCTCACAAGATTTATAATGCTTGGGAAAAAAAAGGCAATTCAAAACCTAATGAGACATTTTAGGCCTCATTTACATCTCTAACCTGACCCATTTTCTGCAAAACGTTTTTGTTGGTAATTTACATACTAAAAGCTAGTTATTTATCCATCCCTAACCAAAAAGTTGATGAGATTACTAATACCACAGTGAAGTTGCGATTACCCTAAAAGCTAAATACAACCATTTCTAGAAGGTTGACTATCGAGTCATTTATTTAGCTGTAATCTTCATTACAAGCTGGCAATGTACCCAAACTCTGAAAAAAAAATGACATGAAAGCCCAAATGTTTCATTGCCACATGCAGATTGAGAACAATTATCATCGTAGGATTGTATGCCTTGGAAGTAAAGAAGAGTGAGGTGCTTTGACTATGTACAATATGTATGTATGTATGTATGTATGTATACATATAATGCATATATGTGTATATATATATATTACAGTGAAATATATTTTGTATATGTTAAACCTTTGTATGCATGTGAAGCTAGTAATTTTATTGTCTCATTGATATTGTTATTGTATTTGTTGTTGTTGTTGAGGTGGGTATGTGAAGGAGTTGTTTCTCTGTGTGTGCAGTTACACATGTGTAAGGGTATGTGTACACTTGTGTACTTATATGAAAGTGTAAAACTCACATACCAAGTTTTTATCTAAGGTAGGATCTATCTCTGGGTCCTGGGATTTGCCAATTTGGCCAGCTGTCCAGTCACTAAGCCCCAAGTATCACCAGTCAACATCTCCCCTGAACTGGGATTATAAGAGCATACCACTAAATCTTGCCTTTTACATGGGTTCTGGTCATTGAATTCTGGTTTCCATGTTTACATGGACAGTCCGACTGATTGAGCTCCCCTGTACCAGATCAAGTTACCGTGTAATGCTTGCTTATTAAGGAATATTAACTTTCAGTATGCACACAAGGGAACAGGAAGGCTATAATGAGAAAGTGAAGCGCATACGTGAGGCACATCTCATAAGTTTTAGGCATATTTATCTTCCTTTCATGATAGATGAAGAAAGGAAAATACTGGAAGCCAGAGTTCTAAAAACAATGAAGGGAGAAGGAGATAGGGAGGGGTTGGCAAACAGATGCAAAGTTACAGATCACAGCAATCAATTCTGTGTGTTATGCCAATGTAGGATGGCTATAGTCAATGATATATTGTATATTTCAAAATAGCTAGGAGAAAACATTTTGAATGTCTTCATAACAAGGCAATTATACACATTTAAATCTGTCTATATACTAAGTAACTAAAAAAGAAAGACAACCAAAAGATATTTTAGGTACTGGATCACAATACTGGATATATCTTTATGTATGTAAACCTTCCACTAATGTTTAAAGGGGATATGAAAGACAAAACAAACAAAAAATAAAAAACAAGGTTTTAGGAGCTCAGTGAGGAAAGTGATTATTTTACAAGCTTGAAGACTTGACTTTGGGAATCCATACTCCCCATAAAGCTGCATACTTTGTGCTAAGCACTCGTGAACATAGTGAAAGTGAAGGTATATAGCAAGACAGATCCTGGAGTCATGCTGGCCAAACAGTCTCCATGAAAGATCAAGTCCAAGGTTCAATGAGAGAGCAAATGGCAACAAATAAGGCAGAGAAGCAATTGAAGAGGCCATCCTAATGGTTAAAGTCTGGTCAGTCCACATTCCCTCAGAGACACAATGTACAGAGTCACACACATATGTACATGCAAACATTCACACACATGTGTGCACACAACACACACACATAGACATGTGCAAACACATACCTACACATATGCACAGAGAGATGGGGAAGAGAAGAGAGAGGGAAAAGAAAGACAGGGAGAAAGGAAGGAGGGAAGGGGGTGAAAAGAGAGAGGAGACTGAGAGAGAATGAGAGAGGAGAGTAAGAGATGGGGAGATGGGTAGAAAGAAAGCAGGGAACAGAAATGTGGGAGGTGGAGAGAGAAAGAGAGAGGGAAAGAAGAGAGAAAGGGAGTGAGAGTAATAGATGGGAGATGAGAGACTGTGGGTGTGAAATCAGATCCTGGCCATCTCAAATTTTCCACTGAACCACCAACTGTGCTCTCTGCAATCAATCTTTATCAACTGTTACCAGTAGTCCTTGTCAGTGACTATACCCATGGAATAAGGAAAAACAACAAAGAATGTGTATTTCCTGAGGCCAGCTCTCAGGCAAAAGAGAGAAGAATCTAGTCCTACTGTCACACGTGGTTTAAGAAATCTCATCATCATGACTCCTTTTGTCACCTTTGTGTCAGATAAAATAAGAGGAAATTGTCTCCTGAACTATTATACAAGTGGGGTAACTGAATGAAATCCGGGGGGTGAAAAGGCAACGTTTCTGGTTTGTTGTGTGACTGCCCCTTATTCTTTTAGACTAATAGTCATCTTTAGAGAAAAATCATTAATGCTTTGTTGAATTTCTTTTCATTTTTCCAAGAATCTTTAATGTACTATTAAAAATTGAGCAATCTAGATACACAGCAATACGTCTTTACACTAAACGTAAACACTACAACTTGAATATCCTAACGAGATTCATTCCAGTGCCAACAAGACAAGAAACAGAGCCTTAATGGATTTGCTACATAGCTATCACCAACCATATGTTTTCAGTGTGTTATCTTCATATATAACGCAATTGTATATGACTACAAATGCACAGAAAAATCTTTAAAACATAAGAATGGCCATAACTATTAATTTTCTATTTACACATTTTCTTGAGCAAGGTACTAATATAAGACATGCTCTTCTCCCTCCAGGTGAAAATCTACTACCTAAAAACAAAACAAAACACCTTGGTCTAGGTGACCAAGAGGCCACCATTCCTCATCTGTGAAAGGCCAGCAGACCGAGGCACAGTATACTGACTTTGTGGGCAATTAGTCTACCTGGAGTTCAGCGTCTGTTTCCAGAGAAGGTCCTGCAGAGGTAAGTTTCTATGTGTAGACAGATGCTTTGATAACTCGGTTTCCTGGATGAAGTCTTCATTGAATTTTCCAGTCAATCATGCCATTGGTTCTAATAGAAACTGTCAACATATTACCTCTTCCCTTTTCACTGGCTGTGTGAATACCTTGCTTACAACCGCTGTACTTCTTGAAATGAATGATACCTCACATTTCTGGTCCTGTACATGTGCATAATGGTACAAGTAAAAATTCAGAGTAAAAGAGAGAGAAGGAAAGAGAGAGGCTATTCAGTATGCTTTAAAATGATCATACTGTTTATTTTTAATTTTTGAAAATATAGCTGTTGCCAAAAAATCCATTTCCCAAGGGCTTTGAGGACTTGTAACTATTTGCTTGTATGTCATATAGAAGAGGTATAAAATGTAAAATAACTTTGGTTTCTAAATAGAAAGAAAAATGTTGCCAGGAGAGACATCTAGAAAAATGGTTGGTGAACTGTATGACTGAAATTCTGTCATGTTCTATCTAGCAAGATCTTTAAATGGGAATCAAAGATATTTGCTGTATAAATGAGAAAATTTTCTCCAAGTGCATAAATGCAAGTTTATCCCAGAAGATACAATATATAAATCATGCAAGTCTAACTTTCATTGCTGGAATATTATTTGGGCACAAGAATCACAACTAAAAAAAAAAAAAAAAAAAAAAAAAAAAAAAAAAAAAGCAAAAGTCTTATTATAAGCAAAAGTCTTATTATATAGCTAAAGTTTCCATTGAGTTTTGTGGTTTGAGATTTTTCTAAGTTTCTTTTTTTCCAAATAAAATACTGATTTTATTAACCCATTTACCAACAAGAATTACAGAAGTTATAAATGCACACACATTCATGATTCACTGTATCATAAACCCTCTGAGTGTCTGACTAGTTTAAGGTCTCTGACTAAATTTAGAGAAAACTAGTTCATGCATATGATATAGGCAAAGACTGAAAGCAGAAATTCTATAGAATATCTAAATGTCACAGGTGTTATTGGAATGGAAATTCACCTTTCTATACATTTTCTAGGTGTTATATATAGATGGGGCTGGATACCATATTGTTACACTTTATTTCTGACTTTATCACCTATCGCCTTCTTCCAAATTACTAGAAACTAAAAATACCATCTTGAAATCAAGCAGAGGAGTGCTTCAGCAGATACCCGGAGTCTAGATTCATTGCCATCTTGAAGAAATACGGTGTATGTCACCTTCGATATTGCTGGTAGATAGAGCCAAACCAATCAACTGGGATCGATTTGATTTTGGAAACAAGTAGTGCAGGCAGCCTAATCATTTCAGAAAGTGGGGGAGAGAAAGGTACAGTAAAATTGTTACAGGATAAGCAGGTGTCTGGAAAGAGGTTGAAAGGTAGGAAAACTATATTGTTAATGGTTAATGAAGAGGATCACTCACTTGTCCTCTTATACAGGTTTATCTTACTGCTTTTAATGTGTATATGTGGGGCTGAGGGTGGTGAGGGAGTTAGAGCCTTTAAACCTCTGGGGCTGAAATTACAGGGCAATTGTTAGCTATTCGTCTTGGCTCCTTCAGAGTCAAACTCCAGCCTCCGAAAGTTGTCATTTATGTTCCCAGCTGTCGAGCTATCTCTCTAGACCTTTAGTAACCCTTGGATCATAAAGATAATGCCTTCATATTCTTTTCATTGACAGAATTCAACTTTTACATTGTTTAAAGAAAATTAGGTAGGGATTTTTTTTTCCTCTTGAGTTCGATATACATTTAAGATCGATGTATTGAAAAAAATGGAATGTATCATTGTGCATTTTAAGTCAAATAGGTCATCAAGCTAGTAATAAGTGAAGAAAATGCTGCCTTTAAAAAATACCCTTTACTCTGAGAACACATAAATAAGTTAACAGCATGTCTGACGTCTTAACAGACAGAGTTTACCTCCTTTCAATTCTTAAACTTCAGAACCCTCTAAAAGCCACCTGCGTAGGACCAGCTGTGTGATCATTCCTAATCAGAATTGGGTTTGTTCTCTAAAAGTGTCCTTGTGACTCAATACAGCAGGTCCTGGTATTTATGAGCACATGTCTCCAGTTAATTATCTCAGAGGCAGGCTTTGCAGGCGCCTTCATTCAGAGTCACACACCCGTTTTCCTCCTTGAGGTAGAAGGATCTTGAAACACAAAGCGAAGCTGCCCTACCAGTTTCATTTCCCCCTGGGTACTAGTATTTGCTGTGTGCAAAGGGGAGTGAGCTGCACTGCAGCCTCACTTTGCCAGTCTGAGAGCTTGAACCTGTCGTTCAGAATGAGGTCGAGCCTGCTCTGAGGACACGGCTTCTCGTGTTCGTCTATTGTCATTTCAATTTCCTTTCATGCCTTGACCTCTTCCCTTATTAGAAAGTGGAGAAAACATCAAAATGTCCTTCTTGAAGCTTCGCTTTGAGGCTTAGGTGCACAATCCACCACGACCTGTGCTATAGCAAGCATGCGGCGTCACTGGGAAGAGTGAAAATCTGACTTGGAGTGATTCGCTGTAAAATTCCTTAGTTGCAATCTATAATTAAAGTGAACAATGGCAACAAACGAAACACATAAGGAAAATAACTTTAGTCTTTAGTGATCGAAGTTTAGTATAAGCAACACTCTTTATTTAACTAATATTTATGAGCCGGGAACCCTAAAGGGTGGTAGGGACCCTGACGCTTATATCTATGCTGTGCTATCATAGTAAATTCATCTGAGTGTTATAAGAAGTAAGGCACCGATTCCTCCCAAGCTTACATGTAGCAGGAAATGTCCCCGATATCATACCTGTAAGGAGGAAATGGTAATGTCAAGAATTGCGATTCAGTGAAAGCAGAATTTGAATTTAGAAAGCAAAAGTGCATGGCCAATTTCCTGAGATGGAAATCTAGATGAGAAGTAAAAGCAGGCAGTGTGGTGACTGGCGCATAAGGAGCAAGTGGAGAAAAGAACGAATCAGGATAAGACTGGTGCGAGGCAGAAGGGAAAGCCACAAGGGGTTCTAGAGACTACGGAAGAAGGCTGACATCCCGTCTAAGTGCAATGGTTCCCATTAATCATGCCTGTGGTTGGTGGACTGATACGAAAAGGAAGGGAGGATATCCGAAGACAAAACTGGAAAATCGTATATCAGATCAGAAGCGAGAGGAGGATAAAGATGTATGGGTCTTAAAAGGATATGGAGGCAAACATAGGAATCCCACTATAGTTCCAGAAAAGAATTGACCTGAGCCATTAAGAATGTAAACAAAGAGGTCCAAGAATGCGATGCTTTCTGTTATGTTTATCCCGAAATGGCTATAAATTAATCACAATAGGTCAATTTATAAGGGTGTCTCATTGGCAGCCTGAACCTCAAAAAGCTGAGCCACTTGAGTAACTTTGAAATCATTGACTTCTAGATAGTAACAGAAGCGAAGACGGCGAATGAGATTGTGAAAGAAGATAGGGCAGAGAAATGAAAGGCAAGGTCCTGAACAGAGAGGGCTGTGAGTGGCGTCATTCTATAGTTATCAGGTAGCAGAGCAGCCGGGAAGAAAGCCGAGAAGGAATAGACAAAGTGATAGGAGAAATATCGAGTGGAAAGATACTATGGAAAGCAAGGGGCGGGCAACATTTCTAAAGAAGTACTACAATACACACTGAGCTGTGCGTCATCTCTCACAGTAAATGAGTGTGCATCGTTAGCTCCCTTTGCAAGAGAGCTTTGTAAAGGAACGGGGGGGAAATGCACAATATAGGAAGGACACTGTTCCATGAATGAGAAAAGAAGTAGGATTAGCAAACTCAAGCAACCCTTTCTGAAATTCAGTGTAAAACTAAAGACAGAAGTTGTAATGGTTATGTAGAAAGATCTACTTGATTTTTTCCCATAATCCTGGGTCTATGTATCTAGAATGGAAATTTTCCATGTAAATGTGCAAGGAATATGAACACATATGACGTCACAGGCTATCAGGAAAGTAAATGACCACAAAACACTAACATAACAGGAAATAACTTTTGATAGTACCCCATGAAAGTCCTGATGGAATCAGGAATATATATGGGGGAAAGAACCAAGCAAGCGATGGAGGTAGAAAAATGTGCGAATGAGCCAGCAAGATGTACCAATTAAACATTGAAAAACAAAATTGATAATTACATTTTAAATTATATTTGCTTGTTTATTTGGAGGGGCAAGGTTTCTTTGTATAGCACGCTCTGTCCTGGAACTCTCGTTGCAGGCCATGCTGGCCTTGAACTCATAAATCTGCCTGCCTCTCCCTCTAAGTGGTGTGATTAAAGGCTGGAAGAGGGTATGTGGCTGCTAGGAACTGAACTCAGGTCCTCTGAAAGGACAGGGAGTCCTCTAACATGGTGAAACATCTCTCTAGGCTTGCTCTTGGTTTTTTGTTTGTTTGTTTGTTTTGTTTTGTTTTTATTTTTGTTATAATTACAATAGACCTCTGGTTTTAAGTGTTTTTTTTTGGGGGGGGAATTCTACATATTTACTATATTGATGAATTACCTAACCTCTTCCTCACAGATTTTTATCTACTAGCTTCTTCGTCTTATTTTTTAAAAGTTTTATTTTATGCTCACTGATGGTTTTCCCGAATGCATGTCAGTGTGAAGGTACAGATCCCCTGGAACTGGAGGTACAGACAGATGTGAGCTACTCCTCTGTACACTGTGATGCTGGGAATTGAACCCCAGGCCTGTGGAAGGGCAGCCAGTTCTCGTAACCACTGAGCCACCTTTACAGACTTATTTACTTCTTTGTCTATGTAACTCACTCTATTCATTCTTGCCAAAGTCTAAAATGTCAAATTTTTAAAGCTATGTACTTATAAAGAACTATAAGGTAATTTCACGTGACTTTTTTCCTTTAATTTACTTGATTTATCTCTGCATCCCAACCGCAGTTTCCCCTCTCTCCCTCTGCTCCCCACCCCCTCCATCCTCCTGCCACCTCCCCCACAGCATGCACTCCTCCTCAGTTCCCTTCAGATAAAGGCAGGCCTCCTAAGATATCAACCAAACACGGCACATCAAGTCGCATTAATATTAGGCACCGCCAGTCATATTTAAGGTAGACTTTAAGGTGACTTCACATGGCATTTTTAACAACAGATGTAAACTCGGTTTCTTTGTACACTTTCAGTAACTTATTGTTTCATATTTCAACACATAATGCCTTTTCCATTGTAAAAATTGCTCAATTGTCTAATCTGCACCATTAGTCATTTTTATTCATTAGCATTTTCTATGAATATTTGAGAAGCAACACTTTAAAATTTCAACACTGCCCCAATAAAATACTTTTTTTCAACATAAAAAAAACATGAGAAGTTCAAATTTGAAATAAAATGAATACTGCAGTAGTTGTAAGAAAAAAAATCTCTAGTAACATTGACAGGACCTGACACAGAACCTAGGTCAGTGGCAGCATTAGGCAAAATTGATTTACAAATTACCAAAAGAACTTCTAATGCTTTATTTCTGTGAGTAAATATTTTTTCCTCCCTCACAGAATGTGGATACAAGTCTGCAGCAGGAGAAAGACAGTTTGCTATTCTACGCTGATTAAGGAAAGTTAAGTTCTCACTCTTCCCATCCTCAGTCCTGTTTCTGACACTCTGCGCTAGGAAGCTGGAAAATCAGGAGTCATAGTGATCAGTCTCAGAAACAGGAAAGGTCTCTCACGTCTCACATCGGTGCCTGCTGAGCAGGGGTCTTCCTCTGTCCACATTTCGAAAATAAGAAAGGATCTTCAGATAACATCGAGGGTCTGTGAAACGTTGGTCCCAAGCAAACATTGAAAACATTTAATAGACCCAACATTTCAAAGTTCAATAATTAGATTATTATTTAAATAAACCACTTTTTAAGGTGCCATGCCTAATGGAAACCTTCTGAGCAAAATTCCACCTTTTAAAATTGTACGTGCATATCATATAGATTTTATCAGTGCTAATCTAACATAAGGAAGCATTAGGAGATGAAAGATGATATAATTAGTTTATTCTTAGAAAATGTACTCATTGAAGTTTCTAAAACTCCCAAAAGCTCCAAGTTATGAAAGTAACATATATATGTATATAATATATTATATTATATAAACGTATATATAATATATATTTATGAACATGTACATGTATATGTATATGTATATCCGCATCTTGTCTTAAGAAGAAAATTAAATAATTGAGATGTTCTGATGTGGGCATTCCAGCAGTAGTAACAACCCATGTTATAACATCAGACAAAAGGGGAAAGGCAGTGAGTTTTCACTGAACATCTCTGTATTGAAAAGACATCTGAATACTACACAAGGCATACCTACCTCATTTGATAGTGATTCACTCAAATTGTATATTATGGATAAAAGACACTGAGCGAAGTTAATCTGGGACTCTCAGATCTGTTGTTAAGTAACAGAACTGAGGCTGGATCAGGTCCGATAACAAGGTACACACTCTGCTGACCTATGAAATCTCAATCCATTTTTGGCTTGTCTAGAGAGGCCTGAACCATTAACCTATTCATTGCAAGTTCTTAACTGATTTGTTCTGATGTTGACATAATGGAGATGAAGTGGTTAAGAGTTTAAAAGCTAAGAATGAACAAATGATTTATGAGATCTTGGGAGATTCAGGCTGCTAAAGCAAATTTTGTCAAAATTTGTCATTTTCTTCGGAGGAATCTTAGATTGACAAACCAGGAGCTATGAGTCTAAGATCATAGATCAAAGTTTCCATAATAATAAACTTGGATTCAAGATAAACTGAGAAATAGAACAGGCAGGCCATGCTAGTATTGAGATTAAATATTATCAATTTTTAGATTGGTTGTTGATATATATAAAATACAAGGTCTCCTAATAGGATTAACGTGTTTAAAGCATATTGTTTTTACTTTTCATTTCTGTTTAAAATATTTTAAAAACACTTTGGAATAATAACATTATGGATATTTAGAATGACAGAATCATAATACCGTATTCTTGGAATCAGAACTTTCTCTAAGAATTATCCACAGAGAGCCGAGCATTCGAGAAGCACGTAACTATACCTAGCTGACTTCCTCGTGGGAACACTTTATTTGCTTGGCTGTGTATTTTGTTAAGTAACTATTCATATCTAACAGATGACATCCATATAAGAATCCTAAAGGCATAAAGTTTCTAACAGCTTAAGTAGTAAAAATACAAACCAAGGCTGAGAGAGTGATTTTAACTTCACAACGAATGTTTATTTAGAGTTCATGGTTTACAAAAGAAATGAAAGCTATTAAAATGTACATGTGCTATTTCAGGATTTCTTAATATTCAATAGCACACAGAAATGTTTCACGGGAACGTCAAGGCAGTCATAGAACAACCCTGTCGAGCAGCTTATTATTCACGATACGAATCAAAGGAGGCGATGCAAACACAGACATCAATATGTTTCCTGTGAGTTTAAAATTATCACTTATTTTAGAAGTTTTGGACAACTCCATTATTCTATCTCCTTCTCATAGTCAATTCTTGTTTAGGGCTCCTGATTAAGCCCTGTCACTTCAGAGGAAGTTCAAGGAAACGTGCATTACAGAAACAGTTGTTGCTAATCAATACGTTTTGAACCACATACAGGGTATATTTTTAAGGACGTAATTCATCAAAAGCAGGCTTACGAGGGCTCTGTTCGCTATTTTCATTGATTTTCTTTCTCTTGGAACACCTGACAGATGCTCTACGTGTGACTCAAGAGTTAATAAATTGAAAATAAAGAAATCAGTTGCTCCAAGAAAATGCTCAATTATAAAGAAAATAATCAAATGTCGGGATCTGAAAGGAAAAATCCCCTGGGTTTAATATGCTACCCTTGTATTTAATATCCTCTGTAGATATCATAATAGGGCAACCTAATACCCTCTTTTCAAATTATTTCATTTTTATCTTTATATTATAAAATAATTAAATCATTTTTTCCTCCTCCATTTCCTCTCTCCAAACCCTCCACATAGCATCCATCCTTTTGTGTTCTTTCCAAATTATGGTCTCCTTTTCTTATTACTTCTACTGCATAAATACACACACATATGCCCCTACACACACAAGTACAGCAAGCTCAGACTGGATAATGTTGCTTATATATGTGTTATCAGAGCTGAACATTGGGTATTGGATAGCCGACTGGTGTGCTCATTCTAGGGAAGACTGCTGCTGACAGCGTTCCTTAGTTGCCTGTAGTACTTTGTCAGGATAGAGGATTCAAAGGGTTTTCCCACCCACTTTAGCACGTCCATTGTGTTGTCTTTGTTCAGATTTAGGAGGTCATGGTACAGAGACGTTCTGGGTGTACCTTCTGATATTCTGAGGGAATGCAAACTCCCTGATCTTGTCTTACCATCCTTGTGGCCCCCTCTTCTGAACTGTTTTCTGAGTCTTAGATGCAGAGGTTGCCTTGCAGGTGGATCTATTGTCACTGCTTCCCAGAACTCTGCATTTTGATTGGCTGTGGTTTTCTATAATAGTATTTGTCCATGGCATCTTGGAACAGAGACATGTCCTTGCTGAAAGTGAGGACTGTGATGATTTGTAAGCATAAGAAGGAATACTTAGATTGCGATATGGGATCCTGATGATTTAATAAAGTAGCCTCGGTAGGTTTTCCTCCAATCTCTATATTGTATAGCATGGGGCTGTCTCTCCTTGGTATTGAGGGGACGTTAAGTTCAACTAAAGAGCTGTTGGTTACTGCAAAAATATACCTTCTGATACTGATTCACATGAGCAGTGCAAGATTCTAAATGCGAATTCCAGTATTAACCTGTGTGAAATGGAAGCTTAAAATAGAACTTAATTTAGTGCCCCTATTGTGACTGGTTACTATTTGAGAATACCTGGTTAGTGCTTCATCTCTAGGTGTTAATGCAAATATAGAGGAAACGGTGAAGTTCGTATTGTAAAGTAACCTAAAATAGATCCTCCTGAACAGCAAACCATTGGCGGATAAAAAGAATAGCAACTTTCTAATCTTGTAAATCTTTATCTTCATGTACGATGCTAGCTTGAAGTCGATTCGACACTTCCTATTCATTATTCCACCAAGAATCTGAAATAACACGCCTTAAACTGTTTCACAAGATCAAATATTATTGCTCAATCAGAGGTACAAAGATAAAATGATTTGTAAATGAGAATTTTTTGTTTCAATAGTCAGTTTTGTTTGCTGGCATTTAGCCCCTTTAGGTCATAATTTGTACATTTGACCCAATATCTGCCAAAATAGTACATTATTATAATATTATCATAAAAGATACAACTTACTAGTATAACTGCTTGGGAAGCATCTTCCTGTGTTGCTGGATTGCTTAAGGTGACTCAAGCCTGACAACTTGAGTTTTGTCCCTCATACCAGCAAGTTGAAAGGGAAGGAAAGAACTGAGTCCAGCGAGTTTTCCAGTTATCTCCATATGCCCACTGTGACATACCCCTCCCTGCTCAATCCAAGAATCCAACATGCATGCTATTTAAGTCAATATAAAAAAAAGTAATTGAATTAAGAAAGAAATCCTATTTGTGAAACGAAATATGCATAGGGGTTAGAGAGATACCTCAGTCAGAGGTGGGAAGTGCTTAAGCAGCTCTTGACATTCATGAGATCTAGTGTATGGATGGCAGGATATACATAACAAGCCAGATGTTCCAATAAAGGCCTGGAATCCTTGCTCTGTGAGTAGTGGAGACTGTACTTCAGGCTTCCAGTCTAACAAAGGAAAAACAAAGAACAAGGGTTAGGGAGAGACGCTGCCTCAAAAGGAAACACAGAGAGTGGTACAAGACAACACAGATGTTCTCTCCTGGCCTCTACATGCACAGCTGTGGAGCATGCACCCATGCACGCAGACAATAAATATGAAAGATAAATTCTACAATAAATAAATACACACATAAATAAAACCTTTACAATCAAAAGAGAAACCATACAGGGACAGTCAATTTTGACTCCAACAGCCAGAGATCACCAATAATCTGTCTGCGGTCGAGCCTTACTTTGACTCTGAGTGCACATCATTTCGTAGCCTTACTTTGACAGTTACAAACACCCCAGTGCACACCAGTTCACAGCTTCTTTACATTTGCGATTCTGCTAAGATAGAATTGTAGCATCAGTGAGAGTTTGTATTCCTTATCGTCAACGTGCACTGCTATGATTTTGCATCCTCGAGAAGTATTTCATTAAGTGACAATATGTGACATACCAGTATGTTTACTAAAAGGAAGGCTTTTTGATTTTGATTCATTGTTTAATTTTTTTAATACAAATGCTGTAAGCATCAAATCACAGGTATTTATGTGGACATATATTTTAAAGTGTGCATGTTTTGTTCTGTTTTCTTTTTTCTTTTTCTTTTTAGACAGGGTCCCATATCCCCTAGATATCTCTCAAACTTTGTCAAGACAAATGAAATTTTAATTTCATTTAATTTTTTTATTTTGCTGTATTGGGAATTGAACCTATGGCCTTTCTCACAAGTGCCAGGCAAGCACTCTACTGCTATCCTCTGCCCTCAACCTTAAGAAAATACGTTTTAACATTTGATTAAATAGTGCATTTAATTTTATAAACTTTATTATCTGAGACTATGTGTCATTGGATACAAATCTTTGTCTGATCTATAAATATTTTCATCAAAAACTGTAATATCTTAATTTTTACATTCATATTTCTTATTTCAAGTTCTCTTTTTCAGTGGCATAAAAGAAGATTAATTTCTAATTTCCATGAGCATATCTATAGAAATTAGTTTCTTCAGACATGAAAAATGTGTATACTATCTTAACTGAAAAATATGTGAGTTGGTAAAAATCTAATTGTCCATATAAGATGTATTTGTGTACCCATTGGCTTCATATTTTGTTCATATCACATATTATCTTGATGATTTTAGCTTTCATTATCTGATGTTGTGTAATTCTTCCATTGTCTTTTAAATGCATTATTATTAAATCACCCCAGGCCACTAATGGTAGCACAAGGTCATTTAATGTCTTTGGGGAAATCAGAGAACTGCTTCCTGTGTTACAGCATCTTTCTAATCTAGCTGCTTGGAACACACAATCCTTGTAGACTTGAGATATTCCTGGGACTGCCAGTTGTAATACTCAGGCCTTTCAGTAGTTCTTTTACCAGATTTGAATAATTTCTTCCCTTGAACACACAAACTAAGGATTCAAAGACCAGGTTCATGAGCAGGCATGCATGGTAGTTTTTAACTCCCTGTAGTTATGTGTTACGGCTACCTGGTCGACCCTGACCTCCTCGCTCAGGAGCCTGACTGGCCTTTCTGCTTGTCTTTCTGTATTGTGATGAATAATGGTGGGAGCTTGGAGACAGGAAACTGGGCAACCTTAGGACTTACTTCCTTATTCCCCTTCCCTCGGATTAGAAGCCAGTATTTCCTGCCTATCCAGAGTTTGAAAATTCTTTTCAAATATCACCTCTGGCTTGCTATTCCTTGTAGTTTGTTTTTGTGTATTTAAGTGAGGGTAGTATTTATTTCTGTACCATATTACAAAAGTATTATCAGATGAAGCTTTTTGTTTGATTGTTTGTTTCTTTTTTCCTTTTGTCTTTTGAAATATAATTCTTATGTGATTCCTACTTGGAAACTACTGTTGCCTTCTCAGCCCCCCTTCCTTTTGTTCTGCTGAGACAAGTTCCCCTTGAGTGTATGTCTATTCACACTGATTTCATCAATTATGGCATTTATTTTGCACCACATACCATGTGTTGATGTATTTTTCCTCCTCACCATATAATGCTACCCAAGAGGGTAGGGGATTGACATTTATTCATCTCCATGGCCTGGATACTGGAACATCGCCTATATTTTACCGAATCTATCAAACACTGCTCCACGGTGAACAGCTGGAATTATTCTGCCTTGCCTACATATCAGGCCTATATATATCATGTTAAGTTCCTAGATTGTAGTAACATGATCTGGCTTCGTTCTCAGAAACCCTTCAATGTAAAATCCATGCAGTCCAGGTAAGCTGAGGGACCCACCAATCTTGACAACTCTCTGCTTCTGAATCTCAGTTTGCAGATTCTCTTTTTCTATCTAAAATTTCTTTTTCCACTGACCCTATGTTTCAAGACACTAGGGCCCATTAACATGTTTCAGATACCCCAGGGCTCATTGTCATGTGTCAGATACATGTGACAACATTTGACAAACCCCAGGGCTTCCTTCGGTTAGCTACTTAGGCTTTATGTTTGACTCACCAATCTCCACGTGTTTTATTCTAGTCTATGCCCATCTTATCCTACAATTATCTAATTTTCTGTCATACCTTCTGTGTTAGGTCACCCAGGCCAGCTGTCCCCCCTCCTCATGAGCTGTTTTAGTCTCTTCTTGAGGGAATAAAATGCTGCTATCCTTTTGGACCTGCCCTGAAGCCTAGATATCCAATAAGTATTTGCTGAGCCCAATATGAAAACAACTAAGGAAAATTCTTCATAGAAGTAATTGCCAGAACCACTTTTTAGTCAAACAGCTTTATTGAAAATAGGATTCATATACCATCAAAAGGTTAATGTGTGCCCATGAATAGCCTTTACTGTGCCTAAGACGGGTGAAATTATCATAACTTTCTGATATTAAAACATTTGCATTATCTCCTCCAAATATTCCTGTACTCTTCAGTCTTGTTTTATTTCCCCACTCCTCCAGCCTGTGGATTTGCTATTCTACAGAGTTTATACAATGGAATCATAGCATTTGTGTCATAAAAATATGATATTAATGATTGATACTTTTGATTTGAAACACAGACATCAACTCATCCATGTTGATGCTTTTCATAGTCAAGAAATAACCCACTGTATGATCACCCTATGTATATGTATAAATATACAAATACATATATGAACATATGTGTATGAACATTATATGTCTATATGAAAATACACATATGAACATATATATGGATAAACTTTTGAGTTGTTTCTACATTTTAGCTTTAGTGAATAGTGATAGAAAAGATAAGTTCTTATTCAACAAGGTTTTTGTATGCATTTTTATGTCTAGGGCATAACCACTAAGTCCTAGGGCAAATCATTACTTAAAATTTCCAACAGTATCAAATATCTAATATTTAATTTTGTTTAACATGTTTGCATATCCCTCCTGGCCATTTGTCTCTCTTTTTCTATGAGAGATGTCCACTCAAAAAGATAATCAAGGTTTTTTTGTGTCATTTGTTTTTTGTTATTTACTTGTGGATATTATTTATATATTATAGGCACAGTTATAGAGCAGATAAATGATTTGTAAATATTGTCCTTCATTCTATTTCTTAGTGATAGCCATGAGTGCATATTTCCAAATTCCTTAAATTGTAGTTAATTTATATTTCTTGCTTATGTTTCCAGTGTCATGAAATGTCTCTTAATGCAAATGTCAACCTGGGCTATATAGTTCAATAGTAGAATGGCAGCATAGTGTTCGCGTGACTCTGGGCTTATTTTTTAGCACCAGAAAAAAATAAAGATTTTTTTTCTTATTCAGAATCAATCTTCCCCATCCCTTCTTTTAAGAATTTTATATAGCTGGGTGATAGTGGGTAGACACCTTTAATCCCTGCATGCAGAAGAAGCAAAAGAATTTCTGAGTTCAACTCTTCTTCAGAATGAGTTCCAGGATAGCCCGGGCTACAGAGAGAAACCCTGTCTCAGGAAAAAAAAAGTTTTACACTTTTAATCTCAAATTCAAGGCCATGATCCTTTTTGAGTTAATTTAATAAAATAAAAGAGCCCAACTTCTTAAAGATGTGTTCCTTGAAAGAAATAAATGTTCATACAGCCTTGCTTTAATATACTTAGTATAATTTAATATATTTAGCATAATTTTTCATCAGATTAAATGGAAGCAGAAAGAAAAGTTGGCGCCATCACAATTTATCACTTTTCACTTACGTATAAGTTTATTATTTATCCACATACGTTCAGTGAAATTTCTCCCAGGGAGTGGTCATGCAAACACTTGTATCTTATAGATTGCTGCGACTTAGAAATGATCTTTTCATTAGCTTTCTTTAATTTCCTTCCTCTAAAAATGCAATATACTGTAAAGATAATATCAGATAATGTTGAGTTCAGTGAAATTAACAATTTTGAATCATTAAGGAATGTAGAAATATTTACCATTAAAATGTACAGAAATATAGGGTTACTTATATAGCTAGCACTTATTTTCAAAACACAAATTCTGGATCCCATCGATCTTCTACTTTTAAAATTTGTTTTTGTAGGCAGATGTTATTACAATCTATTAAAGCTCCGTGGGGTCCGTGCATGAAGGAAAGCCTCCAGACTGCCTGGGAAAGCCAGTTCTTCCGTGTAGCTCTGGCATGAAGCTTATGTGAGCACCCAGGCAGGGACTGTCCTAGAAGGAAGCTCCCTGTTCACATTGCAGTCTGTCAATACACAACACAGAGGGAAGGCGGAGCCACAGCTGGACTTCCGCCTGCTGTAACTCGGCGCTGCTTGTATTATCTTTGGTAATTAATTACACGTTCTCTTCTAAAATGCCTCCTTTAAAACTCCTCAGTAAACTTTGCATTTTCCCCTCAGATGGTGAATCAGCTGCAGCCTACATGCCAAAGTTTGTTCCAAGCATTTATTTGAAATCCTTGACGTCCTTAAACATGTAGGCGGGCCGTGTTCATGTAGAAGACTGCTAAGCTGCATGGAACTTAATGTCAACAAAAAAGAAAACACCCCTGTGTGACAGTGTGGTCGAGTCATGCTGTGAGGGCCACCTACACTTTTCAGTGACTGATTGTGTGTATGCAATTTATTCCTTTAGAATCCATTATTATAATACAAGAAATTCATCAGGAGCTGGAAGGAAGAACATTTCCCAGTGAGACAGTAATAACTATTTAGACTATTTAAAATCACTCAGCTTGCTCAATATTAGAAAAACAAGCCCTCCATAATTATGCACTTTATAAATGTATATACCTTTCCTAATTCGTACTTGAGACGGAACATGCTATTGCATATTTCCTTATTGATATTTAGGAAAAATACTTGCTTAAAATGTGAAATACTACCCTTAAAACATTTACAGGTTGAAGTAAAATAGTTTCAGATGCATATCAGTGAAATTTACAAAAAAAAATTTCATGTTAACACAATGGTTGTATTCCATTATATTATTTTGAGGTATCAGTAATTAATAGAGTAATTCATCTTGAGTAGCTTTCACTGGTACTATTTTAGCTTCAGAGGAAGCAATCAATGGTCTTTTTTGTCTGTGATTAATTTATTTTTATCAGTTTTACTACAGATAACATTCTGAATCTTCCTGTACTCAATCTTACATAGAAGTTTCTAACATTTTCTATGTGAGAACGGGATGATATTTTTTTTCTTTTCCAGTTTATATTGCCACTTCATTGAACATAGAGGTATCTTAGATCACAAACATATGGCATTTAACATGCAACATTGAACAGAGAGGTGTCTTAGATCACAAACATATAACATTTAACATGCAACATTGAACATAGAGGTGTCTTAGATCACAAACATAACATTTAACATATAACATTGGACATAAAGGTATCTTAGATCACAAACATATAACATTTAACATGTAACATTGAACATAGAGGTGTCTTAGATCACAGACATATGACATTTATCTACTTAACTAATTAATGGCACTGTGGTAGCAAATTAAAAGTTAGTAACAGAAGAAAAACAATTTACAAGGATAGAAAAATAACAGACTTAGAGATATTCTCTTATTTAAAATTTTGTATGGGGATGAATGAAAGCCTGTGTAATGAAGACAGTTGTGGTCCTCCTTGTAAGAGAACAGCACCTGAGTGGCCCAAAGGAGCAGAATAGAGAGAGTCTGGCGACACATTCACATTCATTTATTTGTTAAAGGTGTTGACACAAATGACTTTTTAGACACTGAAGTTGCTGATGTTGGTGTTTTCAAGCAACAGTATTTTAACTTCAGTACTCTTGTCCTTCCTTTCAGGAAATAGTGTTAGTTCTACATTACCCGTTTTAGAGATTGTTTTTCCAGATTTAAAAAAAAATGCCAGACCCTTTGGTCCATCATACAGTATGATTTGCAGTTATACCATCACCGAAGTTGACAAGATTAGAAATACGCCGGAATAACAAAGTAGTCCATTAGCCCCGGGGTTTGATTTTTCCCTGCCTCTGCCATCTTTCTCATATCTGGTCTATTTGGTGCAAATGTGCTTAGATTTTTTGCATTTCCCTTTATAATAAAGGACACACAAGAGGCACTTCCTGTTTTTGCCGCTATCATTCCTAGACAGGAACTACAGTCAGCTGAAGCATTGCTGACGTCGCCTGTTTGGCCACCCCCTGTAGCATGCTGTCTGTGGCTTCTGTTCCTTAGCAGGCTTGGCTAACAGTGTCTGGGGAGATGACTCTGGCTCTGGAGTCTGTGTCTGCGCTCTGTAGCTCACAAATGAAGCCTGGGGGCTGTTTCTAACTCCCGGCTTCTGCCAGCTCCTTCATGTGCAAGCCTATCTTCTTTATCGTTCCAACCTAAATTTCAGCTTTTTATGGGGTTTTATTTTTGCCAGGATTTTGCCTTCATTGATTCAGAGAATCCTCGGCTTTCCATACAGACATGGTGTTTGGAAATGTCATGGTATTCCCTGAACCTTGATTCTGACGAACCCATTCGACTCTCACATGCAAAAATTGTGTTTGCTTCTTTGTGACAATTTATAAATCTATGAGATTGACGAGAATGTGAAGATGGATTTCAAGATGTATATAGCCACTAGCCATTCTCTTTATAGAAATAATAATGGTTAGTTACATTAGACACAAGGGACTTAAATAATTTTATTTAATTATTCTCCATTCTCCATTCTCAACTAACATGCACATATTTTCCATGATTCTATCTAGTTTTACCAACACTTACATTTGGGTTGCAATGAAATTCTGCCTGGAATCATTGTACATTATAACTTAATTTATATCTGAAAAGCAACAGACAACATTAACTCAAGTCATCATGTTTCTTTTTTCTCCATATATTTATATGTAATTTGACTTGAGATGTTTCTGCTTTTATAAATTATGGCATCTAAGAAACAATGTTTTAACTTCAGCTTAACTATCTTATAATATTTCTATTTGGACAGAGATAAAGCCTACTTATAACTAGTCAATTTAAAATTCTGACTTGAAATATACTTGCATATTTTTGATTTTAGAAATTGGACCCATGCACAATTTTATGTAGCTTTATAGTTCAGAGTCAGAAGCCATAATTCATGGCCAGACGAACAAGCTGACAGAAAAATAATGGAAACCATTTCTAAATGACTGCAGTTTTGTGTAAATATAACTAAATATCAATTCTGGAAAATGGTGTGAATAAGTTAAAAGCTAATTTTTCTGCTTTCTTTCCTATAGGCTTAAAAGAACAGTATGTTGCATTTTTTTCTTTCAACTGTATCATTTTATCCCCCTAACAAGCTACTTAATAAAGGTTTGCTTCATTAAATATTACTCCTGAAATATGTACTCTTATGTGCTTAATTATAACCTCTGAATCATTTTGTACATATATATCTCAAAAGTTTTACATCCTGTATAACATTTCTCTTAAGTCTGATTAAATATACTTTTTGTCTTATGTGCTTCTCCCAGCTGTGTGTATGTGTGTGTGTGTGTGTGTGTGTGTGTGTGTGTGTGTATGTGTACATGTGAGTAGGAATATAGTCATGGGAGTCTATAAAGAATTTTGACATGAGCATTTCAATTTTGAGATTAAGAACAAAATATTTTATCCATCAGAAATCTTAAAGTTTTTAAACTTTAATATGAAAACGTGTCATAATTAATAACTTGTTAATTATAATTTGATTTGCTAGAAATATTATCTTTGTGTTTCCTAGTATCCTCAAGTATTAGTTTAGGAAATACCTCTCTCCACCAGCATACCCATAAGGCATTCTGCCCATGTGGCAGCATGGAAGAACTGAAAGATAAAAGATTTTGTCAAATTCTGTCAACTTCCCCTCTTTGGAATACCAAAACTAATTTTACTTGTCCTATTAGCATACCTTCAGCCTCATTGATTTCTTCATGTATGGCATGATTTGCATAGCATTTGTACTTATTTTTTTTAAAGGAACTAAAATGATCTTATGATTCCAACAACAGAAAATTAAAACAGATGCATGACATAGATGTGTGTGTGTGTATATGTGTGTGTGTTTGTATGTGTGTGTATATGTGTGTGTATGTGTGTATGTGTGTGTATGTGTGTTTGTATGTGTGTTTGTATGTATGTGTGTGTGTGTGTTCATTCATTAACTAGCATGAAAAATTTTCCCATTATCATCCATACTTTAGCTTTAGAGTTTGTAAGTATCATAGCTTCTTAATCACGGTTGATTAAAAAAGCGTCTCAGAACAGAAAGTAATTCTTGGTTTAACCTTCTTCTCTGGAGCATGGTGTTTCATGTCACATGGGATACTGATATGTACAGAAAGTGGTAGATAGAGTATGGAAAAGTCAATAGGACCCTCCAACCCTCAATCCACTCTCTTTAGTGATTCATCTATTTTTAGCTCTTGGGCACCTTTTCTAAGTGCTACGTGAGAAGCGTTATTTTGTACCACCTTCTAAAATTCAAAAGTCAGAACCATCATCCTTTCCCTTCAACTACAAAAATATGGAACTGAGTCGTCCATCTATTTCCATGTATCTGTGGTGAGGTCAAGACAAAAAGAAGTCTAAATATGGTTTGTGGAAGACTGTTTTCAAGTTTTTGAATGCCAGTATTGTTCTCAATGCCCTGGTTTCACCTGTTTGGGGTGCTTGTAGGTAAAGGTGCCGGCTAAACCTAATATGTTCCTGGTATGAAAGGCGTTAGGGGAGTAAAGGTGATACTTATTTTCTCATCCATCCCAACATTCCTGACTGATACCCTGTCATTACAGAATGACAAGACCAGAGTATAAGTGAGTTGTGGAACTAAAGTTTCACACAGCATGGGAACTTTTAGAAATTAACACCCTAAGACTCCAGGGAAACATTACTCTCACTGACATTCATGTGAATGCATGATTGGAGAATCAGTCTGAGATCAAAACAGCAATCTAGAGTAGATGTAAGAAAGCCTGTGGGTTCAGATGTTTCCTGGCTCCCCTCGGGGCTTTTCCTTCTTACTTTTCTTGTTGCTGAGACAAAATACCCAAATAAAACAATGTAAGGAAGGCAGATTTGAAATAGGCTCACCATTCAAGAAAGGACACAATCCGCCATGGCAAGGGAGGTGTGGCAGTAGAACACTAGGCAGATGGTCGCACTGCATCTGGAGTCAGGGGCAGAAAGGGCACAGGTACGGCTGAGCTCTAATTCCTCAAAGACTGTCCATGGCTCACATCATCAGCTAGGCTCCACTTCTGGGGCAACCTGTGTCCCAAAACTGTACTGCCAACTACAGACCATGTATTGCAACATACAAGCATTTGTTGGACAGCTCACATTCAAAGAGCAAAAAGGAAACGCAAGAGGCATCATACTCGTTGTGTGAGGGCAAAGTAGAAAGGTGGGAAGTCAGAACAGTTCCCTTTGCTTCTCTCCTCAATTCTCAAATGGGACGTATTATGGATAATTAAAGTTTTAAGCTTGACAAGGTTTTTGGCTCTCTCCTACAGGCAGCTTTCAGTAATTTGATAGATTAGAGCTGGTTTGTTTATCTACCTAGCCATGGATTCATAAGAGGATTTTGAACAAGAGCTTGAGAGAACTAAGAGAGAAAGGAAAAGAGATAATATGTTAGTAGGGAAAGATAGGCAAATGGCTGAGAATACAGGCACCCACATGGGAAGTCTGCCCTACTGTAAGACAGTGTTCTAGTTAGCTCTTCGTGGATCTGTTTAACCCAGAATACAAAACATGAACACACATTTCCAAGCAGCCTTTCTGCCACAATATTAATATCCTCATTGGGACAACTCAGAATAGATGCCTATAAGACAGATATGTCTTTCTGAGCATGGGAGCGGTGACTGCTAAAGCTGCAGTAAAGGAGGAGAGTCCTCCAGATAAGCCAGTGGAGGATGCACACATGGTTTTGAGTTATTGGACTATTGATTTGTTGAGTTTATTTGTTTTTGTTTGTTTGTTTTTCTCTCCTTTTTTTTTTCTTTTTTTTTTCGGGCTGGGGACCGAACCCAGGACCTTGCACTTCCTAGGCAAGCGCTCTACCACTGAGCTAAATCCCCAACCCCTGTTTGTTTGTTTTATTTTGTTTGGAGTACCTAGGATATGAAATAGCCAAAATCATGCATGCTGGCATCTGTCTTTGTTGGATCTGATCATTCTATTTACTAATTACACATATTCTGGGAAGTTATGTATATATATATTTTGCCTAAGTTCCCTTGCTGTAAATATCTCCTATTGTAAATATATTTCTAATTGGAAATTAGATGGGCTCTGATATGTTGCAAAGGTGTTTGCACACAGCTTGGTCAAATTAACACAATTAGGGTGTAACCAATCCGGAAATCATTTTGCTTATTCTTGATTATAATTGAGGTGCTTGTATCAAATACAAAGTGAAAAAGTATTGTTATTAGTTAAGTAATCAGGATGTCGTAGACTATAGGAAACTGGCACCCAAAGGGAATAAGACTGATCCACTTGAAAAATGACCCTTAGCCAATGGAACTGTTTGAGAAGAATTAGATGTGGTCTTGTTTGAGAAAATGGAGGTGGACTCTGGTCTTTCGGAATCACATAATGATCCTAGTATTCCCGTTCTGCCTCATGGCTGACGCCTTAAGATGCGGGCTGTCAGCCCCTGCTCCGATGCCATTCCTGCCTGCCTGTCACCGTGCTGCCACCATGATCGCTCGCTTTAAATACACCCTCTGGAAGTGTCAGCCCTCAATCAACCCTTCTTCTGTGGGTTTCCTGGGTTATGGTGCTTCTTTACAGCCATAGAAAAGCAACCAGGACACATGATAAACAATATTTTAATGAAATAAACTTTAAAAAAAATCAAGATTCATACAAAAGTTGACCTGGGGGGGGTTCTAAATTATAAATGAAGACAAAGATGGAAACCAAAAATTAAAAGATCTTTATCCTAGCTATGCATCAAGTTGAAGCAGCTGTTGAACGAAAGAGCTATTCTTCCTTAACTTAAATATTCTTTATGTTCCGATTTGGTTTTGTGTGGTGTGTCTGTGTGTGCACCTGTGTGCCTTCTGTGTAGAAGCCTATGTGCCTGCCTACAGTAATGTGAACGTCAGAGGACAACTGCGAGGAGTCAGTTCTCCTTTCCTGCCATGTGGGCCCCAGGGACCCAACTCTTCTTTTGCTTGGGTTAAAGGGACTTTACTCATTGAGCCATCTCTTAGCTCAAAATTACCCTTCTTGAGCAGAGATTTGAATCTTCTTGGGTAAGGTTCTGTGAGTAAACAAGGAGCACCGATGAGTTTAGTACACTTCCCGAATTACTGAACATTTGCCACAGCTGTGATTATGTAAGTGTAAATACACATATCACATAAATGACAATCACCATAGAATCCTGTAATTAATTAAATATAAAATGCAATATTTATATTAATTAAAGATTCCACACAATATACTTGGATTATCTTTATCCCCATTCCCCTCTAACTCCTCCCAGGTCCACCCTTCCCCTCTCTGCCCCTTCCAACTTCATATACTTCTTAAAACATATCATGGACTACTGAGTTCATAATATACTGGCCACATACTCTTGGGTGTGCTATATCTTCCAGGGGCCAACTGATTTTCCCTTTCTCAAAAGCCATCAACTGTCAGCAATTCTTTAGCTAAGGGTAAGGACTTGTGAGCTCCTCATTTCCAACTTGGAATGTTGAGTGACTTGTACGTGCAAGCATCCATAGCTGTTTGAAGTCTATGGCTGTACATCTCCATCATGTCCGGAAGGTCCTGTTTCACTCTGGCCCTCCCTGATGCCTGGCTCTTACACTTTTTCCAGCCCATCTTATACAACTATTTTCAAGGCTTAGGAAGAGTAAAATACAGTCCCATTTGTGGATGAGCTCTCCACCGATACCTATTATCTGCACTTTGACCAGTTGTGAGTTTCTGCATTAACCCATGTCCACTGCATAAGGAAATGACTTTAATGAGGACTGAGGGCTTCGCTAATTTTTCAATTCAAGAGATATAAATTTAGTAGGCAGTTTGAGACCATATCCACTTAGCAGGAGTAATAGCTGTGGCGTCACACCTGGGGTTTGTGAGTTTCCCTGTCTTGGGTTGCCAGTCAGATCTACATACATCTCCTCTTGTGGAGCAGTCCTTAAATCCAACCAGAAAGTGGCTTGTTACCCTCATACTGTGGATGCCAATATTACACCCATGGGCATATTTTGCCAAGCCAGGCACCATTATAGTTCATTAGGTTAACAGCTGAGTAGAATTCTTGATGATTTCTTTCCTGAGTGGCCAAACAGTGCCTTCTGGTTCCATGAATGTTGGCCTCTAGGAGCAAGCTTCCTGGTCAGCCCCAGCCTGCTTTGTCCGTGTCTGGTGCCCAACGTGTACATCGTCAGTAACAGAGATAGATCATGACTGCATCATGTTACTGCGGTCAGACAAGATCATTAGCAAAAGCAACCTTATAATAGTAATACTTTGGGGGCCCTCAAGATACCTGTGAAGAATTCAAGAAGGGTTGTCCCACACCTGACTCAGGGTTTTCTATTTGACAACCTCTGACTCCTGGGAGGAACATTTTTCCCTGTGTAGAATAACTTCAATTAAATACTTTTATATGAATATATATATATAGTCATACACATATTATGTCAATATTTAAGAAGCTTATAAAATAGTACGTTTCCATATTCCTTTTCAAACATCCTAGATGTTTGTCGTCCCTCTCCTCACCTCCTCATCTGCCTGCCCTACCCTCCTATCTCTCTCCCAAAGTAAACTTCTTGTCCCAGGGAACAAAAGGGGATAATGAACTAAAATATTAAATATCATTATGTAAATATATTTCAAATGCAGTGAATACACACACACATACATATACACACACATATATAATAAATATATATATATATTATATACTCAAATTTATTAAGGAAAAAAGAAATGTTTAAAATTCTGAGTTGTTTTAGTTGAAGCGGTGGAAGGAATTACATACCCCATTCCTAATCTTTATGTACATATTTAGTGTAAAGAGACTCTGGACTCCAAATATTTGAGAGAAGATAAAACCACTTTTCAAACAAATATTTATCCGGAAATGCACAGTAACAAAAGCACAGAAAAAAATGTATGCTTTCCTCTTACTACTTTTTAAAAGAGAACATTGTGGGTTTTTTTTTTAAGGTAATCTGTCTGTGTATCGAAGCTTTACCCCCTCTAGGTGAGTATTGTTTATAAACAGGTGCGTGTTCATTCTAGAATAATTTCTACTCTCGGGAAATTATACCGTTTCCCCTTCCCTTGCTACAGATACACTTTCATTTAGTGTCTTTCTCTTCTTTGGACTCTGTATGCTGTTAGGACCTCATGTTACAAAGCAATACAAGTAAATCCACTGTCTTCTCTATATATTAGCCTGTATTCCTCCGCGTGGAGCTGCTGCGAAGACAAGAGCAGGGTTTGGGGTGGATTTTATTGAGCACTTGCTGTCACGTAATTGGCTGAATGCATAAAAATCAGAAGTTCCTGAGTCTGGCCCTTTGCACTCAAGACATAGTGGAATGTCTGTAGAATATTTCTTGCCAGGGTGGCGTGTTTGAGATGTGAGACACATTAACAATGAGAGGAGCTTGAGGTCAGAATCACTCTGCATCATAGACGCCATTATCTGCTGAGTTAGTTGGGCTGAAAACTGCTGAAAACTCATCTTTTGTGTGCCCTCGTCAGTCACTGCAGCCTGAAGTCACAGAAAAACGGCTCTACCTGAGTCAGGTAATCATTACAAAATGAATTTGGCTCCCGACTCCATGGAAGTAATTGGGAGAAAATATCTCAAACTATGATGAAGATTCCCTTAGTTAAACCTGTCTACCACACAAAACGTACTAAATGCTTGTAACGACCACGCCACTGTAGACACAGTGGAAAATCCTCACAATTGAACAGAGGTGATCATTTAAAATGGGATGCCAAGCCCAGTGGTGGTCTGCTGTTTCTTGGCCCCGGCACCCTTAGCTGCACTGGATTCCTTTTGCAGAGGTCTTCTCTTGCAGTGCACGAACTGATTTCCCAGCAGGCATTTCGGTTCCAGAAGGAAAATCAGAATGGTGCTGACTATCCCCTGGGGAGGGACATCCTGTAAAAACACCAAGGTTGAGAACTGTCATATTCACAGCAGTAGGTGCATTTTCCTCAGAAATTAATGGAGCAGGCTAGGCAAAAAAAAATGTTTTTAAGCTACATCTTCCCCAGAGTGAGATGCAAATTCAAAGCTCGTTTGAAGCCTTGGAATGAAAGTTAAAGATAAGACTTTTTAGGGTTTTTTTTTTTTACATTGATAATATAGGGAACTGTAGCACCAAGAATATTAAATTGAATTGCTAGATAAGTGGGATAGATGTTATTTAAGCTGACTTGGACTGCGGCAGCAAATGGTTCTTTCAGCCTGTGTACCCCGGCTACTTTTAAGAGCTGGATATTGGGACTTCACCGTATTCTTGTCCTTCCTCTGAATTACGAGCGATGTTATCAAATTATGACTTCATATTTTTTAGGTTGTGATAAATCTTTTCATTGAGTCGCTCTGACCCTGAGATGAACATCTGGTGGAAACGTAGTGGCCATCTCAAAAAGTCTCTGGCTAACGAGTTGCAGGGCCAGGAGGGTGGAAACAGAGTTACTTTCCCTTAAAGAGCATGCAATAATCTTAAATTATCCATCCTGTTTAAGAGGAGGGAAAGAATCATGTGCTAAGCTTATAGAATGTGCAAGCCATTTTAGAGAACTATTTGTTACCCTTTCTTAAAGAATGTGCCTATAAATACAGTTTGAACGAGCTGGTAATGGCGACACTAAAAGTTTCTGAAGCGTCTGTTCATGTGGTAAAACTAAGGGGGAAAAACAGCACAGAGAAGTCTGTTGTATCTGGGACGCATTCGCAGATAGGCTATCCCTGACTGGTACTTTGTCCCAGTCAACTCGTCCCTAATTTAAAAAAGGAAAGGAAAGGAAAACCGTACAATACTCTTTGTAGCTTCTATGTGTGCAGCCTGTAGAGAAACATGCCTACCTCTTCCTACCCTCACCTGAATACTCGTTCTGGCTTAAAAAGTCACCTAGGCTTCCACATTATTGACTTTATTTTACCAAGAAGAAAATTGATATTTGCAGAAGTCAGGTCACCTGCTTAGAGAAGACAGTAGAGTCTAATTTATTTCTTTTATTCGTACATTCATTCATTCATCACATCCATTTAACCAATTCAACGATAATTTATCCATTCTATTCTGTGCCAGATGCACCATGATTACTTCTACAGCTGGGCAGTTCTGCTGTTCTTAGTAAAAGTTCTGAAACCTTCCTAGTTTCAGTTAGTTGAAAAAGACAGACACACACACACAGAGAGAGAGAGAGAGAGAGAGAGAGAGAGAGAGAGAGAGAGAGAGAGAGAGAGAGGAGGAGGAGGAGGAGGAGGAGGAGGAGGAGGAGGAGGAGGAGGAGGAGGAGGAGGAGGAGGAGGAGGAGGAGGAGGAGGAGGAGCAGAGATGAAGCTTGGGCATCACGGTTCACACAGAATATCCCGGAACTCAAAAGCTGAGGGGAGAGGATCCCAAATTCAGGCCAGATTGAAAGACACAGGGAGGTCCTTACCTGGAAAAGATTAAAAGTGAAAATAAAATTCAAAAGTATCTAAACATATTACAGAAAGATTTAGAAATGAGAAACCCTTGAAAATTAGGATCTGTGGTAAGTTATCTTTCAAAATCCATTTTAGTTATAGTTTTTATGGCTTATAACATGCTACCACGGCTTCCCTGTTTCCCTCTTCCCACTCATTTGCTGACACCCACCTACCACGATTAGGTTCCCTACTTTTATCCTGCAGCAGACAATTAAAGAGCAATCGAGATTGAGACATCTTGCTTCTTTTGATAGTTTGAAAAAAATATTTCAAAACCACATATACCCATGATCGCACATTTTAGCTATCTTAATGCCTTTCCCCATAGCTAAGCTATGTCACCCACAATATGATCATGCAATTTTCTCTCAGCTGGAGCAAATATTATACAAAGGATTGTCTAACACAGGTAAAATATCTTTATCAGAATTTGGAATCTTCATTCACGAAATTGCTGCCCAGCTTAAAAATTTGTGGTTCAGGGAGGTCAGGTAATTTGTCTGAGATCACAAGGAAAAAAGGGGGGATCCAACTAATTGTAAAAGCACTGGAGCAGCTGTGCCTGAGTCATGGCCACTAATGAAGGTCCGAACCCTCATGAGTGTTTCTAATCCTGAATTATTTGAGTGTTTACCACTGGGGCAGAAGAGTCCCCAGCTTTGGTGTTGCGTGTCTGAGAGTGGGTTAAGGGATTTGAAAACAGCCTTTGTAGGAAGATGGGTAGGAATCTTTAAGCCATTAATGATGGAAAAAAAAATGTCTGCAGTTCACGAGTGAACATGAGAAATGGACTGTGAATGCATTACAAGTTATCTCCAAACATTCCATAAAATTATAATCATATCAATTAAATGCTACTTGCAAATATTTCAATTATCCTTAATGGGACAGAGCTTATAAACGAGCAGCCTGGGAAACTGACTTGTACTTTATACGTAGCCGTTCTCTTGGAGAAGCAACAATTATAGTTTTGGTGGTGAGAAGCCAGTTCATAAAATGCAAATATGCTACAATCTTGGAGTTTATTTTAATGTAACATTGTCATACAGTATTATAATGACCTTGCTATTTCCTTTTGAAAAAGCTATAAAAATAATCATTTCAAGACATACATTAGCACAGCGTTTCATTAAAATGTCATTTTTCAAGTGGACTCAAGAATTTCTTTGGTAATTTTACTATCATTGCTGCATTGTTTCAATGCAACTATCCCCCTGCCTTC
The DNA here is from genome assembly GCF_011064425.1 of Rattus rattus. Taxonomy (NCBI): domain Eukaryota; kingdom Metazoa; phylum Chordata; class Mammalia; order Rodentia; family Muridae; genus Rattus; species Rattus rattus. Next base: position 38,549,223 of record NC_046166.1, read on the forward strand.
TGTACCAAGGTACCAAAGCTGGATTGCCCAACACCAGAGACCTCGAAGTCCTGAGCCACACTGGCTTTTCATTTTTATCAGTTTCGGGTTAGAGGGCTTTAAACTTTTGCATATGAAAACACTCTGTCCGTTTTTAATCATTCACTCTTCCTTGCTTTTTACAGGGAGAGAACCTTATTTCTCTTCCACACACTTTCCTTAAACATATCAAGATATTTAAATTTAGATATCCAAGGCTCGCACTAGATGACACATTATTAAAACATCTGCCTTTCCATAAGCCATTCTGTTCCTTCCCGTGCCACGTGTCCTTCTCGACTTCACCAGGCAAAATTGCCCAATCTAAATTTCAGCTCAAGTGTTTGATGGTTTTCACGCTGAGCTCAAACTGTTAATGCTTCCCTGAGAGAATAGAATTGAAACGGGATTTAATCTAAAATAACAAAATAGAATAAAGGTTTTACATATAAATAAGTAATGCCCTCCACATGCGTATGCAAGTTTATCTTTTCTAGATTCTGCACATGGTAGAGAGGAAAGGGGAATTGAAAAGAGTCAGAAGCTGATGGCCAAAGCAGTGGAAGTGAGTGAATAACAGCCTCTGTACACATTCAATTAACACACTTCATTGAAACCAACTGCAAAACCAAATTTAAATCTATTTTTCCAGTAAGCTGTTCCTAATATTAACTTAAAAAAAATTGGTGTCACTATTCTGGCTCGTGACATTTTCAAATATCATGTTAGGTAACCAAAGCGAATATCCTGAAAAATGCTAATTGGGAGGGTAGATAATATCTGTCTAGGTAGAGGTAGCACTAAAGGTTGAGCTTCCTAGGAAGCTTTCTCGCCAAGAACCATGTTTCAACTGACTACGCATCACAAAGCAAATAACAAATTACCCACACATACTACGGTTCTGCAAACCGGGGACGGGATTTTAGAGAGGAAACCCTGTGGTCTTTGCCAGAAGGAAATAAAGACCCCTTTCAAATAAAGTCATTTTAGTACCAGGCTGCTTTTTCTAGCTTCCTTTCCTTTACAATAAAAATAAAAGTACCCGTGCTTTATTATACTATGCCAAAAATAAATAAATAAATAAATAAATAAATAAATAGAAGTGTAATTCCTTACGAAAAATAATAGGATTTGTAACATCACCGTTTTCCCTGCTTTGTAAATACTGAAAAGATATCACTTGACATGTTCTCTGCTTACAGCTTTTATTCTTCTGACTGGGTAGTCTAGGTGCGACAAATTACATTTCAGGATGCAAGTTTGGTCCCTTCAGCTATGGTATGGGGATAATTAGAGCCTCTCCTGGGTGGGTACGAGGCTGAATGAATTACTGATGTGCTTTGTAAAAACCCGAGCTCAGTGTCACTGCGGGTTTGGAACTGTACTCAGTAATTGAGATAACTGATAACATTTTAATTTTATAAACATCAGTTTTGTTCATACAAAGAAAATCAATTTAGACCTAATTTTGAAATTCCTGCAGGCCCCAGCTAGCTATGACTTCATGAGAGTTATTTTTACATAGAAAGCAAAGTCAATTACTGCTATCTTGCTGGGGCACCTGCCACATGGGTTTGTTTACTTTGTTTTCTGTGTTTACTACTTATATTAACAATCTGCTTTCGTCAGCGTTGCTGTTCCGTTGATTTGCTTTCTTATCCCTTCTTCTGGTTCGGTATTTTATTTCATGCTAGCCACAGACTTGATACATAGCCCTGGCTGGCCTCTTAACTCACTGCGTTCTACCCTCAGCCTCTTAAATGTTGCTGGGATTTGAGGTGTGCACCACCATGTAGGCATACATGTATGATGCATTTAGAGTTCAACCAAAAGTAATTTACTTATTGAGAAGGTCACAGAAAATGAGAAATAGAGGATAAGGCTTCTACTTTTTCTTCTTCCCTTTGTATATAATGGGAAAACATATATTTTAAACAAATTACATTGGACAAAGTAAGAAATCGACTATTACACTGAGAATCGTTTCACTTTTCATTGGTACCTGCTATCAGTGTTTGATGCTAATTCCACAAAAAATTCAGTTTCTATTTGGATAATAATTTGCAAGTTCTTAGAATCATTCTAGAATAGGCATCTACTATTAATAAGTTGGCTGCATTATTTAAATGGAAGGCTTTTAATTTATTTCTGCCAAAATTAACATATGTACAAAGAGCCCTCAAACATTTTAGTGTAAGATTATAAATTGAGTGGAAACTTCATGTAGATATATGGAGATAGAGACGCTTAGTTTTGTAATTATATATGGATTCCTGTATACTACATTTATATGAGAATAGCTATAAAGATATATACTACAGATCTACAAATAAATCTATATATAAATTTGCTTTATAATTTTACAGTACATAATTTACTATAATAGGATATAAAGAAGAAATATATTATGAATATATTGCACCTAAATGTGTATAATCTTCAAAATTGGAAATTTTTCATATGGTAATAAGTTATTTGCCATGGAACTACTACAATGACTCTAGCTTTAAAAAAAAATCTCTACAAGGAGTCAAAATTAAACATCTAAGTAAATGCATGAATGCCCTCACACAAACTGGCTTTTCTCTTCCCGTGATTTATTTTGGTAAACTTTTACTTAAATTTCAAAAACAACACAGTTTATTGAAACTTCCAAAGGTCAAATTTCCCATGATAAACCTGGAACTGTTCTCAAAGATAACACAGGGACAATCAAATACACATCTGACTTGGCCTCTACTTTGAATAGATGGTTTGATGTGACTATCTAAAGAGTATTTCTTGAAGGTTTTGTGTTCCATTCTAATGGACATCCAGGAAGGACAGCGTTTCTCCTTTGAGATGTCCTCATTTGAAAGTGTGTTCAGACAGTACTGTCTAAAGCAGTAAGACTTCTGACCATGTGCTGTAAACTGTTCATGTAGTGTTCCTTCAGGGTGTATAAAGTGTTTAGTAAGTAGATCCCTCCGAGTCCATTTTGGCTACAGGGATCTTTGGCCTAGGCTTGTTTAATATTGTCTACTTTGCTGTGATGTCAGTCTCAAAAGAAAAGTGACCAACCCCACATAAATGAATATTAAAGCAGCTAGAAGTATTGACTGATAACACGTCCTTAGGAGATTCAATTCAACTCTTTCCCATGATAGGGAAATAAGATAGATAAAAATAAACGCCAGCCTCTGCTCCTTGAATGTAAGTGAGTTTACAAAGATTAATTATCCTGTCACGTAAGTCATCGATGTTCAGGCGTTTGTCTTAGTTTTCGTATCCGGCAGATAAGTTTATGGTAGGTCATTATTCAACCTATATAGAAACTAGCAGAGATGACTAGAAAGTTACGGAAGTCGGGCTGTAAGCCACACTTTGGATGTAGTAATATGAGGTCGCTTTACACTGTGAGTTTCGACATGTCAGATATTGACCTGCACACATCCATATTGTTCACTTAAAAAGACGTCCATAGAAGCTATGTTAATAATTGCACAAAGAAGCACTCCCTTTAGCTCTCTAAATTAAGCTGCCTTGCACATGAACGATATCCTCCTCCCGTGCTGTGTGTTTCTCTTCTCCATGTTTGTGCTCAGAGATCCACAACATAACATCTGCCCCTCTGTTTTGCTAGCATTTCATTATGTCTGTAAAATTTATGAGTCTTTCTGCTCCCCTCCATCGACAGACATCTAAAAGAGTAGCGTAAATATAAGTGAATTAGAGGAAGACCATTCAAAAGCAAACGGGCCTGTGGCTTTAATGATCCAATACAAAATGTACGAAACATGCACCTTGTACATGAGAAAACCACAGGGAATCCTCATGGCCAAAAATATTGATCTTTGTATTACTGAGCTTCTCAGACAAAATAATATAAAGAAAAATGAAACTACAATTGTACATTAATCTCAAATTCTTCTTCATGTAAAGATAATTTTTGACTTTATCCTCAACGGATTCAATTTCCAATTTTAGGCTGACCTTGAACAAACATCTCTCCGGTTCTTTTAGACTAAATTGTCCAGAAACTGTTTTTTTTTTTCTTCCCAGTTAATGTTGCTTTTCCTTTTTCGATGTATTTTAATTACTAGCTTTAGCATTCAAGACCGCTGTGACATTCCATGTGATCAAAAGCACAATTTTATCATTCGTGAGTACAAATACTGTGGTCACCCTATGATGCTAATCAGTTGAACCTCGTCAGAAAGATGGAAGGAAAACACGGCTGTTTCATGGATTAAATCCTTAGATTTCATGAGGTGGAATTCTCTCAGACTCCCCTACAGGTCCTTATAATATTTTTTTTAAGATTCATAACATGTATAGAGAACTTAACAACAAAACATATGGGATAGACTTTATTGACTCCAGAGGTACTTTAAAAAAATATAAACTGATTCTAGCATCTGATTATTGATTTAATTCTTCTGCCACCAAATGCCAGCAGAGATAAGGAAAGAGAGGTGTCACACAAGCATCAGTCATGTGACGCAATTTATCAAAATTTTCTATGTCAAAGGTGATTGTTACACCTTTCGAGCCTTTCTTTATCAAACCTAACCAAAAGGGCGATCGGCACAGAACTGTTCATTGACCAGACAGCCAAAGCTTGTCCTGACCTCTTGATTTCCCTCTTTTTATGTCTACATTCTCTTCTTAGAGTCCTTTCATACCAAGACAAAACAGAATAAAATAAAATAAAATAAAATAAAATAAAAAAGGTCACAAACTTCCAACTATTTTCAAGTTTATGTCTTTAAATTACTGAGTTATTGTTGGAAAATACTTGCCCGTCACTCATTTTTCTTAACTTTAAAATGATGCGACAACTTGTGCTTAAAATGTGGCTTGTTTTGTGCCTCTCAGCTGTGGTGTGGGTGCCTGTGTGGATGTGTTTTATCCCAGCTAGTTATATCCTGATAACCTGATATCACACTGTGCTTTCGCACAATAATACAGTCATCAAACTAAAGCAACCCAGTGAGCGGTCACATTAACCATCATTTTACTTGATCACTCGGGAGAGATTAAACTTATTCATTTTTACTACAGATAATCAAATATTAAAACATGCTACAGTAAGGGGAGGTGGAATTATCGAGCTGCAGCGTGCTTGTTGCCAAAACAGGCTTGTGTATTCCATGTGTAAGGCTCCTTGGCAAGATGTTTGGAGGAATTTCATCCGGTCTTTTTCTTCTCATTTGCATTCGGTTTATCTAAAGTGAAATCCATTCAATTTTATTGAACTGTAATTCTAGTAATTTACAATATTTACATGCTGCGGTTAGATTGAAATCAGTCCTTAATTCAAATTCAATCTAAATTTACTGCATAGTAATTAGGGCTTCGTAACTGACACTGGGGGCCTATTGATTTAATGAAAAACTTAACCTTACAGTAAGTGTTTAATTAGCTGCTGCAGTGGATTCTGTTCTGTCCTAAATTGTGGACTTTAGAGAATCAGGTACTAATTTAAATTACACAACTATATAAAGATCAGAACTAATTTTTTTTTTACATGTAGCCTAACAGACGAATTAATTCCTTCCTCTTTGAAAAGGATAAGGAAAAGAGTCAGTAATGAAAGTAATTTCCTACCCTGCCTAATTTCATGTAAGGCCAAGCTAGTTATACCAGAAATGATTACCTAGGTCTATTAAATATTGATATAGAGTTATGAAAATTAAAATCCAATGGTTTTTCTACCAGGATTATTTAGTACATCGAAAAACAGAAACAGCACACCTATCTTAAAGGCTCAAAATCTCTTCTCACAGAAAGAAAACCAAAATGTGACCACAAATAAAAACGTATTTCTCTTTAGCTAATTTTAACTCACAAGTTTTTTTTTAATTTCATAAAAGTAATGAATTTGTTGATAAATGAAAATATGAAGCCAATTTTAAACCGATCCCAGCAATTGGAAATGGTATCACTGATATTCTGTTTATATAAATTTAAATCAGAAGAAATTTTAGCCCATATACTTTTAAAATTTAAGTATTGTAATAACCACTGAAATATCAGCAGGTTTAAACTGCATGTTAACCTGGTATGCACCATCAGACCTGTATATACAATTAAGTTTCCAAGGTGAGACATAGCAGTGCTTTTGTATAAAATTGAGACATTAACAGCAAAAGAAGGACTTCTACTGTCTATTATCCGCCTCTTACCCAATTTATATTAGCTGGACTGAAGGCACACGGGAAGTAATCTTTTCTTTCTTTTTTCTTTCTTTCCTTTTGCTTTTTATGTTAAGTATCTCTTATACTTTTTTAGTTCGTGTAGAAAACAAACTAAAATTGATTGGGTGACAAGAAACAAAAGGAAGAGATTTGTTTTTCTCATGGGAACTTCAGATATTTTAATGTACATTTTCAATTACTGAAAGCATCCTAGGTAGGTAATATGGAAAACATTAACACTTGAAATTGGCATGAAGAGATAATTAGTATAGTTAATACATTCATATCGTGTTGGTGCCTGAGCACAGTGGGTGAGCCGAGCTCTTCAGTGTTGATCAACAATGAATTCATTTTAAAATATATAAACAGTAAATGAATGTAACAAATGAAATATAATGAATAATAACAAAAATAGAAGCTTTTTTATGATTCTAAATGACTGAGAGACCTGTTTAAAATAAGCCAGTCCCGACTGAAATTCAAAATGTTAAATTTAAAGATTTTTTTCAGAGCCACGCGTGAGGAATTCTGTTCTCAGATGTAAAACTCTTAATATAAAACGAGACATTGATATGCCATTTCAAAACTTGAGAGAAGAAACTTGCGCGTGTGTGAGGTTAGTCAAGACACTGTCTTGTGAAAAGACTTTGCAAAACAGCGACAACGACGACGACCACCACAACAACAACAAAACCGCTTTCATTTCTTGACAAGGTACCCGACTCAGAGTCCACCACCTTGACAATACACCAGACTCAGACCTCACTCCCCCAACACACCTCAGCATGAAGGCAGTCCACACCAGGTACAGAAGGTTGAAAACCACACTCGGCTCCCTTTAGTGCTCGCTCTGATGAATGGCACGCACAGAAGCCATGCTGCCTATCTCTCAGAGTGGCCTTCGCCGCCAGCACAGCTGAAATCTGGAGGCTTGCCGCATTCACATTGTCAGCTTAAATACCCAGTAAGGACTCAAACTGGGAATAAGACAAAGTACTGTAGCATGCTGATCCACTTCGCTGGCCCCACCAATTAGCTGTGAAGAATATGGCTCATTTAGAAGTGTGTATGATAATACTGAACCATAACTGAAAATTAGATATATAAAAAAGGAGGTCATTAGCTTGCTCTTGTCTTATCTTCGGCTAAATGTATCGCAGATAAAATCAAATAGGATAAGTTAAGCCTTTTTAAGCTCTGGGCCTTTTTCTTATGTAGCTCCGCTAGTTGGGTCTTTGTAGGGTAGGTTTGCTCGGCTGCTGTTTGCAACACCATAGCTAATACTGCGTCGCAGTTTTCATGACCGACCTCTGTTTTCAAGGTGCGTAGCTTTCACATACAAATCGGTCCTAGGTTTACACGGAAAGCTCGATGGCCGAGCACATCCAGAAAATAGGCCTAAAAATAAGATCCACGCAATTTGCAAATATTAAAATCTGAAGATAATAGACAATTACAGTGTCATCCGCTATGTGTTGATGATTTCTTAAGGATTAAATATATAGTCTCCAAACAGGAAATTACATGTACTTTTTCAGAAATGTATGCTCCTGAGATTTCTTTATTTTAAATTTGTGATTACCCCCCCAAAAAAGTAAATAAGATTACCAATAGGTGAAATTTATCTAAATGAGGGGACACAAGCTGATGATAATTTAAAATAGCAATTATAAGTTACCTGATGTGCATGGATTAGTTACATAGCATATAAATATTATGAAGAAAAGGGAAGATGTACCACATGAAGGCATTCTATGTGTGTGCGTGCATGCATGTATTACAGTTAGTAGATTAAAAAAATCTTCAATCGAAAGATCATCAAACAGCCACGAGGTTGTACTGTGTGTGTTTACTACATGACTCGGTAGATCACATCATTGCCATTTTCTGTTTGAGGATTTTTTTTTTTTTTTTTTAAATTCGATGCTTGAACTCAGCTCTTCGACAAACACTGATCCCGACCCTTTTGGGCTTCTGTCACAAATAACACAAACGGATTGTCTATTTATAGACGATAGAAAACTTATCAGTTCTACAATCTGGGAAACCAAAGATTAAAGTCCAGGCTCTGATAAAGACCAGCTTTTTTATTAGTAGACAGTGCATTCTCAGTATGTGTTTAGCTGGTATACGGGGTAAGGGGGCTCGATCAGACCGCTTAACGAGGGCACTAATCCTATTCATAAGGGCTTAGCTGTCTAGTCCTAATCTCTATCCCAGAGGACCAACCCAATATTATATCAGTGGCACTTAGCATTACAACATATACATTTCAGGAAGGATATACATTAACCCCACAACAATACTATAAACCTCAAAAAAATATCTGACGCTCACAGCAAACATCAACTAAAGGTAGAGTCCTCAAAGTGGGTTCTGGAAGATCCTCTCAGCACCGATTTCATCCACTTTCTACTGGACCCCTCCCCCATATTCAGACTCTCAAATGCTCCTTAAGCGTCCTAGGATAATGGAGGTACAGTGTCCAGATTCTCGAATTCTTTCTATGGGCTTGCCTTCGAGAAACAACAATCAAAGGATTTCATATTCTGGTAATTGGGTTCATGGAATCTCTTGAGGCAATACTGACTCTGAAAATTCATCGAAAATTTGAATTAAGTGCTGGCCCAAGACTTGGTAATCGCTGTAGATAGTTACGGATCTCCAGAGGACAGATGTGGAGTAAACGTCGGATTTGCAGGGAGGCTTTGTTGAAGTCTTAACTTTCCCACCAAAATATTGTTCAAATTCTCTGAGATCTGTTTCCTACAAGGGTTGAAAATGATATTAGCCTTCTTTGGTCAATTTTCTGAAGATAAATAAGATGTTACACTACTATACCAGCTACTCTGTGTAGGAAATGAGGGGCCACTGTTTGGGGTGTATTTTTAGTATCTTGGTTCGACAGTAAATCTCTACATTCCATTAGAGCATTTCCAAGATTTTCTGACCTTTTATCTCCCTACACTCTCATATGAGTTGAATTTTAGAGGGTTTTTTTTTTTTTTTACAGCAAACTCAAGGTTAAAAATCATCTCTTACTCATTAGGAAATTCATTTAATGAGTGGGCAAAAAGCAGTTATTAGAAAATTAATTCTGAATTAGAAAGAAACTTATAGAAGAATGTCATTTTAACATGAGTTAGTCTAATTTTCAAAACCTTCTGGAAGGTATGCTGTGGCCGCATACTAACACACGCAGCCACCTCAACGACCATCTAAAAGTTATGACACCTTAACTATTACAGTAGAGTGTACTGGATGTCACAGAAGTGTACAATTAATCAGGCTGGCTACACACAGTTGCTCGCATGCCCTAACAAATACAACACATCGTATCATTCAGGGTCTTTATCCTGCAAGCTCTGCATACAGAGCAAGTTTTTGAACCACCAAATTACCCTCGGCGCAGTTGTCAAAATGAAATATTTGCTACATAGTGACAGTGGCCTGGTCTGAAGGCTTGCTGAGTGGCCTCTGTAGCACGCCGTAGCAGCAAAGATGAAGACCTAGGAGCGGTGCCTTCTCACCACAGCCCTTGATGGTGAGATCAAAGTCCTCAGAACCTTACAATAAAATACTCTTGAGAGCTCTGCCAGACCCAGTGGGCAGTGACCAGAGGGGACCCGCTGTAGACATTGCAGGGTGCTAAGAAACCCATTCATCCCTCTGTGGGTAACTGCACCGTGATTCTGGCGATGCTCAGTCAGAGTCTTCCCCCATAGCAGCCTTTCGTCTGAGGACTCCTCTGTTCCGTGAACAATACCGAATCTCATCATGTCGCTGACTCTAGAAAAATGCCACTTAAGGTAATTCTGAATTCCCTTTCACTAGACAAAATTCATATTGGGTAATGTCTGTTATAAAGCACCACATAAGTTCCTGATGCAAGAGGAGCCGGTGTGGGCTTGGAAAAGCCCTGTTGGATGTGGCCGCATGTGAGACTACGAATGTGTGTGGGTGTGGCTGTGTGATGGTTCAAATTCAGACAAGAATGACAATAAAAAGTTCAAATAAACATTGCACATGTCCCTCAATTGTGGTGATTTATTTAAAGTCACCTTCTCACTTAAGGAACTTGAATATTTATTCTAGCTTCCATTTTTATCATGTGAAGAAACCCTCATATTTATTTAGACAGAAATATATAAAATATTTGGCTATAATAGTGAAATGGGGTAAGAGTAGAAGCTAACATGTACATGTGTTTTGTGTTTATGAATACACATATATAGGATTAAAAATACCTCATACAGCGAATTATCATCTTTTAAAAATTGCCTAGGTCAGTTTACTTTTTAAGCCTGGTTTAAGTGTAACAAAACCAGCAAATGTCATGGGAGGGCTTCTTTTCAACTTAACATAGCACAGATTTCAGTTAAATTCCCATCTCTGTGTTATCCAACGGGGCACCACATATGTTTCAGCAATTATTTTCGTAGCATTCCTGTTTTATCTGATAAGTTAAATACAATACCTTGCAGTCTCGTAGCTTGTGTTGTAACACGCGTGGAGCCACGGTTGTCATTCACATTCCAATAAACGAGATTTTTGCCTTCAGTTTGATGAGAGAATATTTTAATCTATACCTGGAGACAGTCAGTGACACCAGATGGTACTTTGCCATCTACAGGCTCCACTTTGCCTGCTTTGCAGGTTTGTGACAGCCCACAGGGAGGTACTGAGGCATCCATCCAGCCAATAATGTATCTGGGACAATCCGAACACTGCAAACATCTTTATGAGCTTAAACAGCATCCGCTATTATTACCCCGACAGAGCGGAAGACAATAAGGCATGGCATTCCATTCAGAAAGAATGCACTGTTAATTGCCCTAATCTGGGGCAAGAGGACAGAATCAATTATAGTCCCTTTATGAATTTTCAGAAAGAATTACAAAAAAAAACATAGCTATTTTGTAAGGATTCCCATCTGGAGCTAAGAAAAACATCCTAAAAGCACCATCTTGCTTACTGGTAATATCTATCTATCTATCTATCTATCTATCTATCTATCTATCTATCTATCATCTTCACAATGGTTGCTATTATTATCAGCGCATCACCACAAGTCAGTATTTTAAAATATGAGACTCCGTAATGGGATGTGTGCTGTGCAGAACTTTTAGCCTTTGATGAGTCTCCAGAGTCTTGTGCTATGGAGCAAATAATTTTCCATCTGGCTTCAGATTTTTCAAGTAGCATGATCTCAAGTGACTGGAAATTTTCTAGGAACTCATCCCTCCATAGCCACCCCACTGCACTTTTACATTATTTTTTTTTTTTTTGCGTAAGACAAAGAAGCTATTGACTGCACCTTAAAATTATAATTACCTTGTAATATCTTTCTAATTAATTTTAATTCTATTTGTGAGTTGGGCCTCAAAGGTATCAGCAGGCATTCGGAATTTAAGAAAATAATTTATAGCTTACCTGAGAGTTTTTTTTCTAAGTTTTATGTATGTGTGGAATTTATTGTTCCTTTTTCAAAGACTAACGGAAAGCAGGATGTGCGTTCCTGTAACTCCGTACTTGGGAAGAAGAGGCATGAAGAACATAAATTCTCAGCCAACCTAGAGTCTGTTCTGAGCTCCAAAGCATACGGGGCTATTGTATCAGATGACTCAAAACAGAAAAAAAAAAAACAAAATAGGGGAGGGGAGGGAGGGGAGGAGGGAGGAAGAAAGAGCAAAAACTTCAAGTCTAATTTCATTTTGGTTTTTAACTTAAGTCTTTCTTAATAAAATAGAAATAAAAGGTGAATTTACTATGAAAATGACATTGTTCATCTTCACATTATAAAAATAAATATAAATGTAACAGAGAATGTAAATGAGTAGCTACATTTACTCCAACAAAGCAATTTTGTTTAAAATAATTCTCATATATACTTTTATCATACTTTCTGTCCATCTCTTCTGCCTCACAGTTTAGAAATGAACCTTAAACATTAGAAACAAATCACATCTCAAAGTCCTGAACTACATGAGGCATATATGTTTTAAAGTTATGGCTTAACACAGCAAGAAGGAGATAGCGTTTCTCTCCAAGTGAGGCTTGTATGTTAGGACGTTCTTCAGAATTAGAGAGGTTTCCCTACCAATTAATCACTTTTGAAGGCTGCTGAACAGCAGTAAGTAATGATTCTCTTCAAATTCATTATAAAAAAAATACCAAAGATGAGTGCTCTTAAAGTATATTATTCTGTGTGTGATTTTGCTCTAAGCCAGGGAAGTGGACATTAATTTGTAGTTTCCTAACGTAGTAATTTGTCTCCTTATGTCATCCAGTCCCCTTAATATATCCTGGAAGCTGGGTCTTTACAAAGAGAATTTGCATCCCCCTTCCTGACCATCCAATCCAAGTTTTAACACTTGGAGTCCTTTGAGAGTGCGTTGTCTTCAACACTGTGTCTGCACCGGTAAATGGAAACATAGATGTACAAGCACTTGCTTCAGTGGGTGTAAGTTTTCCTTCCTTGGAGGGTAGAACCAGGTAAATCTTGTCTTTTTTATGATTTTCATCTTTTGCTGGTCAACTGTCATTTTGCTTTATTTCTACCCTGGCTAGATAGTCAGTAACAATAATCATCTGGTTCTTAAAATTGGAGGCCCGGTTCTGTGTATAAAAGAAGGGCTGCCTCACCTTTGCTGAAAACACTTTTGTAATTTAATAATTTTTTAAGGATGAGATAAAACTAAACTTCTGCATATTTTGAGAAAAACCTAAGCACTGGTCCTCCCCCCAAAAAAAAATCAATTCTTTTTAGCAAGTCTCAGAAGCACTGTCTGAATAAGTCTGGTCCCTCCTCCTTTTTTACCCAATGGCATCTTGTCCTAAATGAAGTAGTAAATATAGAAACAATTGACAGTCGGAAAACATAAATACCACATGCTAATTGCTGTACTATATTTTGTATGTAAAGGTGCGAAATTGGAAAGAAAATGTACAGTGATCTTTTCTGACAAGGTCCATTGTTTGTTTTCGATTATTATAAATGTCAGTAAAAACATTGGTATGTGTTTATATTATATTTACTGTACGATTTTTTCCAGTTCTGTTGATACTTTAGGCAGAGGTTCTGTGTTTGCAGTGATGATTTTTAGTTCCAGCTAAACTGTGCTTTCAAAACATGGTAGGCAAACAAACCCTGGTGTTATCATGGCAAATGACTTAATCTCAGTTCATTGTGGTCCCCTGTTCTGCAGGAGAAAATTAGACTAGAAAATCTATCCTTAGATACCCTTTCTTCAGGTGTAACGCACGTAACCTATATAAACCTCCAAGCCAGGCCGCTGGTATATGTGGTTATTTCATTCTTTGTGTCTGTCTGTGTGCTTGTATATATCTGGGTGTGTCCCTGCGTGTGTACAGGGTATAGATATTCAGTAGAGTGTAAAAGAAAAATTATCTAGACACTTTACATGATTTCAACTTTCTTTAAAAGATTGAACCCCAACCCTATTGCTGCTTCCAAGAAGTGCTCTCAGACAGGAGCTTAGTGTGCCTTCCTCTGAGAGGCTGCCCCAGCATCTAAGACAGATGCAGATACTCACAGCCAACCATCTGACTGAGCCTGGGGACCCTAACGGAAGAATTAGGGGAAGATCTGAAGGAGATTGCAACCCCATAGGAGGAATATCAATTTCAATTAACCAGCCCCCCACCCCCAAGGCTCCTACCAACCAAAGGGAATACATGGATGGGCCCATGGACTGCATCAATGGGAGGGAGGCCCTTGGTCCGGTGGAGGCTTGTTGCCCAAGTGTAGGGGAATACTGGAGCAGTGAGGTGGGAGTGGGGGACAGCACCCTCTTAGAGGCAAAGGGGAGAAGGCATGAGGTGGAGGGTTTCAGAGAGGAGCCTGGAAAGGAGGATAACATTTGAAATGTAAATAAATAAAATAACCAATTAATTAAAGAATTGGAATGGAAGCAGAGGCAGCATGAGCAGATTACTGTGCAGAAGAGAATTGTGGGTGCCTAACTCTAAAGAGTCAAAATGTTGTGTAATGTTATGAAGCATGAACAGTGTATCTTTTAGTCTAAGTGTTTAACAATGACATTACCAAAATTGGACAGCATGCATCAGAATTTCCTAGATGAGTCCTAAACATGCTTTTAACATCTACATAGAAAAATGTTAAGTGTCCTATTATAAGCATGTGTTCGTGTGTGTGTGTGAGTGTGTGTGTGTGTGTGTGTGTGAGACTGTGTGTGTGTGTGTATGTGTGTGTGTGTGCGCGCATGCGCGCGCAAGTCTATGTGTATCCTGTATTGTGTTCTATTTCATTATTAAGGCTCTAATAGTCATTTATCATTCCAATATGTCCAAGTGTCTGATTTCATTTTTTGTCTCTTTTAAGCAATCCCTCCATATCACAGTAATAACAGGAACAGTGACTTCAGTAACAATAATAACAGCGAATATTCATATGGACCTTCCAAACTAATATTTCAAAGAGCTAGGACATATTCAGGGGCCGCATGTACATTAACTTACAATATCCCTACAGAACTGTTAGTTGACTTGCTCAAGATTGCACACCTTATTAAGTGATGGCATCTGATTTACACCTAACGGTCTGGGCCCAGAGCATTTCTTCCTCATGCTGTATTTACACCGATGCTGTATTCTCACTCTGCTTTTCATCAGCACCTCCCTTAACTCTCACACACAACTTAAAGCTCAGCAGCCGTCCCTACCTTCCTTCTCCTCACATCCTAGGGCAGGGACCTGACCTCTCTTTATCCTTATCCTTCACATCTAGTCAGCTTCCCTCGAGATAATTCCATCATGTCTTCTCTTCTCTTTGCACTTGCCCCTTCATTAAAGTCTTCAGACCGGAGCTGGGGAGATAACTCAGCGGAAAGAGCACTAGCTGCCTTTTCAGGGGACCAGGGTTCTGTTTCCTACACCCACATAGTGGCTCACAACATGCTGTAACTCCAGCTCCAGGGTAGGTGATGCCCTCTTCTGGCGTCCAGGGACACCAGAGCGTACACATGCACATCCCGGCAAACAATCAGCCACACAATTATAAAAAGAAAGCAACCACTTCTTGGCATCAGCAATAGTGACTAGGTTTGGTGGCTGCATATGGGAAGGATCCCCAGGTGGGGCAGTCACTGGATGGTCTTTCCTTCAGTCTCTGTCCGCTGACAGGAGCCCATATGGATGTCTCCTGAGAGGCTCTGCCAGAGCCTGACAAATACAGGGAGGGATGCTCAGAGCCAATCGTCAGCCTGAGCATGGGGACCCCAATGGAAGAGTTAGAAAAAGGACTGAAGGAGCTGAAGGGGTTTGCAACCTCATATGAAGAACAGCAATATCAACCAACCACCCCTGCCCCCCTGAGTTCCCAGGGACTAAACCACCAACCAAAGAGTACACATGGAGGTTCCCATGGCTCCTGTGGTATATGTAGCAGAGGATGGCATTGTTTGGCATCAATGGGAGGTGAAGCCCTTGGTCCTGTGAAGGCTTGTTTTCCCAGTGTAGGAGAATGCCAGGGTGGTGAGGTAGGAGTGGGTGGGAGGGGGAGCATCCTCAAAGAAACAGGAAGAGGGAGGAAGAGACAGGGGGGTGGGACCGGGAAAGGAAATAACATTTGAAATATAAATACATAAAATATCCAAGAAAAAAGAAAAAAGAGAGATTAAATGGTAATAAATTCCGATATTAAAGTCTATAAGCATGAAAACACTGCTTATGCTGAGAGATAATCATTTGATATATATATATATTTTTCAAAACTGGGAGAAGTTATACAACTTTTCTTTAGCTTGTGGAACTATATATCAACATCTGTTCCTAAACCTTAGGATGTAAGTTTAAAAAAAAGTAAAGCAAATCTTTATAACCAGTAAATCAGACTTAAAATTTGTTACCACATAGGTCACTTGCTTTCTTGCACTGTGCTTTTCATACATCTGTCTCAGTTCATCTCTATACAGTGCTTGCTTGTGATATTGTCCCCATTAAAATCCTCTAACCATTCTCCTCCATCCTTAAAATGTTGTTGAAACTCTGTCTCAGACGCCTTCCACAACTATCTTAACTAAAACTATCCCTCAAATGTTACTCTTCACCTTCTTCTTTCCTCAAATCCTCTTCCTCCTCCTCCTCTCCTCCTTCCCTTCCTCCTCCCTCTCTTCTTCCTCTTCTTCTTTTCTTCTTTTCTTCTTCTTCCTTCCTTCTTCTTCCTTCCTTTCTTTTCTTTCTTTTCTCTTTTCTTCCTTCCTTCCTTCCTTCCTTCTTCTTCTTCTTCTTCTTCCTTTTCTTCTTCTTCTTCTTCCTTCTTCTTCCTTCTTCTTCTTCTTCTTCTTCTTCTTCTTCTTCTTCTTCTTCTTCTTCTTCTTCTTCTTCTTCTTCTTCTTCTTCTTCTTCTTCTTCTTCTTCTTCTTCTTCTTCTTCTTCTTCTTCTTCTTCTTCTTCTTCTTCTTCTTCTTCTTCTTCTTCTTCTTCTTCTTCTTCTTCTTCTTCTTCTTCTTCTTCTTCTTCTTCTTCTTTTTGACTGAGTATCTTAGTTTTCCTTAGCTGGTCAACTCCAGTATGATCACTATGGTTATCCATACATCCCTCATAGTGTTTTGAAAAGACACTACATTTTAGGCACTGAGTTTAAAAATTTAAGAAACAAAGACTAATTTCTGTTAGTTAGACATAGGTCTTGTCTTCAGTTCCTTCGAAAAATCAAATATGTCTTTAAAGAAAATAAGAGGCACAAGATTTATTTTCTTAAATAGTAATTTAAAAGGAGAAAAACCAGGGAATACCAGAGGTATGGTAAGTCTTGGCTACACACTAGAAAGGAATTGGAGTTTATCAGGAATGACAAGCAGTCCTCTGGGTGTCAGGAACAATGCCCTGCCAGCTCTAGTGGTTTCTCTATAACAGAAAAAAAAGTGTGAATAAATAAAAGCATTCTAGGGAACCACACATCCCTCTGCTGCCTCCAGTGAGATTGTAGCTACTGCATGCTTCTATCTTGACACAGATCACAATGAAGAACCACCAGTTATTTGCTCAACAGACACCAGGATTCCTAGTACCAGTTCTTTGTAAACATTTCGCATATATTGGAGACTCGATGTATAAATTTATTTTAAAAAGATATTGAGAACTTAGCAAAGTGTTCACTCTTTGTGCAGAAATATAATGCAGAGTACAAAAAAATTAAATCAGGGTAGACCAGAAGGTAGAACGTGCGTGCGTGTGTGCGTGCGTGCATGGGTGTGTACATCCATGTGTGCATGTAAAATGAGAAAAGCTCTAAATAAAATAAAAGGATCAAGGTCAGTAAGGAAGAGAAAACATCTCTGGGGAAACACAAGGGTGCTTGATAGGGATTTTATTACTACAACTATGTAGTACACAAGAACTGTGAGACGAGTAAGAACAATAACAAGCCTAGAAGTCACCAGAACTATTCCAGGCATCATGAACAGACAGGAGAAGATGAGATGAGCAAACAAAGTCACATGAAAACATTGCTTCTTTGATGTACTTCTGGAGCTGAAGGATCCCCCAAATAAGTTGAGAAAAGTAGTCAGCCAGACAAGAGCGTACAATGGAGATGTGGGCATAGTATTACCGTGGTAGTTGAGTCCAGTCACTAACGAGAAGCTATCGAATGTATTTTGTGATCACCTTGATCTTTAACAGAAATGAAGGTGTGGATTCAGAAAGACTCAACCTGAGAAGAGGGATTGGAAGGCAAAAAAAGTAGAACCTAAATGTGGGCAGAAAAAAAAAAGAGATATAGATTTGACAGACGTTATTCGGTTGAATTTTATAGAAAATGTTATATATTGATGGCATAATATTTGAAAGCTCCTTGATAATTTCTTCTCTTCCATGCCTCTATGTGTGCCTAGCTATTAAAATTAATAGTAATAATTTATAATAATAACTTATTGATTTAAATTTTATTCATCCTTGTGCGACCTTAATTTTTCCTAAACATTCCACACACGTGTACCTCAGTGTGCTTCCTTACAAATCAGTTAACCCACAGTCCATATATAACTAAAAATTGAGAAAAATGGAACTTGACAGTTAAGCTCAGTGGTGCAGTACTTGCATAGCATGGAATGAAGCCGGATCTCCTCCCTCCTCTGACCCATCCCCTCAAAAAGGAACAGTAAAATAAAATTTTAGTGCCATAATAAAATTATATTAGTCTTCTTTATTTAGACTGCATTTTGCCACCAAACTAAGATGTCAATCTGATGCTTTTCATTGTATGATTCTTAAATATTACTTTAAAATCTTTCATCATTTACCCATGAACAACACATTTATTAGCATTAGTTTCCAATGGACTGGGCTTGAAAGTACATGTAATAATCACGTGCTAAATGAATTCTTTAAGATTGGTGTGATTACAGTGAATGTCAAATGAATTAATAATAATGGGACTTCTAAGTGTTACCATTACTTTCACAGTGTGTTACTGTTTTTATACTTATGAGCCCTGAGGATAAATGACACTCACATATTATCCTTGTATGTTAATTGTATCTGCATAATCAAAGGTTGAACTGGCAATCTCGTGGGCAGTAAAAATTTCTAACCCCCTGAACACAGAGAAATTACTATTATTTATAAGTTTCATTGAAAAGTGATTCAATATTTTAGACTCTAATTATAATTGACATTTATATTATGTTTCCCACATAGTCACTAGAACCCTACACTCTTAGACTTATTTTCTCATGAGCACTATTTGGAACACGAATTAAAATTAATAAAGATTTTTTTCAAGGGCTTTATGGTTTTCTTCATTTGGAAATATATAGTTTAGGAGCAATGGACTCATACATTCACATGTATTCTTCATCCTACTAGTAAGGTGCACACAGTGTTACACATACAAGCACATCGACTTATTGTGACTCAGTTCGGATCCTGGGATAACTGTGTTTTGATGACTCTTCTCTCATTGGAACAGTAACTACTGAATACACACTTGTATGAATTACAAAACCCTTGGACACTAACATATACATGGCTCTTTTATTTTCTTGGTATATAACTCGTCCATTTTTCATGGTTAGAAGGATAGATGAGGAGGCTTTGGGGTTGATTAAGAAGAAAAGACAACTTCAGAAATACATGATCAATAATTTTTCATCCAGTGCCTAAAGTAATCAACAGGCCTAGAACCTCAAGCATAAAGTAAGAGAAGGATACAAGAAAAGCCTCCAACTCTTATTGAAAAGGAGTCAGTGAACTGCGTTGTTTTGTTTTGTCTTAAATTATCAATACCTAGTATCTTTTAGGCATCAATAAGTAATGGGTGTATTCCTTTGGTTTTGATTTTCGTTTCATTGTGGTACTGGGCATGGGCACATTGTGTACTGTAGGCAAGCACTCTCCCACTGAACTAAACTCCAAAGTCTTTGTTTTGTGAGGCAAAGCTTACTACATAGCTTCAATTAGCCTTGAGCTCAGACTTGCTCTGATTCTATTTCCCAAATTCTGAGATTACAGATGTGTGCTACCACACCTGATTTGTTTATTCATTTTAATGATCCAGCAGAGTGTGTCTGGGATCCCTCTGCCAGTTCTCACTTTGTATCCATCATGTTATATTCTGAGTTCTTGTTGCTAGGTAAGAATTGGCTTAATAAATGGTGTTTCCTTTCATTGGTAGATAGTCTGCTGACTCAGCACCATGTATAAAGGGTATTCTACCAGAAATGGCTAACTCACAAGCACGCTTGGCAACAGAACCAGTTTTTATTAAAAGTAAGTGGGGTCTTTTTGTCCAAAATTTCATCCAGTGTCCTAATGACTATACACCCTATGTTTATAAAGTTATTACATAACATAAAACTGACCAAAATGTTTTAGGATAACACTATCCTTAGTTGAAAGAGTCTGCAAACCCTTGAAAAAAGCCATACTCTTTAACAAGAATAACCGTGGTTCTCAAAACACTTGAAGAATTTGAGTAAATTTGAGGGAGAAGTCAATTAGTCTTGATAGCGATGTCTGTGAAAATTATATTTTAGTTGATTATAAATTCTGGAACAAAACAACAACAGCAAATTCTGTGGTAAGACATTATTGAACCCTATGAAGACCTTTTTGGATCATAGTGACAGACAGATGCATCTATAACAGTCTAGAAGGGAAAAAGGATAGCTTAGAACCCTGGTTTTATAGATCAAGCGTGGAAGTCTTCCCTTAGTTCAACACATTTCATATCAAGAAGACATTTCCTCACTTGCCTCTTTACCACTGAAGAGCAGGATGCTAAGGGTGACATAAAACATACCGTATAAGAAGCTGAAACAAGATGGTCACGAAATACCATTTATAACCATTACACAATCTTCCTATATTCTATTCTAGTTGGGTATCACACTTTTCATTTGCTTACCTGGGTTGATATTATATCTCAATAGTAACTAGGACCCACAATTTGGAAACTATATGACTATCGCTCTAGGACAAACATGTTCCATGGTTAGAAAAATGCAGCCCCTAGGAGATGACAGTAGTAAGCAAATGGAGAGAAATCTGATATTTTTCTTGTGACTCTTCTCATTTTTTATGTGAATTGAATTTTAGAACTATAGTAATAAATAACATTAAATTGTGATGTATGTTTATTTGCGCATGCTCGCACATATAACATGTTTCTAGCCAATGTAGGGCAGTACATTCCATTCTGGAAACTCTTTGATAATTCCCTATAGCACTGTTGGAGGCTGTGAAACCTTTGCAACCTGGGTCCAGCTCCTGGAGGACATAGGTCTCTAGGGAAGCATCTAGAAGACTATTTCGTTTGGCCCTGTTATGTGCTCTCTGCCTTCTGATCCACTAGGTAGAAACAAGCTTAATTCTCCTATCACCACAGACAAAACTGCTCCAGTTGCCCTGCCTTTTATCCCCACTTGGTAGACTAGACCCTCACAGTAATGAGCCACCGCCTTACTCCTTTAAGTTGCTCTTGTGGATATTCTCTCACATGAATAATAATCCTTAAACTGTTATTTATCAAAAGTTTCAATACCTCTTAGAGAAAACTAAATGCCCTCCCAACCCACTGTGTTGCTGGTGGCTTTCGTGAAAAGGCTATGGACCTAGAGATGGTCTCTGTCATCAGTTGGAAGCTCACACGCTCAAGATATTTACATTCTATAAATTGTAGTCAGATTCTATTCTGAGCATCAAATGTTACTGAGAACTAAAGATAGAAATGAAATATATACGAGTTGTTCTCTCTGGCTTACTTAGTATAATCAAATTTACACTCAGAGATATCAGATGCATGTGTTTATGTCTTTTATTCCCATTTGTATTTACTTTTATGTGTGACACTAGAAAGCTCCTCACTCAGAGTGTATTTTTATTCTCCTAGCAAGGTTGGGCTGAATCACTCTGAGTCTTTCTTGTAACTGCTAGCTATATTTTTAAATGCATAACATCTGGTAAGAATAGACTTTATTTTGGTCCCTGGGGATAGATTTCTTTTCAAAGACAAACCTCAATGTGCAATATGGCCTGACAATTTGGTGCATGGTCTTGTGGTACTTTGAATATGCTTGGCCAAGAGAGTGGTAATTTCTGGATGTGTGGCCTTGTTGGAGTAGGTGTGGCCTTGTTGGAGGAAGTGTGTCGCTGTGGTGGTGGGTTTTGAGAGCTTCCTCCTATTTGCCTGAAGATGCCAGTCTTCCCCTGTTTGTACTCAGAACAAGATGTTGAACTCTCAGCTCCTCTAGCTCCATGCCTGCCTAGATGCTGCCATGCTTCATGCTTTGATGATAATGGACTGAAACTCTCAACCTATAAGCCAGCCCCAACTAAATGCTGTCCTTATACGAGTTGTCTTGGTCATGGTGTCTGTTCACAGTCCCTTGCCTCACCTTTTGATACTAACTTACAGCTCATCAGCACTTTTGTCTTAAGCCAAGGATATCACAGGTAAGGGCATGATCATCCACATGCCCACATTTAACTTTCTGCCCATCTCACAGAGCCACAGATTCCCTGTCCTTGGTCAATCAATGAAAAGTCAATAACACAGCAAATAAAGACACTTGGCTGCAAGTAGCCATGATGGACCATGATGGTGGTAAAAGGAAGAAGAGAAAGCTTGTATCCCAAATGACTTTAGGTCCCACAGGCAACCAAGGTCTGGTAGATGTGCCAAGCCATAAAAAGTCCTAAAAGTGTTTCTAGATAACAGCATGCAGAGTGATTATTCTTCCTAGGCACAGAACCAATAATAGCAGTTCTCTCTAGAAGGCTGCGAATTTGAAGATGAAACCAGGGCAATTTAAGGAGTTGATCAGATCGTCCAATATAAACATAACATGAATGCATAAGGAACTCAATTGCCCTAAGCTGAAGCCATTGAGTTGGAGGACAAAGATGCTATTACTCATAGGAAGCTGGAACACAAACAAGAAAGGGAAGAAACCAGGCAGTGCTGGACCTACCTTCTGGATTAGTCCATGGTACAGTCACTCCTTATAACTCTGGGTCCTGAATCTACAAACTCAACAAACTGAAGAAGAGACATATTAATACATGTCCTGAGAGGACCAGGTGAATTACCTCCCGTGTGTGCTTCAGGTAACGTAATGAAGCGGGGGTGGGGAGGGACTAGGAAAAGATGGTGTCACTGATCTTCACAAAATAGCCAGAGAGGGTTTTTGACAGTGCTGTCCTCTATTAATAGGGAAGGCATGTGGCAGTTGCCATCAGAAGTCTTTGAACTGACAGTTGGCCTGAGTCATTCATTAGCCTCAACTACATCCAAAATCTTCTCTGAACTTGTCCCTTCATTAAGATGTGATATACTCTGGAAGCTCAAACATGAATTTTAAAATGAGGATCCCTCATACAGGAAAGAATATTGTGACATGTGTAAATTTTCTTTCTACTACCCTGAATTTTACTGGTGCACTGCAAAATCTAATGACCAAAGTATCCTAAGAGAGAGCTTTGAAAGGGTTGAGAGAGACAGAGGGACACGGTGTGTGTGTGTGTGTGTGTGTGTGTGTGTGTGTGTGTGTGTGTGTGTGTGTGGAGAGAGAGAGAGAGAGAGAGAGGACGGAGATAGAGACAGAGGGAGACAAAGAGAGACAGAGACAGAGAGAGAAAAACAGACAGAGACAGAGACAGAGAGAGTAGCTCAGACCAAAATTTGTTTTCTTATGTGTGGATGTTTCTTATGTGTGGATGAGAACCTGAATTTGGATCACTCACATAACAAACAAGCTGGCATACAGACGCTGAGGTCCAGGGGACTCCCTAGAGAGCTAGTTTGACTACATTTCCTGGATCCATGTTCAATGAAAGAACTTCCTTCAAAGACTAAGGTGGAAATCTGAAGAAGACACAGGAGTCTCCCTGCATCCTCCATGTGTGAGCACATGTCAGCACTCCCACACACAGGTGCATCCAGGCACACACCATGAACACACATAAGGAGCCTTAGAAAGAATATAAAGCGCCCGTCACTGTCTTCAGACAGTGGAGGAAGCATGTGCCAGAGTTTGCTTTCTCTCTTCAGACCCCAAGACAGAATTTCCTCTCAAGCCACAGATGGAGAACCCTAACCCTGGGGCCTCATCCCATCCACCCGTTTATAAGGAAAAGAAAAACAACTTTGTCCGTTAGAAGTCAGTGTCCTGCCTAATGATCCTTCCACGGGAGTGGGGACAGAAACTTCTCTCATCCCAGCGTGTCTCAGCTCTGATTTCAATTTTGACATCTTGTCCACCCGTTCCTCGCAGAGAAGCATCAGTTCCATTCCCAACACGGCTGCTGCTCCACTCAAAGCCCTGCTATGCTCTTTAGGAACAGGGCGTCCTTGGCTGGGCCGGTCTCAAAGCCCCAGAGAAGGGCTGCTTATTGCCTTCTCTTGTCCAAGTGCCAGCAGCACTTCTACCTTTCCTGCTGTTTAATCCAAGGCTTTAGTGACAAAACAGCCTCCACGTTGGCACTCTGCCTTAATCAGCCTTCGGGTCAACCTGGTTTACACTTAGGCAGGAGGTTGGAGGCTGTTAACCAGGCTCTTTCCTGTGTCCTTGTGGCGCTCGCCTGTCAAGTGCAATGAAATTGGATCCTGATTAAAAGCCGTGCCAGATTTGAAAACACCCAGATTTCAGAATGACCCGAGACCACTCACCAGTTGCTCGGGATGCCGGGTGCAGCTCTGAGGAAACTCTACTTCACAGGCTTTTCTGTCTTGTCTGTACAGCCCACCCTTTCTTTGCTCGCCTCTAAGGGAAGAAAAGAGTGGGTGACTCTACTGGTTTGGATTGCTCGCCTAGGAAAGCAAACATACATCTTTTTGTTTTCCTCTGAACTTTTTTTCTTTCTCCACGAATTGTTATTTCGTCCTTTCTCCCCTTCTCTATAGGACCTCAAGATCTAGAACACAGGTTAATTCTAGTTGCATTAAGGGCTAGCAAAGACATTGGAAAAAAGCCTCAATCAAATGATTCTGTCCCAGGCATTTACATGGGGAATAAATTTTAAATTCCCCCGCTCCTCCAAAAAAAGTCCACTTACATGTTTAAATGTCTGCCTACTCTTTACAATAGTGTTGCTTATATTTTTGTACAACTGTCTCCTGTTGTTAGGAAACCAAGCGGGTCCCTGAACTACATACTACAATATCAAACAGTTGTATGCTTTCCTTAATCATATTAATCCCTAATAAAATCATAAATTTGTTTACTTAGCCCTGCCAGCCGGAGTGATGATATGCCATTGATCTTTGTCTGACATAGCTTGAAACCCTGGCTCAAGACAGCACACTGGTTCCTGACTCCCGGGGTGAAAAAAAAAAGCATTTGGGGTTAAATGTACCAGGTGTGGGCCAGGCAGATGGCACAGCAGCGGTGCCTTGTGTTGTCATGCACATAATCTGATTTCTGAAATGACCTCGAGACACCAATTTGCTGGGCTCGATATCAGGTGTGCTGTGAGGAGCGCCGTCTCTGGGGACCGTGAGCACCAGATTTTAGCACTTCTCATCTGTGGGCTAATGGACAGCACTCTCATTGGAAATGGCACTGTTTGCTCTTCCAACAGGAAGAAATTGTTCAAATGCTGGGAGCATTAGCAGGCAGCAGGTGTGGCGGTGCTTCCTGAGTAGATAATTGAAAAGATTGGGTTTTTGGTTTTTTGTTTCTCTTTTTTTTTAGTTGAGACTTCGGCACCCAACAGTAAATAATACCATTCCTGGCTCCTTCAATTGCACAAGGATTGAGCTTAATTTTTGTTCAGAACACTTTATTTATCTATTTATATTTACAAGAAGCTGTTATTTTTCATAGGTTAAACCTTGAAACAGAAAGTTAGTTGTGGTGGTACCTCATGGCGTTATTGTCTCTTCAGCAAATAACAGCCCAACATCTGCGTTCATTTCTACTGAAATTTCTATAGCATTTAATAGGAGATGCTACATGAGGAAGGTGCCTATTTTTATCTTACTGAGAAAATGATTCTTTTAAAGACACTGTCTAAATTTAATAATCTAAAAACCAAAGGAGTTTTACAAAGTTGAAGAATTCAACCAGGAAACGCTACCATGTCTTCCAACTTGATTTTGCTATGTATCTATATTTTCTTTTAAATGTCAGGTATTGTGAGACTGTCTGCCAAAAATATACTCTTAGATTCTAGAAGTATCCAGTATCCTTCCTCGTGTATCTGAATTTATGAGACACTAAAATCATGCTTTATACTGGTAAATTATATATTCGTTAAGTCAAACAAATATTTCCAATCATGAGAACATATTATTGTTGAATTAATAAAAGAAATTTTTATATTTTTAACTACTTGAGTTGACACTAAGAAGATAAGATTCTGCTAATAGCAAAGCATCCATAGTAGAGTCAAAGGACTAGCTACTTAATAAAATATAAAATATAAAAATGATGAACGAGCATTAAAGTACTGTCAAGATCAAAGGAGGATAATATTCCTCCTGAGAATTTTGAACTCTCCATTTGTCATAATGTTTAGGGATTTGGGGGTGGGGGTGGGGGCTGAACTTGAAAAAGAATTAACCAGAAACTATTTTTACTGGGTGTGGTAGGAATTTGATTCCTAGATCTCAGGAGGCCAACTTCTCTAAAACCAGCCTAGTTTTTATAACAAGTTCTAGAACATCCAAGGCAACATTAGAAAGATTCTGTCTCCAAAACCCAAATATAGATTAAAAAATAATTATTTTTCTAGAAAAGGAAAATACGTTTTCGAATCTTTGACTTTTTTTTTCCTCAGCGACATGCTTAGTGAACCCTTTTATCTCATGGCTGGGATAGATTTTTCTGCCTGTTGTAATTTAATTGGTAAACAGACATCCTGAAATATATTGGGAAGGAGAGAGTAGGATCTTGGGAGAAAAGGAGGCCAGCAGGAAACTGACCAGCTGAAGAATGACTACAGGATTGGGTATTTCTCAGGAGTCAGAGTCAACTTATGATTCCAGGGACTAAATCCCCCACCCCCTCCCTGACAGGGAAGCCCTAACTTAAACTCCATCTTGAAACCACTGGTTTACCACCTAAGACTGAAAGACAGAAAGGAGGAAGCCTGAACTGACTGGAGAAAGGCGTGTCTCATCCTTAGAACCCTAGTAATGCCTCCTTCCTCACTCAGTGTGGACTTGGTTGGAGTCAGGTGAAATCCAGAAACAGCTGCAGCCTGGAGCCTCAGAGTAGGGAAGGCTGAACTTGGACGCTATTGTGCCGTATGTCCCCTCGGAAAGTTTAACTCTCTTCACTAACATGAATCTGTACAAATTCTTCCTCCCTGTGCCCAGGTGTGTTTGGCTAGCCAGTCCCGCTCCTGTAGCATCAGCTCTTGCTTTTGTAGAACCCGCTTGTCCTCTGCCCCTAAAAGCTTGATCCCACAACTGATTTACGTCTCCCAGAAATGTTTCTTTTCACGAGGCTAAAGTTGGGAGCAGAAAAATTCAGAATCAACACTTCTCAAAATAACACTCAAGAGGAGAAATTTTCCTTTCGAAAACCTTCGGGCGGTCTTAAGCAAGAGACAAGTCACACGTGTGTCATCTAAAATTACGGCGCGGCAGCCAATGGCACACTGTTAAATGCATCTAAATTCCCTGCCTTCCTTTTCCGAGTCTGTTTACAAAATGATTCCTAAACACAGATGGGGCCTCTTCTGCTTGCACATATTAATTTACGTTTTTATTTATGCACTTCTGATCTTTCTGACATTTTGTCCTTTAGTGTGACACCAAGTCATTTTTTATACATGTCCTGCGGAAAAGGTGGCCCTTGCCCCGCAGTCAACCTCACAAATCCCTGACACACACGCATGCATTTTTTATTGTTCTCACATGTTGCTTAACAGCCTGCATGATTACTGCTTTACAGCACGGCAGATGGGTTCTTGCATAGCAGTGAAACAGATGAGATGCTCAAATCGATTGTTTTATCAACAATCAGTTGCAGATAAAAATCATTTTAATGAGAGAAATTAATGGTGTTTGCAAACATGATGTTAATTAAAGAACATTGCTTAGGCGTTTTTTTTTTTTTTTTCGCCTTTTTTTTTTCCACACACAATTTTTTGTTACCCATGACATCTTTCATTATTGACTCATGCCCCAAAGAAAAGGCGATTAAAATCTGCTTTTGTTTGATGTAGCTTTTATTGAAGAAAGAAATAGATCTTTCTGAAGCTTCCTGGTGAGATGAAAGTCTAATTATCTCCACAAATGAAAGGCGAAGCTTTAATTAGGCCTGTGCTGAATCTGCGCGCTGTGAATTTGTGCATTGTGATGGATGGAGCTCGCATCTCCTCCGTGACTGCTGTAGAAATAATGAAGGAAGAGAAGAGGTAACCGGCTCCCAAGATTCCGCTGGCAGAGTGGAATTGGAGGTACACCTGGGCTGCGAGCCGGTGCCCAGAGCAGCTGCCACAGGCCTTGTTTCTGCGCTGTGCATTCGGCTGTTCCGCAGCCTCCCTCTGAGCTTTGATCTCTTTGCACACAGCAGGGGTCCTAACAAATCAAGCTTTTCATGTTTCGCTCAGTTTCACTCTCTTTGGCTTCTCCATTCACACTGGAACTCCAAAGAGGATGGAGAAAATATTGTCTTTTTCTGAAGCAATTAATGATCAGCAGCTGACGTGATTGAAGTGGGTATTATGCCTTACAAGCAGTATTTTAAGGTTGACCGTAGGGAGGATGCTAGGGAGAGAAATGAATTATTTATTTAACTTCCTCGTTGTTTACTCCGCTGTTTATGGCTTTTACTGATCACTTGTGCAAAGGGCTGTCTATGTGCATATACACTTTAGGACACCCACTGAAA
Source organism: Rattus rattus (assembly GCF_011064425.1). Taxonomy (NCBI): domain Eukaryota; kingdom Metazoa; phylum Chordata; class Mammalia; order Rodentia; family Muridae; genus Rattus; species Rattus rattus. The sequence continues at coordinate 38,577,748 of NC_046166.1, forward strand.
GGGCCACCGAGTAGAGAGGGTGACATTGCAAATTGCACTAAATTGCTAATTTTCCTGTGGGTAAAAGATAAAAATACCAAATATGGTCCCACCGTTTATATTGCCCCACTTTTGCCACATTGAACACAGTTTGGTCTATTTTCAACTTGCCCCAGTGATGCTAGGGAGGTCAAACTCCGACTTGCTCCCTCATGGCTGTAAATCTGTTCTTTTCAGTGAATCCAAAAGCACTTCCTACATCAAGGATGATGATGGGGCTTATTTCAAACGCCTTTTTTTTTTTTTTGGCCAGGATTTAAAAAGCAGTTAGAGAGAAATGCTAACAAAAACAGGTCCAATACACAAGCAATTGACAGTCTGTATACCTCTCACTCATCTATGCTGTGGAAACGTCAAATAGGAAAATATGATGAACTTGTTTGCAAGATTAAAAAAAAATTAAGCGGTTAAACCAAAAGCATGAGAGGAAAGAAGTTGTACCTGGAATATGTCACTTGTCTACTGTATACTTCAAGTAAAGGTGTAAATTGGAAGATAATTTTGGAGAAGAAGGAGGAGGAGGAGGAGGAGGAGGAGGAAGAGGAGAAGAAGAAGAAGAAGAAGAAGAAGAAGAAGAAGAAGAAGAAGAAGAAGAAGAAGAAGAAGAAGAAGAAGAAGAAGAAGAAGAAGAAGAAGAAGAAGAAGAAGAAGAAGAAGAAGAAGAAGAAGGTGTTATCCTAGGCAATTCTGTTTGTTAGAGGTGGAGGTCAAGGCTGACCAGTGAAGTTGCTGGGTGAGTAAGTTAACAGACACAGTGGTACTTCTTCGGAGGATGGACAATTTGGAAGGACTGTATCTTGGATCTCCTAAAATGATGACGCAAAATTAATATATAGTTTGGGAATTTCATGACCAGGTGCCTCCTTCCAATGATGGTCATTCTTCGTCACTCATGAAGAACCTTTGCAGCTTCAGTGCTTGAGAATGACCACCACCGCTCATAGATTCCATCCACAGGACTGACCTTGCATGTGGTTGGCAGCCAGCAGGTGGCTTAGTTAAGGAACAATGGATGGTCAGCGTGGACAAAGCAGAATTGACAGCCATATTGCTCTCCAGTCCCCGGTGAAATGATGTCACTCACAGTAAAAGCAGGGCACAGAAAGAAAAGTCTGTACAGAGGGACCCAAGGTTAGGGAGGGAGGCCTGGAGTAAAGCTGTCAGAAGGCAGCTAAGTGTGGATGAAACCATACAGCTCCTTACACAGCACATATGAAGCCCAGACTGTGGCCTCTCCTAAAACCTGAAGTGTGAAGGGAAGTGTGGGAACTTTCCTAACTCTATAATTTACTTCAGTGGAGTAGATCACAGTTAGTAAAATAAAACAAAAACAAAAGCCAGAGAACAGATGCCAGAAAAGCCCTTAATTAAGTGCTCGCTTTCCTCCCTTCATGAGTCATCTGCTTCAACACTCGCGTTCACTCTTTAGAGCACAGCACCAGCTCCTTCCTGTGAATTCAGTAGTGGCACAAATGTTTCACATGGGCTTGTGGACACCTCTTGCTACACAGAGTTCAAAATGGTGGCATGGTACTGTCCCAGAGCTCAACACACACTGAAGAAATAGATCACAGCTACTGGTTGTTGAGTTTCACAACCGAAAATATTTTCGAGTTGACTGCTTCTTTCAAAGTTAATGTATGAGTTGGAGAGAAGGCTCAGCCTTTAAGAGCATTTGCTGCTGTTCCTGTGGACCTGGGTTCAGTTCCCAGCACCCATAGTATACCCTCAAATTGTCTATAACTCCAGTTGCAGAAAAGCTGTGGCCCTCCATAGGCACTGGATACACATGGTTCACAGAAATATGTGCATTCAAAGTACTCATACAAATAAATGAATAAATAAATAAATAAGGTTTAAAATAAAGAAATAAACAAAAAATTAAAGATGTTGTATTAAGAGCACTTGAAACCAAATTCAAGTCATTAAGTAGCCTTTAAACTTAATCTGAAATAAAAAAAAAACATTTAATCTTTAGAGACTTCCAGTCTTCCCGTGGAGCACCCATAACCCTTTCATCTGTCTGTCTTAGAGTATCCAAAAGAAAAGTGACAGTGTTTGGTGACAGTAAGTTCAAGTCGATACTTGCCAGCAAGCCTGAGACTGAGGTCAATCCCTAAGTCCCAGAATTCCACTGGTTGTCCTCTCACCCTCACACATGCACTGTAGTGTGCAAATGTCTACCGAGCACATTAAAAATGCATATGAAAGGAAAGGAAAAGAGCCTTCAAGAAAGCGTGCTGTAGTGAGTCTGAGGGACTAACTTGTTCACTGAATGTTGGATAACCTTAACCTGTTTGGGAAAGCTGAGAGCCCGGAGGGAAGTCTAAAAGCCTGTGCTTTGTTTCACTGGACAGTAAAATTTGGAAGCTAAGACTATGTTTCCTAAGTTACCTTCGTTATCATTTGCTTAGCCTGGCAATCTATATGGAAGATGTATCCTAAACCGAAATCTGGAATGGAACAGTTTTGGGTCAACTTCTGAGCCACCTATGCATGATAAGCGACACGTGCGTTCACTGGTGCTGAAGGTAAAGAAAAGGTTCTTCCACCCATGAGTTTTCTCTCTCAGCATTGAATTGAATGTAGGTGGAAAACATCCAGAAAATTAGTCTGTACCAAACATTTAGTCTTGTTTGTACTAAGCAATACAGTACAGAGGCCGTTTATCTGGCACCACATTGAAATGGATGGGTATCATAGGCCCTCTAGACACATCTGAAAGTGTTCAGAAAGATAAGAAGGTATTTTATGCAACCAGGATACCACTTATCAAGGAACTTGGCCATCTGCAAGTTTGTAACATCTGCTCGGGTCCTTGAGTCAATCGTCCATGGGTCTTAGGGGCACTTAGGGTTATGAATAAGTGTTTAAAAGCAGTGCAGTGTGGAAGACCTTGTCCCCCATTCTGCACCAAGGAGCTTACAGTATCTCTGGTAAGAAATGTTCCTGGACACAGGCGCCCTGGGGGAGTAAATCAGTTTGCATCATGAGAAGAGCGACTCTTTCCTTAATATAATAAAGCTAGTTACCCTGAAAATCGATTCAGTTTCAAACCCATACACTAGCAGCCATGGATACATGCTTCAGAACCTCAACTGTTCCAGATGAGAGGATTGGCCTAGTGGCCTAAGATGGTCAGCAAAGCTGGGCTCTCAAAGGCTTGTTCATCTCTATGCTCTTGTAGCAGCATCAAAAGGAGCAGGGGTTGGGAACACACTGTGTGGGTAGAGCAAAGATGCCTGGTCAGATTTGTCCCATGTAGCAATTTGTCCCTCTTTAGGTAGCAATCTCTTGTGTTTGTTTGTTTGCCTGCCTATACATTTGCTGTCTGTCTGTCTGTCTAATTTATCTATCTACCTGTCTATCCATCCATCTATCTATCTATCTATCTATCTATCTATCTATCTATCTATCTATCTATCTTTTGAGACATGTTTCACCATATATGCCAGACTGGCTTGCACTCTAGATCCTTCTGCTCCTAGATCCCTACATACAGCTGCCTTATCAGGTGTTCTCCACCACTCCTCGTCCAAACCTCAATTAGAAAAAGTATACTTTCCTCTTGACCTGGCTGCTTCCTATACCTACCTTACCCCAAGGGGTTTGACTCTGATTATTGAAATTATGAAACTCTTTTTATACATATGATTCATTTATGTGTTTACTTGCTGGAGAGACTGACAAGAAAGGAGGATCGTGACATTTTCCCAAGAACTAACAATCGAAGTGTAGGAAGTGTGCAGTCTGGAAGCCAAGAACTGGATGTCTTTGGAACAGCCTAAGGGTCAGAAACGCCTGGGATTCTGCAACCTATAGAGGCATAGCAGTCCATATGAGACAGAGACAGTATCATCTAGCCTCCTAATACCACAGAGATCTGTGTTGTTAATGGTGTGTGTGTGTGTGTGTGTGTGTGTGTGTGTGTGTGTGTGTAAATGTGTGTGTGTGTGTGTGTAAATGTGTGTAGTGGTGGATAGCAAGTATTATACCTAGGTTTAAAAAGCTTCCCCAAGTCCTCCATCCAATTTCGGTTTGAATGTGACAGACCCCCACAGGTTCCATGTTTGAACACTGGGTCCAGATGATAGTACTATTTTGGGAGTTAAACCTTCCTGGAGGAAGTGTGTTAACTGTGAGTGGGCCGTGAAGGTTGGTAGTCTAATGCTGCGTTCAGTATGTGCCCTGCTTCCTTACAGTGAAACTATGTGACCAGCAGCCAGAGGCTTCCATTCCATGACGGTCGGTGTCCTCTCTCTCTCTCTCTCTCTCTCTCTCTCTCTCTCTCTCTCTCCATATATATACATATATATATATATGTGTGTGTGTGTGTGTACTTATGTGTGTATATACATAAACACACATGTGTATGTATTTATATATGAACATGTATATATGTATTTGTTTTATAATGTATTTGTAGATATACATATATGTATGTATTTATAAATAAATATCTGTATTCATCCAAAATAAAAACTTTTCCTCAATATTTGATGTGCTTAGGAACAGCAGCAATAAATAAACAAATACATAAGGAATAAGTTCAGAGGACTTAAGTATTGTAACACTTCACTCATGCCCCATCTCTGCCTCTACTTTCTATATTGTTCATGATCAAAGTCTCCATATCACGCCTGCCTTGCCACCTCCTCCAGGATGGCCGCCTTATATTCACTATCCTTCCTTGGCTCTTTCTCTGGGTTGTACTGTTTACTCTACAGCGATGAACACCTGTAGTTTCGTCTAAAACAGTCTATCCCATTCCCCTTCCCATGAACTTGCCATGGCTCTAATCCCAGTATCCTAAAGACAATAGAGTGGTTTGCAGTTGCGTCCAGTAGAAACGGAGCAGGAGACCTTTCCCTTTGTCCCCTCACAGCCACGCACGAGTGAAGAAAGGCGTGCAGTGGATTCATCTTCATTACCTCATGTGTCACTCACAAATTACTGTACCTCTGTCCTTTGTTCTGTCCAGTGCTTTGGCCGTGGGTCCCTTCTTTATATTTAAACATGAAAATTCACTCTTTTTGAAAGGCACGAGGCTTACATACTTGCAAATTTAACTTATTTATTTTCTCATTTATCACCCGCCCCTTGTACTTCACAGCGTTTTCCTGCAGCAGAGCCTATGAGCCAGCATCTCCGTGGCACTTAAAAGTGTTTTTATAGGGAACAACCAAACATAAATAATAAATAGTGAAATGCATCTTACTCTTCCATCACGGCGCTAATTTGCCCTCTGGTCCCTACGCAACGCATCAGGTACACAAGTCTAGACTCATTTAGAGTAGAAATAGCCAAAATGTGTATTAGACATATATTTATCATCTTGATTTATTAAGGAGCAGCTGTAGAAAGATATTAATTAAGTGCTAGTGCTTCCTTTTTGAGACTATAATTGTTTTTGGAAATGGAAGAAACAAATAAGAAAGTATATTAGATTGCATTCACTCTCTTATAAAACAATCGTTCCCTGCATGTTCATGAAACTTAAGACTTTAAAGAAGGCATAGGCTACAAAAAGTTTTATATCATAGACCAGACATTCTCAACCCATGGCTTGCGACCCCATTGGCAAACCTTTTTCTCCAAAACTTATATACATTATGATTCATAACAGTAGCAAAACTACAGTTATGGAGTAGCAACGAAAATACTTTTATGGTTGGGCTCACCACAACATGAGGTACTGTATTAAAGGGTTGCAGCATTAGAAAGGTTGAGAAACACTGCCATAAACATTCTTCTAAATCACACTGAGGGATAATTTATAGTATTTTAAGGCATTTATCCTTTCTTTCTGAAGCATACTACAGTCTTAAATGCAAAACTCCCCTCACCAAGTTCTCTGTCATCCATAACTTTTTAAATTGAACTACATGAATATTCACAGGCAGAGAAATCATAAGTGTCCCATAGTCTACTTAGGATATTCAATTCTAATTGTAAATATAAACTAATGTAGGTTACACGTTTTATTCTCAAGGAGCAGAGTAGCTACAACTGAACCAGCATTTCCTAGACTTAACTGGAGCCCCTCAGAGATTGCCTCAATTTCTTCATTAATGCAACTTAAAAATCAGATCAAAGTAAACGTTTAGGTTTTTAACTTTGTAAAGTAAAGGGTTGAAAGTTGTGAGAGCTTATTACATTGATTTGTTCACCACATGTAAATATATAGGTAAACATCAAACTGTAAAAGGCTCAAATAATTAGAAGAAATGGAATTCCGTTGGAAGATTTATGACAATAAAAACATGTCAATAAAACAAAAGTAAGTGTTCTAGAAGGTTTAGTTTAGGCATGCCCAGGAATAAGGATGCAGAGCAGAGTGTTTCTTTGAAAAAAACTAATATAATAAAAAATGTGACAACTTCAAATCTCTGTCTTTGTGCTAAACCCAAAACCAAGAACGAAAAATGGAGCCATATCTTCATACAGAAACAGCAAGGTTTTGACAAGATCTGATCCTGGCATTGAATTCTCCTTCTTACTCTCTTGGACCTGTAGCCATCCCCTAGGACATACAACACTTAAATGTTCCCTAAATACAACATTCTATGAGTTCACTACAAGCTCCCAATCCAAACCACATCCAAAACACAGGTGATCATTTTTAAAATCACATGAATTTTTTACCTTATACATAAAGCATAAGTATTTATCTTCGTGGGATACCATGTGATACATCTTAAAATCAGTTTACTAGAAAATAATTTGTCTCATCAACTAGAAGGTTTATATGGATTATTAAAATGATAATGTAAATAAATAAACAAACCAATACCCACAAATACACCAGCACAGATGCTGCCAATTCAGCATGAGTAACTGGTCATTGGATTGCAATACAAATAAATATCCAGATTTACAAAAGCAGAAACACTGATGAACCTTCAAAACCTCAGCCCAGATGAGGCTTTTGAAGATCAACCCTTGGCTCTCAGTTTTGAGGAAACCCGTGACTGTAACACCGTGGCGGCCTTCACTGCTAGAATGTCAGGTGTCCAATCCCTTTCATTCCGTTTTGAATCAGCTCATTTCTCTGAACTTTATTAAAATTTCCACTAAAGGGTAACAATATTGATTGATACATTGTCATCTGTGCAGAACGAAAACAATATGAACAGAAAGATAAGTGATTTTATAGTAAACTTTACATTATCAATGGCTAATGCTATCCAAATAGTATTTAGATGAATAAATACTAAGCAGATGTCATACATTTATTTTTTTTCCCACCTTTTATTGAAAATAGATATTTTCTGGGCTGGAGAGATGGCTCCATGGTTAAGAGCACTGGCTGCTCTTCCAGAGGTCTGAGTTCAATTCCCAGCAACGACATGGTGGCTCACAACCATCTGTAATGGAATCTGATGCCCTCTCTGGCATGCAGGTGTACAAGCAGACGGAGTACTCATGTACTTTAAATAAATATACCATTTTTAAAAGTTATTTTCTTACAATTTCTTAGATAATATATCCTGATTACAGTTTCTTCTCCTTTTACTTTTCCAAGTTCCTCTATACGTCCCCTTCCATCAGGATTACCCCCTACTGTCTTCTAAGAAATAATAATAAAACAAACAAACACTAACAAATCCGAATTGAACAAAATGGGCAAACAGAAGGAAAAGAGTCTTAGAGAAGGCACAAGAAACAGAGACCCACTCAAGAACCAAAGATGTAAAAATAAAAGCCATACTGTGCACACAGAGGAACTCTAGGGTAAAAAGAACAGAGAGAAATATACAAATAAAATAAAAATAAAAATGAATTAAAAACTTTAAGAGCCCTGCTATGACCTCATTAAACAAGGAACCTGCTAAGAAGCTGCTGGACTTTTGTTTTCCATTGGCCATCTACTGCGAGGCATGCAGCCTACCTTTAACAACAGATAGTTTCCCCACCCCCGGAGACTCCCTTGGAGAAAACTAAATTTTCATTGACAAAGGTTTCAGTTGGAGGTTTCTTCTGGCTTAGAGATGGGGACGCGTAACCACTTTCCTTTTGCGCTGTAGGGTTGCGCTCCGGTGCAGACCTGTGCGTGCCCTCTGCATGCAGCCACGTTTCCCTGTAAGTTCATATGTGCGTCTATCCTCGTGACTTAGAGGCCTTGTTCTCTTTCTATCCTCCATCTCTGCTGGTTCCTGCATCCTCTGAGTAATGTCTGCCGTGGGTAATGTCTGCCGTGGGTAATGTCTGCTGTGGGTCTCTGTATTCGCTCCCATCTGCTGCATGAGGAAGCATCTCTGATGATGACTGAGGAAGGCACTGATGCTTGAAAGTAGCAAAACGTCATTTGGAGACATTTAATACCTACTTTTCTTCTTTCCTATCTTTTTCTTTCTTCTTTTTATTTTTTTATTTTATTTTATTGCTTTTGTTTTTTTGGTTTTGGTTTTGGTTTTTGCTTTGTTTTGTTTTAGAAAGGTACTGCTTGGTTTACCCAAGGTCCTGAGCTATTTTATGCCAGGTTTTTGGTCACCCAAGCAATGTCAGGTACGGGTTCCTTCTCTTCTCTTGCAGGGCATTAAGTCAGATCAGATCTTACTTGGTTACTCCTACAAGCTCTGTGCCACCTTTGCACAGACTGATCCTGATGGCAGGACACCAGTTCATTCTCCTCCCAAAGCTTTGTGGCTAAATTGATGTATGCCTTGGCAATATGCAGACTATATTCCTTTACTAAAGATGCTACCACAAATGGGTGAAGGCTCTCACAGGTAGTGTCTTGACCTTACCATATTCAATGACTTGTGTAGTTGCCTTCAGCGATGGCCTTACCCCCAGTTTTTAGAGAGAAACCATACTCTTGTCAACTGCCTCTGTAGTTTAGAGATTCTCATGGTCACAGTAGTTTTGGTGTTCCCATTGTCCCTTTGGCCAAAATCTTAATTATGTATAACCCAATTCCATGACTGGAACCTGCAGTCAGTGACAAGAGATGTTCAGTTGGGGTTCTGTCTCCACCACTATTTAGAAATTGCATCTGGATCACCTTCATATACATAACTTACTTTAGGAAGCTTCTACTGTATTAGGTTTCCATATTACCATGTCAAATGGCCCTTAATTTAGCCATCTTTCCCCATAGCCCCACCCTCTTCCTCCATCTCCTTACTTGATCCTCCTGCTCCAGCTCCTCCATTCTTCTATAACTGTGTTTTATTTTCCTTTCCAAGCGAGATCTGCCTGGCACACACTAGTCCATGATTCTATTCCTAGTCTGTGTCATTCTGTGGATTGTAGCTTGTTCATCATTGACTTACTAGCTAATATCCACAAATAAGTAAATACACACTATATTTGTCTTTCTAGGTCTGGACTACCTCACTGACTGTTTCCCTTTTTCTTTTTATTGGATTTTTTAAATTTACATTTCAAATGTTATCCCCTTTCCCAGTTTCCTACCCATAACCCCCCATCCCACCGCCCCCTTCTTGTTTGAGAGTGTTCCCCCGCCCATCCATTCACCCCTTCCTGCCTCCTGCCATGACACTCCCCTATACTGGGGGTCCAGCCTTGGCAGGACCAAGGGCTTCTCCTCCCATTGGTGCCCAGCAAAGTCATCCTCTGCTACATATGCAGCTGGAGCCATGGGTCAGTCCATGTGTAGTCTTTGGATAGTGGTTTAGTTCCTGGGAGCTCTAGTGGGTTGGTATTGTTCTTATGGGGTTGCAAACCCCTTCTCTAACTCTTCCAATGGGGACCCTGGTCTCAGTTCAATGATTGGCTGCAGTCTGTCTCCTGAGAGGCTTGCCAGAGCATGACAAATTCAGAGGCAGATGCTCTCAGCCAACTTATTTTTTTTTTCTAGTTCCATTCATGTACCAGTGAATTTCATGTTTCAATTTTTGTTTGTTTAATGACAGAAGAGTAATGCCCCAATATGCCAATGGACCATATTTTCTTTATCCATCTACCTATTGGCTGACAGCCAGGCTGTTTCCAATTCCTGGCTATTATGCATAGAACAGCAATGACCATGGTAGAGCAAGTGTCTCTATGGTAAGATCAAGCATCCTTTGGGTATATGACCAGAGTAGTACAGCTGGATTTTGAGGTAGATAGATAACTCTCTTCTTGAGGAACTGCCACACTGATTTCCAAAGTAGTTTCACAAGTTTGCACTCTCACCAAGAACTAATGAGTGCCCCCCTTACTCCACACCTCACCAGCACGAGCTCATTTCTTTTACTGATCTTAACTATTCAGACAGGTGCAAGATAAGATCTCAATGTAATTTTGATTTGTATTCCCAATATGACTAAAGATATTGAACATCTCTTTACATGTTTACATGTTTCTCTGCCATTTTAGTTTTCACTTTTGAGAATTTTCTATTTTGATCTGGATCCCATTTTTAATTGGCTTATTTGCTTTCTTGATATGTAGGCTTTTAAAATCTCTTTATGTATTTTGGATATTAGCCCTATCTTCCCATATCCAAACAACATAAAGATGTAACAAAGAGAATTACAAATTTCCTTTATGAACATAGATGTAAAAGTTCTCAATAAAATACTTGCAAACTGATTCCAAGAATACATGAAAAGATCACCTACCATGATAAAATAGGTTTCAGAGGCAGGGATGGTTCATACATACATAAATCAATAAAAGTAACCCACCATATAAACAGACCGAAAGAAAAAAAATCACATGATCATCTCTATAGATGCAAATAAATAGCCATTGACAAAATTCAATACCCCTTAATTATAAAAATAGAGACTAGGCATGCAAAGGATATACCTCAACATAATAAAGATGACTTATCGCAACCTCACAACTAAATAGAGATAAAGTCCAAGCATTTCTATAAAAATCAGGAACAAGAAAATGTTGTCAACTCTTTCCATATCTATTCAACATTGTGTTTACTGTCTTAGCTAGAGCAATAAGACAAGTGAAGGAGATTAAGTGAATACATACAGGGAGGAAAGTTAAACTATCTTTGTTTGCAGATTATATGAGTGCACAAATGACCTTAAGGATTCCACTGGGAGCTGACAACCACTTTTATCAAAGTGGCTGGATACACAATTAACTCACAGGAACTGTAGCCCCCCTATATAGAAATGACAGATAGACAGAGAAAGAAGCTGTGGAAACAACACCATTCAAAATAGCCTCAAATAACTTTAACCAAGCAAGTGAAAGACTTGTGAAAACTTCAGTCACCGAAGAAAAAAATTGAAGATATCAGAAGATGGAAAGGTTTTCATGGATTAGTATGGTGGCTACCATCCTACAAAAGCAATCCACAGATTCAATGTAATCCCAGTCAAAATTCCAACACAATTCCTCGTGGATCTTTCCAGCTTCATAGGGAAACACCAAACACCCAGGATATCTAAAGTAATCCCGAATAATAAAAGAACTGCTGCCGGAATCGCCATTCCTGACTTAAGTTTTACTACAACGCTATAATAATAATAATAATAATAATAATAATAATAATAATAATAACAGCATAGCATCTGCATACAGCAGACCAGCTAATCAATGGAATAAAATTAAAGACCCAGCTACAAATCTATAAATTTGTTGATATCTGTTTTGCTTTGTTTTTGTTCTTTCTTAAAAAAAGAAGCCAGAAATACACACTGGAAACAAAGACAGCATCTGCAACAAATGAAGCCTGTCAAACTGTATTTCTGCATGTAAAGAATCGAAATAGCCTTACACTATCATCTTGCACAAATTCAACCACAAATGGATCAGAGACCTCAACGTAAAGCCAGATTCACTGAATCTTATTAAAGAGAAAGTGGGGAAATAGCTTTGAACTCATTGGCACAGGAAAAAATATTCTGAACAGAATACTGTTACAAAGGCACAAAGATGACTAATTAATAAATGGGACCTCGTGAAACTATAACACTTCTGTGCAGCAAAGTACACCATAATTGGCCAATTTCCTTCCTGTCAAAAATTAGCTTTCTGAGAGAGAAAGAGTTAAACCTCTTTTGATCATATTCACCCCCTCCACCAATTCTTACAAGATCATCTACCCCTTCCTCACAAAATCAAGTCTGTGTCCTATCTTCGGGTTATGACCTTTCAATCAAATATGATTGACCCACTATGGGCTTATCACCTAGAAAAAAAAATAGTCTCTTCTTCTCTCAGCAGGCTAACAATTGCCAATGAAACCATAGCTAGTTGTGAGATTGTGTGACCTGCTCCCTTCTCCATGCTTCAGGGGTACACATGGTAAGCAAACATATCAAAATTAAAACTTTAATGCTTTAAAAGCTAAAGTAATGTAAAAACATACATACGACATCACAAACGATTGTTAAGTACAGAAGCAATGCTGAGTAGTCCCTTTCTGCTTCAATGTCCAAATAGATTCATACTGTAATCAAAGTAGCCCCCCAAGCCCATTCTACATGGTACAAAAACACAAACTGAACATGTATTTGCCTAGCCACATTCATTGGAGTAATATGTATTAATGTATACTGATCTTTTATCGTGATCCATGTAACATTCTAATCATTGTATATATACTGCTTCATTAAACCTTTAAGTTGATATTCATTACTATTAGTTCTGTTTCATAGATTTAAAAAATTAGTTACAACAAATCTGATTGACAGAGTAGACATTCATGTCTGTCAATCCCAATCCCAGAATTCTTACACTCAACCCATACGGATTTCCTATAACCATATTTATTCACCTGTTCTCATTCATTTTGATCCATCTTACTCATATGCACTGTGATCACATGACCGTGTACCTCTCTCAGCCCCTCCCATTTCCGCTCATCTTAATCTTTTCCCAAGTAGCTTTCCTCCTATTTTTCACATTTCACTCTTTCAAGGTAAGAATTAATTTAGTATTTATACTATATTTTTAAAGAACCGATTTAGAATATATCGATAAATCATCAAACCAAAGACTTTGCTTTTTGAGCATGAATATATAAAACATAGGCCCTACCACTATCCTCGCCAGGCAGAAAAAGCAAAATAAAAACTATAGCAGAGAAGTTAGTGAAATTCTCGTAGATCTTTAAAACCACTTGAGAGACCAGTTATAAGATGAGTCATTAAAGACACTAGTAGTAAAATCTATTTTTTCAACAAAACTCTAAATAAGAGAGGGTGCTAAATAGTCCCTGCTAATCTACTAGGAATAATAATGTCAGTATGGACTTTTGAAGAACGTTTCTAGTATAGCTAAAAATTACAACATGGGCTGGAGAGATGGCTCAGTGATTAAGAGTACTGACTGTTCTTCCAGAGGTCCTGATTTCAAACCCTAGCAGCTACGTGGTAGCTCACAACCATCTGTAATGAGATCTATCGCCCTCTTCTGGTGTGTCTGAAGACAACTACAGTGTACTTATGTATAATAAATAAATAAGTCTTTTAAAGAATTAAAACATAATTTATGAGTCAATTTCTGCAGGATATACTTTAAAATACTCTTTGTTAAAAGCAATAAATGCTAAATATGTGGTAGCAGATAGTAATAAATATGATGATAAACCAGGGTATCTTAATGCCTTGATAGAGGGTAAACAAAATAATGGGATTTCATGTCCTTACATAAGAGGTACTGGTGTAGAAAACCACAGAGATGACACGAGCAACCCTTGCCTAGGGACTAGTCAGTCTTGACTACATTGGTGAAGGGGCACAAAAGTGACTGGTGGGAAATGCATAAAGGAGTTGTTTGGAGTCGTGTGGGCTCCTATAACTCTGGAGGAATCGGTTATGTTAGAAAAACTGTATCGTAAAAGGGAAGTACCAAGACTGAGCAAGCAGGACTTTTGTGCAGGTCTCACGCAACTGGCGATGGTTACTGTGTGTGTGTTAATGATTGAACTGATCATTTGTATCCAAAGGACATTTTATAGGATTCTGCTTCCTCTAGCTCTGACAATATTTCAGCCCCTCCTTCTAAAGTATTCCCTGTGGTGCAGAATGAACAACATATACATATCCAGTTTGGAGCTGAGGTCTGAGCAATCCCATAGTCTCCGCACTTTGATGAATGAGTCTCTTCTTTGACTGCCTTCAACTATCAAAAGAGACGTCTCTGCCCAACACTGATAGCTGCCCCAATTAGTGGCATTCCACCCATTCACTTATTGTAAAACATCCTCAACATCTTTGGCTTGGCTTCTGGTTTCAAAGGGCAGTGTATTTGGTGGCCAAGAAGATACAATTAGATTTTTGGTACCCGAAACTGGGTGGTAACAAAGGAAAGTGGAAAACAATGAAAACATGAATCTTTATGGAGTCAGTAAGAAGTAGAGGGCAGGATAAGATTGTTCTAGAAGCAAATGATTAGGACATTTCTTTAAAGCAAGTAAACTTTAATGCTTTAACATGTTTGAGTGTTTTCTGTGTATGTCTGAGCACCAAATGCATGTCTGGTTCGCAAGGAGCTCAGAAGATGACGGCACATCAGAAGCTCTGGGATTGGTGTTACAGGCTGTTGTAAACTGCCAAGTGCATTCTGGGACTCAAACCCAGACCCTCCAGAAGTACAATCAGTACTCTTTTTTTTCTTCCATTTTTATTAAATTGGGTATTTCTTATTTACATTTCAAATGTTATTCCCTTTCCCGGTTTCTTGACCATCAACTCCCTAACCCTTTCCCCTCCCCTTCGATATGGGTGTTCTCCTCCCCATCCACTCCCCATTACTGCACCCCCTGAAAACAATCCCCTACACTGGGGGATCCAACCTTGGTAGGACCAAAGGCTTTCCCTTCCACTGGTGCCCCAACAAGGCTATTCACTGCTACATATGCAGTTGGGCCCAGGGTCAGTCCATGTATAGTCTTTGGGTAGTGCTTTAGTCCCTGGAAGCTCTGGTTGGTTGGCATTGTTGTTCATATTGGGTCTCAAGCCCCTCCAGCTGTTTCAGTCCTTTCTCTGATTCCTCCAACAGGGGGCCTGTTCTCAGTTTAGTGGTTTTCTGCTGGCATTCACATCTGTATTTGACATGTTTTAGTCAGTACTCTTAACCACTGTGCCCTCTCTCCAGCCCTGTGACCAATTTTCTTGATTTGTGAGCAGTTCTGTTATCTTGTGGAATCTCCAGTTACAGTTTATGAATATATATATATATATATATATATATATATATATATAACTTGTTTCTGAATTAATAATCATTTGATACTCAAGTAAAGGGGCTAGGGAGATGACTCAGTGAGTGAGGACCCTTCCTATGCCAGTATGGGGACTTGGATTCTGAGAAGTAGCATTCACATAATGGCCAGGCGTGTCTCCCTCTACCTGTTACCGTGGTGTTGGTCATGGGAAGGGACTAGGCAGATCCTGGACTTTCACTGGCCCATCACTCCAGCTGAAACAAGATTCAGGTTCAGCGAGAGACCTTGTCTCAAAAGAACACCATGGTGAAGTTGCAGAGAGGGCTCGGTGGTCATGAGTTCTTACTGCCCTTCCAAAGCACCAAGTGTGGCTCTTACACCCAGGTTAAGTGGCCACTTGACATACACAGACATGTATACATACATGGGACCCAGACATGGACGCAAACAGGAAAGCAAAAGATAAGGTGGAAATTAGTAGGGAAAGATGCCAGAAACTCTTCTCTAGCCTCTCTCTCTCTCTCTCTCTCTCTCTCTCTCTCTCTCTCTCTCTCTCTCTCTGTGTGTGTGTATGAGCTCACATGCACATGTGCACACACACACACACACACACACACACACACACACACACACACACACCACTATCTTGTCACTAAAGAAGAGCAAGAACAAGACTCATCCGTGCCACCACAGACCATGCACTACCTCTGCAAAACTGTTTTTGTCCCTCCTCATTACATAGCAGCTACAGGAGGCAAGATATTAACAAAACACAACTCTTTCGTAGGGTCTATTCCCCTAGCACTTTCCAGTTGCATTACAATTGGCCTGTTCATTTATTTTCCAATAACCAGAGTGCTCTCTCCACTTCACAACTATTTCATAATAGTGCTGATGCCTGAGCCACGGGGAGAAACCCAAACGCTTCTTACGCACTATTCTGTGTAGTGAATTTTCTCCCAGATGGGACTTAGCAAACGATAACAGAATAATCCTCAAACCCTCCCTTTCTCTTTGATTTGTTTCAATTTGGGTGTAACATTTCAGATTTTACCCAAGGAACAAGCCTTGAAAAAAAATTGCCAGGTTTTAATTAAGCCCTTTCCCACACGCCCAGGTGCACTCATTCAGTGCTATTCCTCACATCCAAGCAAATCAAGAGGAGGGTTTAACATGTGTTGAGTAGTAATCGTGTTGTATTTGTGTTCATCTGTTCATCAAGGGGAAAAAAATTAGTCAATTTAAAGCAACATGGGAGTGGCGATCCATGTCTTTAAGGCAACTGTTGTATAATTGACCTCCGTTAGCATTTAATTTCTCAAGCCTCTAGGAAGCTTAATTTTGAACATCAAAGAGGTACCTGTGGAAGAGTCTGTTCCAGACTGGTGAGTAAACAAATTAGAGTTAATAGGGTCATTAGGTTTTGTGGTAAAATTTTAGACTGGATATTCCTCGCGAAAGGATATTCAGACTGTCAGCATGTGGGTTTTTAAAAACCTTTTAAAATATAATTAGAGCTAGAGTTTGACAAACTGTTATATATTCTTTGTTTAATGCCATTCCATAGGTTTAGGTGAAGCTTGCTTTTTTTTTTTTAAACACATTTAAAGCGTTTATGAGACTCCTTTCCTAGACACACATAATCCCTGCTGATAAATGTATTTCTATGTGTCCCCTGAATTACAGAAGTCTGTGGCTGCAGCCACGCAGTTGGAACTACCCCTCCGCCAACCAGGGTGGCAGCCGGGTAATAAAGTGCCTGGGTTCTAATTGCCCAAAGCTCGGCAGCAACAGTATTCTGCTAGACGCTTCGAGCAACTCCAGAGGATGCAAGGTTGGGGAAGGCAATTGATAAAATTAATGTTTGTATTAAACCTCGAAATTAGAGAGAGAGAGAGAGAGAGAGAGAGAGAGAGAGAGAGAGAGAGAGAGAGAGAGAGAGAGAGAGAGATTAACAGCAAGCAAATATATGTTAGCTTTGATGGAGGAGAGTTGCATGCCGCAGCTGTGGGAGCTAGGAATCTGCCGCCCGGCAAGCACTTCCGGTAGCAAAGAACCTCCTCACTGATGAAGACTTACTGTACCAGCGGGATCAGACAGTGACAGCAAAAAATGAAAGCTAAAGAGATAGAGATCATGGGAAAGGGAGAGAGAGGGAAAGGGGGAGAGAGGAAGAGGAAAGGGGGAGGGGGAAGGGAGAGGGGGAGGGAGAGGGAGAAAATGAATGAAGCAGAGACAATGTGGCTTTAACATGTGTCTCAAGCTGCTGAATGAGACTTATGAATGAAGATTTTTAAATGTATGCTTATTATTCCCCTACTAAAGACATATTTCGGAGGTGTTAAAGCTTTCCTCATATTTAGTCTGAGTCAATTTTACATAAAATTGGCCACCATTCATACCCTTTCATTCATCTCCTGTTATCTATCTAAAGTCAAATGTTACACATCTGAGTACTACTTATATCTAAGTTAAACACACATATTAATTCTCAAACATCATAGACGGCTCCGACACAATTCCTAGGTTGTATCAGATAAACAGCCCAAACACTGGGACGGTCACATTTAATAATGCGATGCTCATAGCTCATTGCTATGCCACTTCAGGTTTCATCCAGTTGTCTTATAATTGTAGAAATTAAACATCACTGCTTTAAAGGTGATACACTGGCAATCTTTGTGAATATTTGGGGGGCTATAAGGAGAAATGCCGGCTGTTGACTTTTCTGTGTCTATGCCAACGAGCCATAGAAGCCCCTAACTAGAAACACTTCACTAAGCACAGGCTGCTGAGGCTAACTTCTGAGAGGAGGTTTACTAAGAGGCTCCTGGAGCCAAATTCAGAGCCTGCCCACGTGACCCACTGGGTCCATGGAAGCTTTAGAATTGCTCAGCTCAGAATTTCTGTCTATTTCCTAATATACGCAGCAGTAAATACCTTTCTGGAACTCAGGCCCAGGCGGCTGCTGCCTGGTTACTGACGTTCAATCTATGTTCTGGGTCAGCAAATGAAGCATTAAGCTTTTCTACAGTGTGATGGTAAAATCCCAAATCCTGTACTCTTTTCAAACTTCGCCTTCCTTAGAGAGATAAACTCTGAGGACTCATAAAGGCCTTAAATTTACCACTTGTAAACAGCCTTATCATTTGATGTGGTACTGGCACACCACTTCCGCACAATACAGCAACAACCTGCGTGGTCCAGAGCTCTGCTGTGTTGGCAGAAGAAGAAAATGCTGATGTGCTTGCTTCTGTTGGATTTACAGCTTGACTTTTTGAAATAATTTTGTCTGGGAAATACTGCTGTCACCACTGTATCTTTGCAACTCTCAGGGTGTGTGTGTGTGTGTGTGTGTGTGTGTGTGTGTGTGTGTGTGTTACAAGCATGAGAAAAATGTGAAGAACAATTTTAATAAGACTACACAAACTAGGATGCTTAAGTACACTACAAAGCAAAACAAATCCCATATTATTTTTTTGTAAGAAAAACAAGGAAAGAAATTGATGGAATAGATTTTACCCAAGATAGCAGGAAAGAAATTCGGGAAATAAAAGAATAAGCAAGGTAAACATGGCATGTAATCCTGAAAGATTAAGTTTACTATTTTGAATAGTTGAGGCTTTCTCTTTCGATATCTACCTGATGGAAATTATTCTTCAAACCTTACGGTGTGGCAACGTGTTCTTTGTTGTGCTTTTGCTGGTGCTTCGTGGACATTAAGCAATCTTCCAACTCCAGAAGTTTTAAGCATCTGCATGTTTTACCTGAATTAATCATGTGGCATAAATTAAAAGTAAATCATCAATCATCATTAATTATCAGTTCAACTGATGCCTGCACTTTCTTACACTTTAATCTTCATTAGCATGTAGGAAAAAGGAGACTCCCAAAGGGCTTGCTACACGTGTTTCCGTGATGTGCATATGCCTCTCCAGAACCCTCCGCCACTCAGTCTACTTCTCTTCAGTGGGAAGGTGCAGTCCCAGGGCTCTTCCTCTCATTTCTTCAGATTAAATCGAAATGTTGCATTTTGAGCAGCCTTCGGATGTAGGTCTCCACATCCGAGCCTCTGCTCTGTTTTTCCAGTACCTTCTACAGCCCGTGAACAGTCTTGTCAGACACATGACAATTGTATCCGCACATCCCAGAAAAACATAGTAGCTTCTCCATTCCATACCTGGACCTTCGTTCTATGATAAGAAAAAAACTATTCTTAAGGATGCCATGGACTTTCTGAAAGGAAACGGAGGAGGTGTGGATCAGGGATGAGGAGATTAGAAATGCAGGCCAGGGAAAGAGGGGAAGGGAAAGAGGGAAGAGAGGAGGGACCTGCGGTCAGGTTGTAATATACAAGAGAACAAATAAAATAAATTAAATCTACCACTGATGTGTTTACTTTCTGTTAATCACACAAGCTTTGCAGGTGGTATGTGGTATTTAAAATGTCCCACAGTAAGATGACTTGATATAATTTTCTATAAAGAGAAAAGTAAGGCATGAAGCTATTTTAACACAACATATAATGGATGGCATAATTTATACAGAAGTTTCCTAGTTTGCTTTTGTATTATTTCCTCTATGGAAATATACAGCCTAGGTTGACACATGAAATTGAAACTTAACGACAAGAGCTATACATGTATGTTGGGCTCAGTCATAGCTTCAACATTGGAACCATTTCAAGTCAGACAGTCCCCAGGAAACTGGTCTCCCACTGTAAGCTGAGAGCTATACTATCATTTCCTCAGCCATTGACTATTTAACTTGCAGTCCTTTTCGCTCCATTGCACATGAGAGTAGTACCAAGCAAGTCTGACATGGTCTATCCTATGTGAATCCATGGAAGTAACTTGAAAAGCCGGCTTCTATGCACAGAGAGAATGTACCTCATACTTAAACTACAAAGGTATGCTTTCACACTGATGCTGGGGTCTTGAAAAATCTGAGCAGTGATCTTTAAAGTCAAAAATGCATGCCTGTTCACAAACCCAATGAACACGATCATTTTATTATCTTAAGCCTTTAAAAATGTTCTGGCATGATTAGAATAATCTTATGAAAATTTCTCTGTGGCACTCTGACTGGTTGTGTTAATCTTCAAGAAAAAGCCTGTAACCTTTTCCCCACATATCCTCCACTTAGCCATGGTGAGAAGTAGACTAACTGCTACACTGTGCTTTCCTTAATAGTAGTAATGTTTTGTTCTCCCCCCCCCATGTCTTTACAGGTTTACTGTGCTTCTGGGAGCATTGAACTGAGAGAAATTAATAAGTTTGGAGAGATAGATGAAGAGACTCAAGAGTTGTTCTATTTTAACTTAAGGAATTGTCAGACTTAGGGAGTGTGTCAGCTCTTAAAACCACTTTCTAAGAACATGATAAACAATGACATGAGAGGACACACCCCCATATCTATGTATATCCATCTATCTATCCATCTATCCGTCTGTCTATCTAGCTATTTATTTATATCTATCTATATATTTATAGGTGTACACATAGATGTATATGAGAGAGGATTGGGGGCGAGACCATTAAGCCCACACGCTGAGAAAGCAGGTGTGCCTTTTCCTCTTTCATTCGGATTTAATACATCTGTTCCCAAATATCCCTGGCCTCACTGGTCCAAGACTAATTGGTAAACCAGTATCCAGATTTGTTTCCTTAAAGCTAGCTTCAGTTGAGAAGAGAATGTGATGGTCTTCTCCCAAGGATCAGAAATCTTTAGACAGTTCCCCTCTGCACCACAAAGTAGTTTAAACCTTCAAAAGTAGCAGCATCCTTTGGTATCTTCAGAGCAAAGCCACACAGAACACCATCCTACAGGACTCAAACAGTAGCATCAAGAGCTCCATCAGCTCTGGAGGGCTTTCATTTAACAAAAGGGAAGGGAAACAAGTCTTTGTTGGTTGTTCCTTTCTTTCTTTCTTTTTCTCACCCCCAGAAACAAAAGGCCATTCAATTCTCTCTTCCTTTTTTCCTCTCCATTACACTCCCAGAAGTCTCCATGGTGCGCTGCAGTAGAAGACAAAGGTCACTGGTTCCTTTATAATCCATGCCACAATAGCCTTCTTAACATCATGCAAATTTTCCTTTCTAACCATTAACCTGCAAAGACACGGGGGAAGAATACTTGCAGTGACTTCTATGGGTTTACGAACATAAGAATATAGAATGTTTCTGCTTCCACTTCGCAGTTACGATTGGAAAGGATTTGTTACAAAACAAGTAGAAAATATGTCAAGGAAATTGGTGGTTCATTTCCTAATAGATTTATATGGATAATGAAAACTATCATGCCTGAAAAAAAAAAAGCTTTCTCAAATCCACGTGCTGTTGGAATAAAGATGAAAGGCTTAAGTAGGGCAGCCATAAACTAGACATTCATGTACTTTTTGGATTGAAGGCATAGGTGTGTGATCAGCTTTGGTACATTGAACTACTTAGCTATGAGTTTAGGGGTCTGTTTGGTTAATCAGTTCCTAGCAGGTTTTATGCATTAAATTTACTTTTGCAAAAATACGAGTTATTCTTATCCATATCTCTCAGTTTGACTGATTAATTATCTATGGTTCCCCAGCACATCCCATGATCACAGTAATGTTCTTTGGAGATATAATCATCAAAGAGCATCCCTTGGTTAGTATGGTACATGAGAAGGGTATAAATAATGAAACAGAACAGGAGCCATTAATTCGTTCTGTTTTGTTTTCAGTGCTTGAAGGTTGGTTTACTAGGTAGGGGGTAAAGATGAGTTGGAAAGTGAAGGAGAGGAAAAGTGAATTTAACAAAGTTCCTTTTAACCCATCCATCTATTGGGACCATATACGAGACATGGTAGCAAGCCCTGCGGGCTTAAAAGTTGTTATATTTTACTTTCCAAGCTTTCAGCATCACAAAGACAAAAGATTGTGTTTCCTCCAAATCAGAGGGTTACCAGAAAGTGCTTTGCCTGTGATGTTTGATGCAGGTTTTAAAGCACTTTATTGTAAATCTTGTGTAACGGTGCTGACCTGTTATTGCTTATTAAGGGTTTAGAAGTAAAGAGGACAGAGAGAAAAGCTTCCCAAGAACAGGCACCACTGACTTTCAATAGGATTGAAGTGACCCATAATTGAGCTGTGACTAATGGCCAGGGTTCACTTGGTAACCTGTATTGTGTACTGTTCTTCCTCGTGTTGTGTAATATTAATGTCAAGAAATTTCAACCATTGATCCTTGACCTGTAGTCATACCCCTTCACCTAGTCACTGTTTTCTCTGTGTTTTTTGGGTTGTTTTTGGTTTTATTTGTTTCAACTTGATTGTTTCTAGTATGTAAATGTTTTAAAATACTTAAAACAGCCAAATTACTTAATATCGAATCCTTTTTCTCAAAAGCAATGAATGAATGTCCAGGGCTATGTCCTAGCATGTCTTTCCCAAACATTTATGGTGATGTCTAGATTAGTGTCCTCAGTCAGAGCTTAGAGAAGCAGAGTGCCCCTCCCTGTGCAGCCCTATGGGTAACAAAGTACCAAGTACCCCATCCAGCTAACTGAATGTCAGCCTATGCCTCAATTGATGGTTTAGTTGTTGTTTGTCTGTTTGTTTGTTTATTTTCCATTCTAAAAGAGTAGGGCACAGTTGGTCTTGGCCAAATAATGCAATAAGAGGATGCCCAGGGAAAGCGTGACTTTTAGAATCTCTGCATTCAGCTTTCCCAAGGAGACAAGAAATACACTTAAATCCAAATTTTCAGTTGGGCATAGTAACTCAAATGTACAACCATATCATCACTTGACCAAACTCAAGAAAACAATATCCAAGCATGGAATGTTATCCTGGAATTGTCCTCTGGAATAATTTGGCCCATTTTTCTGGTTTAAAAAAATGTTTCATTTGATCTCCTAAGAAAATGTAATAGTACAGAATTTGATCGTTTTTGCATTATTGCTTTAAAATAATCCAAATATCAAAGGGAAAATATTTCTTTTCCAAAAGTAACAGAAAATGAGTAAGTCCCTGACAATGTCTTCCAGGATCTAAAGCGTATATTCTGCTGCATGTGTTTTGACCCTGTCAAATCCACATTTGTATTTACACATGCACTTTCTTTTTTCTTTGGGGGTAAACTCTATTTCGTTTTACTTGCTTGACTTGTAACCAGAATACACTGGAACATTTGAGGCTTAATCATGTAGCAATAGAGTCTATCTCATTATCATTCATAACATTCTTGGACATGGACCTGCTCATCTGGGTGACTCGAATTGAATGTCAACCAGATCTTCTGCTCTGAGAGCATGGGAATCTTTGTAACACTGTTCTGAGATTTTGTGGTGGTCAAGGCATTGATACTAGATATTTTTTTCATTTGTAAGTGGGATTTTATGACCAAAGTTTCTGGAGGAATTCATAGCTATCAGAAAGAACTTATTACAGCTTAACAGTAAATTGTTTTTCATTGTCCTTGGAAACTACCCCAAAATACATTCTCTCTAATTCTCTATCTTCACCTCTCTATGAATCAATAGTTCTATCAAGATAGTTCTATAAATAATAAAATGTACTAATAGATTCCTGTAAGTTTATAGCAATAAAAATTAAATTAGGTTCATGGTCAAGCACTGCCCTTCTGAAGATCTTCAGACCTCTCTTAGTTCTCCTGATATCATGTGACCCCCATCCTTAGCTAATAGTCTGTTTAAAAGGAGACCTCAACTAACTTGAATATGTAAAACATGCTTTCATGAATGTGTCATGTTTAAAAAAGCATTCATTGATGTTTTACAAATGAGCAATGTCAGAAAGATCAGACAAAGCAGTCATAAATACTGTAAATAATTACACATAAATATCATTTCTCTCTCTTTAGCTATCATGAATGTTATAATAGACATACCTAGTAGTAGGCTTGGGGTAGTTTTACTATAAAATTATAATGAACTAAAACTTCAAAAGTGCAAATAAAATATGTAGATATTTGTATTAATGTGTATATATGCATTCATTAGAAATGATAATTGAGACAATCATAATGTTTTCAACAACAAAATTATATATAACAGAACATTGGTTGTCTGTGTACCTCATTTGTATACACTTGGCATCTTGCTTTATACATAATTTTTAGATCACTTTCTCTTCTTTAAATATCCCACAAGTACCTCTTGGTTGTTATAAATATTCTCTAAAAATATTTTATTAGCTGAATACTGCATTATATATCTATGTAAAATATATTGGAAAAATATTCATTCTGTATAAGGAAGGAGAATAAATCCATATAAAATCCGAGTACTTTTAAAATAAAAGTTAAGTAATCTCATCAAAATATCTAATCTTATAATCTTTTTCTGAAAAAAATTTTATTTTTATTTTTAAAATTAACAAAAGTTATTTTTCTGAGAAGCTCATGTGTCAGTATATCGTATTTACAATAACTCCCACTTCCCTTCTTCCTAATATAACATTTATTATATCAATTGATCACATTGGTTTGGGATACAAATAGTATTTAAAATTTCTACACTTTAAATAAATGACTTCTGAGGTAAGTATTACTATAAGATTATTATTTTAATAAAGAAGGAAAAAGTATCTCTGGCTAAAGGAACAGTGAAAGTTGTATACTGGTTGATAGAAATTGGAAGCCCTAAAAATGTGCTATAGAACTACATATTTTAGTCAAACAAAACAAAAATTTGGTGTTTCTCTTTCTATTTCATTTGGGTACAGAATACCTTCGAGCACCAAGATCATTAGTCCAGAGGGCTAGAAGCCCTAGATAGGCACCAACTCAACATCTCCATGTTCACTGGGTTGTGCAGATATGGTCTGCAGCAAGAAGGCTTTGCCATCAGTTGTTGGAGAACAACCAACAGCTTGACTGTTTGTACACTCCCATTGGACCCCTTTAGCCAACAACTTTATTAGATGTAACCATTCCTGGCAGTGGAAGCTTCATTTGGTGATAAGAGATGTCTAGTTGGGGCCTGTCTCCCTCAACTGTGGGCGATTTTGTTTAGATCATCTTCATATATATATATATATATATATATATATATATATATATGTGTGTGTGTGTGTGTGTGTGTGTGTGTGTGTGTGTGTGTTTCTGGAAGCTTCTACTGTGTTAATTTTCATATATCCTTCAAATGGCTCTTAGTTTCAGCTCTCCCTCCCCATATTCCCATGCCCTCTACCGTGTTTAACCCCATGTTTCCTGTCCCCTCCCTAATCCAATCATAACTTGTCATTTTTCTCTTTCCTAGGGTAGTCTATCTGTCCTCCTTAGTCACTTACTCTACACCTAACTTCTGTGCTTCTACAGATTGTAGCTTGCTTATGTTTGACTTAAGAGCTCATATCCACATATATAAGTAAATACATACCATATTTGACTTTCTTTGGTCTTGATGGTTTTTCCAGTTCTATCCATATCCCTGTGAATTTCTTGATTCTATTTTTTATGGCTGAGTAATATTCCTTTCATGTGTTTTTAAACTCTTTATTTATAGTTCCTTATAGGTGATGAAAGCCATTATTGAAACCATACCATAGATGGGAGAACTAAGTTTGTGGAGACGTTGAAATGTCTTTTTAAATGCTTTATAGCTTTTAGCCCAGTGGTTCTTCTAGTCAACAATTTATCTGAAATAATACAACAGTTTATAAAGGTGTGTGTGTGTGTGTGTGTGTGTGTGTGTGTGTGTGTGTGTTGGCTTATGGAAGCAGGAAGAGGGCATCAGAGCCCCAGCAATTAAAATAGCAAGCTACATCCATGGATGCTGGGAACAGAGCCCTTGTTCTCAGAATGAGCAGCAAGTACTCTTAGTGCCTCACCCCTCACTGCAGCCCCAGTAGTGCCCTTTCTAAAATACCCAACATTGTATTAGAGGCTAATGAGGGGAGCCTCAGACAAGAACAAAGCATTGCACATTGTGTATGTTTTGATCCGGACATGAGAGGAAAAAATGACTGAACTGCTCTCAGGAAACAGCAGGGACCTTTTAACATCCAGCAGACAGGAAGAGCCTCCCAGTTCCTTTCACGCTCCTATCCTCTACAGTAGGAAGGATTAACTTCAATCGGAAAATCTAAGGAAAAGAGAAGTGGTTAATGTAACTACTCTGGGCATCCATCTTTTCAGCAAAAACAAGAATTTAACCCACAGCGCAAGTTGACTACAATCACATGGGAAGATAATTGTCATTAATGCCAGGATCACCTAACCTCTTTCTTATAACAGGTCCATGGAGGCCTTTCTCATGCTTCTTGGAAGTTCCATGTGTTATATTTTCATGAAGCCAATCACTGGTCATTGAGCCCCAATTCCTGGCCAGGACAAGCACTTAGGTCCAGTTCTATGGACACAACAGGTGTGACAAGTGTTTGTGGACTGAACTCTTAGAATAGAATCTACCCCTCTAAAATACACACTTCCTACATGGCCTCATGTAAGACCAAAGTCAGTTAAAACTCTAATGAAAACAAAGCAAACAGCAAAAACAAGGCATACCAAGAAGCATTTCATAGCCATAAAAACTTACACTTCCCTTCCTGTTCTTATCTAAGTAAACTAGAATAATAATCACGTCTTAATTTATGCTCCAAATGAAAAAGTGTGTGCTTTTTTAAAAGGGGAGGGGGCTTTTGAAGTGTCAGAGAAAAGGCATATTAAACTATTATTTCTTTCTCAGTGATCATAAAAATATGCATTCTGAAATCAGGACAGCTAGATATTTAACAGTCCTACGCACAGAGTAATAAATAAGATGAATGAACAATTGAAATTTTGTATCATGTTGTACCAATAGATTAATTTTTACAAGGGAACTTATTTCTAGTCATGATCGGAGGAAGGGAAATCTCATTAGTAGCTGCCAGTGAATGGGGGAGGGGACCGGCTACACAGAGTGAAAGGACTGGCCTAAGTTCTCATTGGCACTTAACAGCATCCCACAAGGCAAGCTAGCTCTAGGATGATCTTGCTGATGTAGCCTAGACTTTTTCCACCAATCATTGCCAATTCTAGCATTTTTTTTAATTCAAGCAACTCTTTAAAAAATTTTAAGGGAATACTCTACTCACAACAAAGACAATTCCCCCTTTTTCTAATCATGTAAAAACCAAATCCTCAAAACAGAACTAGCCATGAAAATAGTGCTTATCTTAAATAGGACTATTGCAACTTCAAATGTCACATCCTTTGCATTAATATGTGCACATACATGGGTATGTTGTCTGTATCAAAGAAAAAGTAAGTTCTTTATGAACTTACTTCCATTCTCTCTCTTCTTAATAATCCAGAATATAAATAGCAGTTCTGTCACAAGTTAGAATGGCTTTCATTAATCTTTTTATATCTCTTATATGTCTGTCTATCCATGACACAGTGTGTCTATCCATGACACAGTGTCTCATGTTATCCATGACTCTTTGTGGCATACTAGCTGTTCCATGAGTTTTCAGGAATTCTCCTGTCTCTGTCTCCCATCTCAATATAGGAATACTGGGATTGCAGACATTTGCTACCTCGTGTGGTTTTACATGTATTCTGAAGTTCGGAATTCAGGTCTCCATGTTTGCACAGCAAGCTCCCAGCCATTGAGCCATCTCCCCAGCCCCTACTGTTATTTTCATGTCAGCTCCAATTGCTCAGCTCCTGCTCTGATACCATTACCGAGAACTTTCAGAAAACCTCGGGCCTCTTTATCACAAATGAGTATTTGCATCATACTTCCTAAATTCAAAATAGGCATCCATTGACTATTTAAGTGGTACGTGGCTGCTTTTTGCCTTATGGATGAGACAGTGACGAGAACTAGCTTGAAATCTCGTTAAAGGAAAGATGGAAATATAGTGACTCACAGTGAATGCAAAAGGATGTTCTGAAGCCAAAAAGGTCAGAGGAAATCCCTCCCTCTCTCAGTTCATGACTTAGCATCCATGCTAAGAGACATAGTTCTGAGTGCCCCGGGGTCCATTTCTGATGGTTATGTTGGCCCCATGTTCTTTCTAACCTTTTCTCCAATGGTGGAAATTAAGTATCATATAACTTTCTTTTAATCAAAACTTTATCTGGTGGATGTAAAGAATAGTAAATTATTGAGGACCCACCATCCGCAACCTATGTCAAAGACTCTGGGAATAGAAAAGACAATGCAGCTTGGTTTCTTACTCTATGAAACGTTCAGTTTAATGAGGAAGATATTCTACATATAGTTATGATGTTAAGTGCTACAAAAGAGAAGCCTAGACTACAGTGGGTATAAAGAGTGGAAGACCTCCCACCGTGTACATAACTGTAAGTGCATGGGATGGGGAAGGAAATTTACATAGTACATCTCAGAGGCTCTGTCAACTTAGCAGAAACCTGAAACAAAAAGAGGAGTTGTTAATTCTCAAGTGCTGGTACTCAGCTCTTACCTCCAAAACATACTTCAGTTTAAATTATGAGGTCCACATGTGCACCTTCCCTGCACATGCAAGCGATGCATGGCATGGGTATCTTGAAGATGACTAAGAGCTAGGTAGCTAATGAGAATGGGTAGGAAATGATTAAAAAGGAATAATTTCACTCTTGAGAAAGAATAAACTAGATTCAAACAGAATCACGGTAGCCAGGCATGACATGGAGCATCCAATGGCTAGGCTTTATCTGCTGATACTGACTTATCGTTTTTATTCAAAATATCATGTCACTTGTTTCATCCTTTTGATTGGTTGTGTTTCTTTGTTTTTGTGGGGAGTAGGGGGTGGATCAGGGTGAAGATAGCTATATAGCCCTGGTTATCCTGGAATCCTGGAACTAACTGTGTAGATCAGGCTAGACTAGTAAGCACAGATCCTTCCCCCTCTGCCAATAAGTGACAGGATTAAAGTCATGTGCCGCTGCACCCTGCTGAGTCATTTGTGTAAATTGCTCTAAAAATATCACTTATTATTTCCTTCTAAGAGGAGTGGTAAAACTTTCTGCACAACTAGATATTTTTCCTTTATTACAGTCATTTTATAAACTTTTTGATTGTAGAATTAGGACCATAGCCAACTCCAACAGTCTACAGAAATTAATACAATTGCTTAGATTGTGGCGGGTCAAGCTTAGGGAGAGAGAAGAGCATACAGATTCTTGTGGGTGAGTGTACTGTATTATACCAATTCTTAGAATTAGGCATTATTTGACTCAACTTTTAATGCATTGTGTTTTAGGCACAAGGCAAGACATACAAATAGAATATTAAATAGGAAATGAGAAGCAGTTTTCAAAGGACAAGGTCAACCTTAGGTGGCCAAATTTTGAACAAAAATACCTTTGGGGGTATGGCATTAGCTTTATATGTCCAGATTATCTGGAGTGTGCTAAAAGCATTAAAATCAGTAGAATTAAAAATACTTCAAACTAATTGACCATCAAGAAAGAGAAGAGCATCCTCATTTCTTCTTGTCACTTTTCCATATAAGAATGACTATTAATTGAAGGCTTTGGAGATATGACTCAGTGGTTAAGAGCATTGGCTGTTCTTCCAGAGGACCCAAATAAATCCTCAGCACCCCGATTGAGACTCACAAATCACCTATAACTCCAGTTCTGGGGGATCTAATATTATCTTCTGATTTCCAAGAGCACTAAGTCTATATGGTACACAGATATGCACCCATATACATAAAATAATAATAAAACATTAAAAAGAAAATCAGGTGGTGGCACACAACTTTAGTTCAAGTAATCAGGAGGCAGAAACAGGTGGATGTCTCTACATTTGAGGCAAGTTAGTTCAAGGACAGCCAGGGTTACACAAAGAAACCCTGTATTGAAAACTCAAATTAACAAAAACAAATAAATGAATGACTATTGGATGAAATTGTTTTGAGTGTTGTAATTTTTCTGTTTTTAAAGTTTGAGAATTTCACATAAGTAAATATATTTTTTGATCCAGTGCACCCCCAATTATTTCCCTTCTAACTCCTCTCTTATCACTATTTCCTCCCAGTTTCCATTAGTTCTTATTTTAAGCCCAATAAGTAGGCTTGGTCCTTCCTGTATGTACATGGGCCTGGAGCCATCTACTGGAGCACAGGTTACCTCTCAGGAATTGTATCTTTGAAGAAAGCTGACTTTGCTAGCACTTATCTATTCCCAGTTGTTTCAGAAAGGGTTGGAAACTCTGGGTCATCTCCCTTCTCTTTTCTGACATTTTGTCTGGCTTGATGTTAGGCGTGTCTTCACCAGGTTGTCACAACCTCTGAGTTTATATATACAACTTCCATGCTGAGTATGGAAAACAACTGTAAAGCAGTGTTTTCCACTGCCTATGGCTCTTACAATCTTTTCACACACACACACACACACACACACACACACACACACACACACACACACACATTCTCTGATGACCTGTGTATCTTTCTTGTGCTTGTTCTCTGTGTGGCCACCAGTTATGTGTCTCTTTACTAATCACCCTATTACAAAAAAGAACCTTGCTGATGAGGGTTGAGAGACATACTGATTTCTGGGTATAATAAGTCAATAGGCACTAAATCTATTTAGCAGAATGGTCACAAAAATTCACCTTACAACCCATGATTTACCTTACCATAGATCCTTTGCCCTTTTAATGGTGCCATGAATTACTATATCTCAAAGAACAAGTCTTTTAAAAAGCCCTTGATTATTCCCATGAAACTTTTCAGAGTAGTCATAACTGAAGCTCAGAGAGAGAGTTCATAACTGAGTAAGACCCATGGTTATTTTTCTTCCTTGGCAAGATAGACATCACCTTCCATCACTGAAAGCTAAGTACTAGTGTTGAGGCTTCAGGATCAGTACCAGCTCAAATATTCCATGTTCTGTGACTAGGTGTGTGGCATCTTCAATAATAGAGTCTTACCCCTCCTTTGAAATCACTCCATGGTCCCTTATTACTTTCCTGACTTTTGTGGTCATTCCAGCTTAAACACACACATCTAAAGATTCAAAGCTAATATCAACATAAAGACATTATGTGTCATATGTCTTCTTGACTTTGGGTCACCTCACTCAGTTAATGTTTTCCAGGTATATCCACTTACCCACAAATTTATTTTTTTCTTTACGGATGAGCAACATTTTACTGTGTAAATTTACTACATTGTGTTTGGCCCAGGGAGTGGCACTATTAAAGGTATAGCCTTGTTGGAGTAGCTGTGACCTTGTTGACGGAAGTGTATTACTGTGTAGGCAGGCTTTGAGAGCTGCTTCTAAGGCTCAAGCTCTGCCTAGTGCAGAGAAACCAGTGTTTTCTGCCATCATAATAATGGACTGAGTCTCTGAAACTGTAAGCCAACTTCAATTAAATGGTGTCCCTTATAAGAGTTGCCTTGCTCAAAGTGTCTCTTCCAAGCAAAACAAAAACAAAAATAAAAACAAAAACAAAATTAATACTGAAGTTGGTACCAGGGACTAGAGAATTGCTGTGATAGGCCTGTTATATCTGTTCCTTTTGGGGGAAATGTAGAACTGGGGATGTTGGATTTGGAAAGCATTAGAATACCTTTATTGGGGCTTGAAGTGCCACCCTACAAAAAAATATTGAAACCGCTTGTAATGAGGGTGATTTAAACTGGGAAGCCTGGCTTAAGAAGTTTCAGAGGAGAGAAATATTAGTACATTGCATGGAAATGGTTCATACAATACTTTTGTGAAGAATGTGTCTGCCTTTTGCCCTTTTATGTGGAGTCTGCCTTTGGCTAAGGTGAAAAAATTCAGATTGGGTGCATTGAGAAGGAGGTCCCAAAAAAGCTAAGCATAGATTCATAGACTCTAACCTGGGGTTTACTCATTTGAAGTGCATTTTGATCAAGTATAGCAACCTGATAAAGGAAAAATACAAAATTTATCCTTCCAAGATTAAAGGGGCACCAGGAAGTGAAATGGAGCTAAATCCTGTGTTTAAAGACATTAAAAGTAATGAAGGGAATGGTGACCTCAGACAAGATCCTACCCTGTTAAACTTATGTAAATTCAATTGTAAGAGAGAGAGTTACAGCATGTTAGGTGTTATTATTATCTGGTTATTGTTTTCATTTTTACTTTTAAAGGGAAATGAACTCCAATCCAGAAATGGAGGGTATACCGAAGATCCAGATCTGGAGGCTGGAAAGCCCTGGCTTTTGATTTGGATCTTGAAGTCTAGGAACATTTAGGTCAAGGAATGATGATACACTCCTTTAATCCCAGGAGATAGAGGCAAGCAAATCTCTGGTTTCAAGGCCAGCCCAATACAGAAAATGTTCTAAATAGAGAACAGCTTAGTCCAAGACATGGCGGAACATATACTTAATCCCAGAACTCACTAGATAGAGGTATGTAGATCACTGGGTTCAAGGACAGTCTACAGAGCAAGTTTCAAAAGAGCCAAACTTGGGTAGTGAACGATGTAATAGAACAAGGGGTCTGTGTTTCAGCTCCAGCAAGCAGCAGACCTCCAAAGTTTCTTCCATGTGGCTCTGGCTTTAAAGACAAGAGTAGAAGAAGACTACTGGGATAATCAATGCTGGTTAGCTGGTGTTAAGAAATTAGCAGTGATTAAAAAGAGACCAACATCGCTGAGGTGATATCTTCTGGGAAATGTTTTTTGAGAGTACAATAAAGTTATGTGGATAACCAGGGCTATAACTAACTCTGCATGCAGCTAGACTTGGTTATGTGTAAGAATCACCCAAGTGGTACTGGTTTTGAAGGCATAAAGGGGTCATGAAGAGCAGTTGAGACTTGGCACTGTGAGAGGCCAGAGAAGGCCAATGGTGACAGTGCAGCCTCAGTTGCAATTGATGGCCCAGGACTGAAAGGGTCATGCAAGAAAAGTTGAGGTTTGGCACTATGAAGGGAGCCCATGAGAGGCTATTGGTGAAACCTAGTTGTAGCAGAAGACATCAGAATATTGGAGATGCCAATACCCTGGGATGACTACCAAGAACAACAGCAGCAGCGCAGTGAAGTCAACCAGAGCCTAGAGTGCTACAAGAGGCAGAGCTAGAGAAGTGACCTAAGTCTTTTGGAGGGACTCAAAGGATCATGTGTGGATCTCAAACATTAGCTTAAATATCCCAAGGTGTTAGAGATGCTAGGCCCATGGAATACCTGACAGAGAAAGCTTTTAATAAGAAGTGGAACCAGTCCAAACGAAGGAAGTTTGTTGTAGTCAACAAGGATGAAAGGAATTAGAGATATGAAGAATGCTTTGATGTCAGCCATGGAGATGCAGAGTTTGTAGTTTACCCAGTTGCTTTTGGTCTTACTTTGGTCCAGTATTTTTTCACTATGACATTTTAGAATGGTAATGTATATCCTTTGATGTTGGGAGTATATGACAGGCATTTTGGTTTTGATTTTATAAGGGATCACAGTTAAGTGATTAATGAATCTCAGAAGAGACTTTGAAAGTTGGACTTTTAACATTGTTGAGACTACTATAGACTATAGAGACTTTTTTGTTTTGTTTTGTTTTTGTTTTACTTATTTATTTTTATACTCCAGATTTTATTCCCCCTCCCCGTCCACTCCTGACTGTTCCACATCCCATACCTCCCTACTACCCCCATCTCCACCAGGATGTCCCCACCCCACCCACCCCACTAGACCTCTAAACTTCCTGAAGCCTCCAGTCTCTTGAGGGTTAGGTGCATCTTCTCTAACTGAACCCATACCCGGGGGTCCTCTGCTCTATATGTGTCGAGGGCCTGATCTCAGCTGGTGTGTGCTGCCTGGTTGGTGATCCAGTGTCTGAGAGATTTCAGCAGTGCAGGTTAACTGAGACTGCTGCTCCTCCTACAGAATTGTCCTCCTCCTCAGCTTCCTCCAGCTTTCCCCTAATTCAACCAGAATGGTCAGCAGCTTCTGTTCACTGGTTGGGTGCACACATCTGCATCAGACTCTTTCAGCTCCTTGTTGGGTCTTTTGAAGGGCAGGCATGGTAGGTCCCTTTTTGTGAGTATCCCATAGCCTCAGTAAAGATGACAGGTCTTGGAGCCTCCAACTATGGGGACTTTTGAAGTTGAACTAAATGTATTTTTTATTATGCTATGGCTAGGTATGGCCCCATAGACTCCTGTGTTTGAACAAGCCTTTGGGTTCCAGGGAATGGAATGCTGTGGTTTGAATATGCTTGGCCCCAGGAAATGGCACTATTTGGAGGTATGGCTTTGTTGCTCTGCCCAGTGCTGAGAAGTCAGTCTCCTTTTGACTACCTTTGGATCAAGATGTATTACTCCTCCAACATCATGTCTGCCTGAATGCTGCCATACCTTCTGCCATGATGATAATGGACTGAACCTCTGAAACTGTAAGCCAGCTCCACTTAATTGATGTCCCTTATAAAAAGTTGCCTTGGTCATGGTGTCTCTTAACAGCAATAAAAAACAAGCTAAAGGACATGCTTTTATTGTTTTTCCATCATTTGATGGATGGCTAGGCAATTTCATTGTCTTCTTGACTGTGAATAGAAAGCAATAATTGTGGACTAAAACATGTCTGTAATAAATTAGCTCTGTATTTTATTTTCCCTATATTTGAGTATATGCCCAGGAGTGGTATAGCTTCAAATGTGTTCCCTTTCCTCCACATCCATGTCAGCAATGGTTGTTATTTGTGTTTTTTTTTATAAGCAATTCTGCTTGGAGTAAGATGTAACCTCAAAGTAGTTTTAAGTATCCTGTTGACTAGGGGTGTTATATATTAATTTTTTTCTTTTTTTGTACTGTTTCTTTTATTTTTGAGATATAATGTAATTACATCATTTCCATTTCAAAATACTCTCTCCAACCCATAGCAAATACTTCTACTTTCTTTCTTCCAAGTTCATGGCCTCTGTTTAAATTAACTGTTGCACATTCCAGTGAGATAAGATAGAATACAGATTGTGATTTCGGTTGTTGTAGATTTGTTGAGACTACTTTGTCTCTCAATAGGTGGTTGATTTTAGAGAAAGTTCCATCTAGTTGGGATGATATGTTCACTAGAGACAAGTTAAGGGAGTGGATTCTCTCCTTCTGTTATGTGGGCTCTGGGTATTAACCTCAGGTCATCATTCTTGGCAGCATGCACTTTCACAGGTGAATCATCTTGCTAGTCAAACAGTAAGCACATTTTAAACTAATACATTCTAATTCCCAAATCATCTTGAGGACTCAGTAGCATCTCTGAGGCTCCTCCACTAGAACGTATCTCCCTTCCTATTTTAGCACCTTACACACAGCTGTTGCTGAAATGTTTTTCTCTTGGTTTGAACAATATCCATTCTATCTTTTGGTCTGAGACCAAGCCTTTCTTTTTCTGGAAAGTTTTTTCTGACATCCCAAAAAAGGAAAGATTTCCATAGCAACATTCCCAGGATGCCTACCGGTTCTCTTCCATTCTATTTGCAACACCTGTTCAAACCTTCTACTACGGTGGGTAAACTATTTTCCTTCCTGACGTGTGGTGTTTACATGCTAGTCCACTGACTCCTACTTTTCAGTCTATAAATGGTATCTTGGGCAAGACTTACAGACTTTTAGTCATTTGGGTACCGTAACCCACACTAATCCTTGAAAGGAAAGAGGATGCAGTGTATATAAACAAAATACAATAATAAGCTGTATGGAAAATATGTAATGAGAGTGGAATGACGGTTCAGCAATTAAAAGTACTTGCTGCTCTTCCTGAATCTAGTTCCCATAACTCTGTGTGGAGTGGTTTAAAACTACCCAAAACTTTAGCTGGAGGAGTATGAGAATATTCCTTTCTGGCTTTAAATGTACCTCAATTCATATATGCTTACACAGTCACAATGTGTGTGTGTGTGTGTGTGTGTGTGTGTGTGTGTGTATTAAAACTAATAAAGAAGAAAGCATCATAACGAAATCCATTATTTTATGTTACAATTAAAATTTTACTTAATAGTGCATGAAAATAAGACACACAGACAGACAGACAGAGAGAGAACTAGGCTGACCTATGTCTAATTCTGTCTCTCTCCTGTCTTCTAAGTTTATGTTCTCCTGGAGGATAGATCAGAGAAAACTGTCTTTCTTCATCAGTTATTTCTGTATCAGTGAATTCCTTGCTTGACCATGCATTTTGCATAGCATGACATCAAGACCAACTCTGTTATAGGACAATTTGGTAAATGTTTTAAGCAGACAAGAAGAGCTTATCCAGGTTTTCAAAGTCCTAGAACAATCTTACTCCTTCCTTCAGCTCACAAATTAATAGGTAGCATTTCTTCCACGGCCTCTCACTGCTAAAGCTGTGTGGCTTTCCAATTACGTATTGGAAAGCAGGAATCTGTATGTTCAGCATGAACTAGCTTGTTCTGTGTTCTTATCACTTTGGGGAAATGTAAAGACTCTCATGACAGCATCAAATAATGACGATGTAACTCGCCCCTCTTTTGCCATCACTTTGATTCCTTTACTGCACATTTGAATAGGCTTAAAGCAACCCATACCATGGTCAAACAACTCTCACTGTCCTAGACTCTTGCAACAGGTCTGTGCTGGGATGCCACTGCCTTCCATCACTCCTGGAGTCTATGATATGTAGTCAGTAGGGTAATCTAATAATGAAGATACAACACATTGCCAAAACTATTCATGTCTCTTTCTAACTCAGTGCAAGGCAAGGCCATTCTTTGTACAGTCTATAAATCTGAAAACTTGAGCCTACAGTATCCCACCTAGATTCTTCTTACTTTGTTCTAGCTACTGGATCTTTGGAAGGCTCCTCCCCACACCAAGCATGTCTAATCTCAGGCCTTGTACATCTCTCTGCTTCCTCCATCAGCCAGGATAATCCTATAGAATTCCCATATCACAGTCCTGCTCCATTCATACTTGTTTGAAGTTCATCATGGGAAACTGGCCTCCACAAAGCACCTGTATGAAAGTGTGACACCCATTAGTTTACTCTACCATGTTTTGTTTTCCTTTACAACTGTTGTTACCAATTGACATGTTATGTGATTGATTGTTGTTCAACAACATATATAACCATATATACATACTATCATATAACAAGTATAACAAATAAAATTTACAGCTGATGTCATTTGTACCTTGTTTTGCACATCACAATAGTTTAGTTATTAGAACATCTCTAGCAAATATATATTGTGTTTCCAATAAAACTTTTATTTGAATAAATGGATAGTTAAGAACATATCACCTACTCTCTAAGCCTGGACCAATACAATAGAAATCTTGTCTCGCCTACATGGGCAAATCTCACTAACATGACCTTGACAATGTAGAGAAAACAGCCCCTACCCTCTTCTGGAGAGAGATGAAAACCTCCCACTTGAACACCATACTCCCTGTTCCCTGACACAGATGTTCTCCAACATTTCTCCATTCCTTTACTGATGTACTGTAGGATGAGACTTAGAACTGAGTTTGGCAGCCTCTTATTAAACCCACAGATAGGAAGAAGTCTGACTCTAATTGTTGCTGTTCATGAGGCTATTTTTAAAGTGAGGGATATTTGCACCTAGAATAGTCAACATATTCTAGCTATATTTCTGCAATCAGCATCTGCACTCGACATCATATTCCAGACCTATGTATTTATAAATACTTGCATTATGTCCTTTTACAAGCTAAATTATAAGTATAACTCATAAACCTGTTATACATTTTTTACTCCATTGTTTATAATTGCATAGCCTAGCTCCTGGTATACCATGAGTACTTAATCTCTGGAGCCAACCTGTTTAAAATAAAAATATTTACGCTCCTAGATGGACCATGTTCCTTTTTTGTTGTTTTAAACTCACTGCCATATTTGGATGGTTCCTTCCATTTTATTCCTGCATTAGGAGTGGTTGCAAAATCTGGCCATATTGTATATCTGATATGATTCATAAATTCTGAGGAAGCTTCTCCTTTTTCCTCATCTCAAGTGATAAAATATGCCTCCTGTTTCTAAGACGATGGATCTGTAGTGTCTTCGAGATGATCACTCTAGCATTTTATCACTGTAGATCTCTATTTTTTTAATTATACATTTGAGCCAGATACGGTATCTCTGACATATAGTTCCAGTACTGGGGTGATTGAAGCAGAGAAATGCTGGAAGTTTGAGGCCAGCCTGAGCTATACAGTCAGTGAATTCCAGCTAGTCTAAACTCAAAAGTTATAATGTAAGACCAAGTCTATATATATATATATATATATATATATATATATATATGGTATGACATAAAATATGTTCATTTGTATTTGTTATATTTCAGAATCAGAATCAGTTTGTATTCTGAGGCTCCTTCCAACTATCATTTAGAAGATAGACAAGCTGGGTAAAGAACTGTTATATTAGAAATACATTCTTACCTTTCCTATGAGGAGATAGATTGTTTATTTCTACTATTTCATTAGTTCTTGAGACATTAGGGCCACTGACTAATTTGGTTCTTCTGGCCAACTTATAACATTAGCAGTTAATATGTCTTTGAAATGGATTCCTTTATTCTCTTCTACTAGTAAGTTCTACAGAATTATTCAATAAAGAATATCTTCACATGATTCGCACATGGCTTTTTTTCCTCTGTTGGATGAAAAAAAGTCAGTGGTTCGTGAAATTGCAGAATTAATTTGCAATAAGAAATATGAAGTAAGGAAATGGGAAGAGGACCCTTGTGAACCCTGCTCCCTGTTACAGATGTAGTCATAAAACCTTAATCAGAGATTCATCAACTCACCAACCCCAGCTAGGCCTGTGGCTACGAATAAAGGACAAGTTCATTCTTACAACAGAGAGAACATTTTTCTAGAGTTAATAGCAGTTTATATGTTTATATTTGTCCTTCCTGAGTTTAAAGTCCTCTATAAACCTTACTCTTCCCCAAAAAGAGACAGAGAAAGGCAACCTTTTGAAGATACTAACAGAGTAGACCTGAGCATTGATTAAGAAAGGCAAGCTACCATTAGAAGCCACTTCCAAGTCTCCTGACTCCTGGTTCAATGGTCGAGCCAGAGTTTTATGTTGCTGTGATTGGTACACTTTACCCTCAGAATTGGGCCAAGTGTTTTAGGTGGAGAACTTCCTTGTAAGACACTGTGCCATCACGTAAACCCAAACAGACACTTTAGGAGTGGAAAGTTCCCGTGAGCCTCTGAGTCCTTGGAGAAACAGAGTCAGTAAACCTCTCTAGCTAATAGCCAGCCAGTAACTGGCTTAGAGAAAAGACAAAAATCCGAACACTTTTCAAGCATATTGTTATTATATTCAAGAGCATCAGGGGAAAAGGAAATCGCTAACAGTCAATGCATGAATTTTGTTTTCTAAGTACTACATTATCAGCTTTGCCTAAAATACTCAGCCACATAATTCCATGTAATGAGATGCTATTCTCCCTATGTCAATGCTTGTAAAAACAAGCTGATAGGCCAAGTCATTCACCCAATGTCATCCAGCTAATAAAGAAGGTGGCTGAGAACATCAATGTCACCACCACTCACTCGTATTTCATATGTATGGCAAAACAAAAATCAAATTTACCTAAAGTTAGCAATATAATATTGTTTCTTGGTGCACATTAATTACAAGTAACCACAATAATAACACTGAAAATAATAACATCTTAAATATCCTTCACCTTATAAATCTAAAATAGCTTTTTGGTATATGTAAAGGTTTGTACCATTTTGGTGTAGGGAAGACATACAGATATATATGTACTTCATAAATTTTTGTATCTGCTCAATCTACAATCAAATGAATTGCATATGAGCATGATATTTTTTTTAAATTGGAAATTGCTCCCTACCTACAAAGAAGAAACTGTTGAAATATCATTAAGTATAAGATTAAAATGTTAACATGAGCCTAAAATCAGCTGCCTGCTATGTTTGTTTTTAATGAATAGATTAAAATTAGTCTGCCCTCCCAACATGATTAGGACTGGGCTTATAAAAAGCATAGTTAGAACAAGCTTTTAATCTTTTAGCTTCTGCACACTTATTTATACATTCACAGAATGAGCTACATATTTATTAAATGCCTTGTAGGGACTTGTAAAACAGGCTGCAGATGTAGATGTGATGAATATTGGAGGTCACAACAAATGAGAGAGTTTGAAGAAAGAGGAGACAGTGAGGAAAGGAAGATATAGCAAAGACATAGCTGTCACAGTGGGAATTAGAATAAGTAATGGGTATCATGGAACCCAGGTAAGGGGTATCAAAGAACCTATCAGAGGTACCTTCTTGAAAACCTCCAGGACATGGCTATAGAAACAGAAAGTGCATAGAAAATGAAGGTTGAAGATTAAGCACAATGTAAGCTAGAAAGAACTCAACAACTAAATGTAGCTATCAGAGTGCTCAGTGATCCTTGAGATAGAAGCCCATGGGTATTTTCCCAACTGCAACAAGACCTGGATGTGGACCACTTCCTTCACTCAAAAAAAAAAAGTTGACTGGGCAGAAGAATGTCTGCAAAATTAGTAATTTAATCCTATACCAAAGGCATTTTTATGACTTTGGAATACATGCTATAAGTGATGGGGTTCATAGAAGGCTTCGCATAGATTACATGATTCTGCTTGGGAAGGACTATGGGTAAGTCTGTCAGAACTGAAGGTGGAGAATGGAACAGTGCTTCTCAAAGCTTACTGCAGTCTCTCTACAAAATTAAGATTATCTGTGATTAGTGGAAAAATGGGGATGAGGACAAATGGATGTACTTAGAGTTCACTATATGAAATGATATGAATTCACAGAAAATTCTCCTTTTGATTTTCACTGGGGAAATTTCTGATTAACTCATTTTTCCTAGCCATATACAGCTTATTCTGATAGTATGAAAATATTTGATTAGTTGAAAAACACATCTAAGGTCTTTGATATCCAAAAAGGGGATATTCTCCTTTCCTAGCAAATCTCCAATATCCCTGAATGTTCTAGAGTTGAGGAAAGAGTATCAATATGGTATTTTATGTAGCTTGTGATTCAAACACATCAAAGACTTTTCCTCATTGAAGTACATCAAGGATTCCCCATACCCACCTACTTACCAAAGAGAACTTTCCACAGAGCATTAATATATTCTTCATGGTTCCCCTTCCTTCCCATCTCAACTGTCTCTCCATCACACACCAAATTGGAATGAAGTGAGTGCAAGAACTTGGAGAACTAGAGCCCCAAACGCATGCCTAGATTTTGCCACATGAAACACTTTGCCCCATACTACCTTTGCTCATAAAGAAATTGTATAGCAATTTCTTGATTGGTAATCACTCATTCTACCTTTCCTTTCAAGATGGACATCATGGTTGTCAGAAAGGATAAATGAGTTTTCCAACAGACCTGGGACTCTTAGAAAACATGGGAGAAAATCAGAGTGTGGATACAAGAAGAAGGTATAGCAATAGGAGACAAAGGACAGAACAATCTTAAGAAATGGACTAAAGGATTGGCTGTCCATCTATCAAAGGAGTCAGCTCCAGGTCCAAGTTCTCTCTGACTTATTGTCAGAAGGATTGCATCTTGTAATAATCAGTTTTCTGATCATATTTAACAGTTCTAATCCACCCCCTGACTTTTCCCAACTAAACTCTGAGCCAACAATCTGCTATAGATCTAGCCTGACATGACCTTGTGTACTGATAGAACTTAAAATGCCAGCACATGTTTTGAGTGCAAACTACAAACAAGGCACTGGTATCCCAGTTCTTCAATCTGGATCCCATCAAAAATAGAAAAGGGTACCCTAAGCTGCTTTGAGGTGTTTTAACATCATATTGATACAACACCAGTGCAAACATTAGTCATATTTTGATAACAATCACAGGATATGTTCTTAAATAAAATCATACACAAAGGTAAATGAATAACAAAATATTTCAAGATGTTAATATATATTAGGTGTTTTTATGCAGCCCAGTAATCCCAGAAACATAGAGCTGTGAATCAAGAGAATTATATATTCATGACCTGTTTTAGTTACCATGAGGCCAAGGTCAACATGGGAAACTTAGAGACCTTTCCCTATCTCAAGCTTACAGGTAAAGACTGAGTGTCTATCTCAGTACTAGACAGCCTCCCTAGCATGTAAAATATCATAGGCTCCATCCTCTGTACTGTAATTACAGTCATCAAAATTCAGTTTTGATTTTCTTTTTAATTTTGTTAGACCAGCATACCAAAGATGCGTAAGAAATTATGTGTTCATAATCAATAACGATCAGTTCATTTTCTAACATTGCGTTAAGGCAAGTTGGCACAGTGAATTTGTGTTTGAGCAATACATTTGAAACTAGAAAACACACTGTAATAATATTTAATATTTTCTCTCAAAATAAATGAAAAACTAACCCCTATCTAAGTAGTTAAGCTAACATGAAAATCTGGCTTTTACTTAATATTTTAAAATATGGTCTTCTGCATTTAGATACTTCAAAGTGATATTTTCCCTTCAGGATTAAAAAAAAGGAGAAAAGGAAAAGGAAAACCAAGTATGTCACCAACCGTCAATTACCCATTTGGAAAACTCCCATGTAGTTCTTCACAGGAATGTTTAATTTCATTCTAACTTACCTCGGCCACCCCCTCCTTTGTTGCTCCCTACTGCTGACAGTTGGCATGAGTTCAAGGAATGCAAACATATTTTAATATTAGTTCTGGCAAAGCATTAGCAGGAAGGTAAACCTCCCAGGGAAAATTCACATAATGTATTCTAAAGTCAAATATAAAATGATTTTGCATTACCGGTTCCACCGTAGGCTTCCATTCAGACTGATAATTGAGAATTGACTATACTACTGTGTTCATAAACTACAGACCACACGTAGTCCACAAAAAAGAGATGGGTTCAGAAACACAAATTAAAATAAGGAAGCCAGAAGGTACTGCGAAAACAGTGGGTCTTCATAAAGAGAGAGCTGGAGCTGACAAATGGTTTGACTTTTTTTTTCTTCTGCATGAGACTATGAAGTTTTAAATGATATGCAGGGAGCAGCAAGATGAAATTATAGCTCTCAGACACTTTATAATTCTGAAACAGATATGTGATTGATTGCAAGGTGCCGTTGCTGCTGGCAGTTTTTGTCGGCACATTTTGATGATACAGTTTCTTAGGTGAACTTCAAGTACACCGGTGACACGCACTACCATTCAGACACGTTGAATGATTTTGAAGCTAATAATTTATGAGAGCTTTTGGAGCAAGTTATTAGATTTGAGTCAAGAGAGATTTATTTTGTTTAATCCTAGGTTCCTTGCTGTGTGCTCTGTTTATCTCATCCTGTGTTTCTGGTAAACAAATATGTAGAGCTTGAATACACATGGATCCCCTCAGAGGCATGGACCTCAGGCACCTGACAAGATCTAACTGCCCCACCAGAAACATGCATGCTATGTAGCCACATTGCTTCTGAGATAGGGCAAATGGAAAGGGGCATTTCAATATTCTACCAAGGAGCAACCAAAAGGAAAAGTAAATTGTTTGCCCTCGTTTTGGGCATTAAAGTATCACCTCTCCCCAAATTTACAAACTTTCTGGAGACTTCATTTGATGATACTAGTTGGATTTAGCTTCCAGGGGTCTTCAAGAGTCCTTAAAGCCATACTAACAAATAAACAATACTTCCAAATTATTTAATTTATCTGTCTTGGTCTTCTTTCTTTACACTTCTATGGAAGGATGTCATGAGAGAATGTTAGCATACTCATTCCGCTAAATATTTATACAGAGGTAGGACAACAGGAAATGCAAAGACATTGACAGCCAAGTCATAAATCCAATTACTAGAAGAGTCTTTGGACCATATTTTAGTGTTAGTGTCTGATAATTGTTATCTATATAAAATTTTGCTTATAGTAACTAAATGTCTTACACTTTTTTCTTGTTGACTAATGGTAGAAAGAAATTCTGCATACAGAATAATATTCTGCA
The DNA here is from genome assembly GCF_011064425.1 of Rattus rattus. Taxonomy (NCBI): domain Eukaryota; kingdom Metazoa; phylum Chordata; class Mammalia; order Rodentia; family Muridae; genus Rattus; species Rattus rattus. The sequence goes on from NC_046166.1 coordinate 38,621,776, forward strand.
CATAGACTGATTTTCTGCAGTACTCTTGTTTCTCACTGCTATTTTCTTGGTTTCACTGTGCTTGTTATTTTCATGATTTGAAGAACGAAGAGAGCATGTGAGTTCCTGTGTTGCTTTCTTCTGTCGAATTCATTGTCTTTTTCCATCAAAAAGACCCAGGGAAAGCCACTATTGTTCTTTGGGAAACATGTGTATAGGGGGAAAGGGACCAGTCTCCTCACCTTGTCTTTACAATACACACAGGAAGCCTTTGTGCATGGCCCATGATTACCATTGTTGGTCTGGCGATTTCTCCCTAGTGGGCTTTGCAAGGATTTGTGCTTTTATTCATTGTGTGTACAAAGCTACTGTGCGTATGAGTATCCTCTAGAGAATGGTAGCTCATGTCCTTACCCTCCACAAACATGTCCCTTCTCTCTTTCCCTTCCCTGGACCTTCCGATTAGTTAAAGATGCATTACAATATTTTGAAGACCTGTGCTCACAGTGTTACTGCCTGAGCATTGTGAAAACTCAGCCTCTGGTGGCTAATTTGTCATTAAAAGCACTTTGTTCATTATATCGATTATTTTGGGGGAGAGTGATTAAACTGGAATGTCACCTTAGAGAAGTTCAGATTTTTGTGGACAGGGGTTAGCTAATATGCTGTGGGGGTTTCCACACGAAGGGACTCTGCCCTCTCTCCAGGCTTTTAACTTGATGTGATTTGGTTTTGTTTGGAGAGAATGGGGTCACTTCTGCTGCTCTCCTCAAGTCTTACTGCTTCCTCCCACTCGCATTATTCGTGGTTGCATCTCTCTCTAAGACAATCATGGATTCAAAAACCTTAACCAATAATCTTCGTTCGTGTCCACAAGCACCTAACTCTCTCATTTTACTAGTTTGCTCTTAAATACAAAGACACAATCGAGAATTCTCACACTTATGAAAAAAAATTGTTTAGGGCAAAAGCAGAAAAGCAGAACAAAATTAGAAAATTGAAAAATGGTGAAAGCCAAGGTGGCAGAACATTTCAAATTAAGTATAACTAATAAGTTCGGGAGCATAAATGGTATTTTATAGAGAGAAAGAAATAACTCCTTAAAAATGTCAGAAGTTTAAAAGGTAATACCATCTTTGAAAAAAATGAAGCAGAAGCAATCTCCTGAATAAAATAAAATAAAACAGTAATAGAATAATCTAAATTATTTAGAGGATCAATCCAGGGCATGTAATATCAAGCTAATAAAAATTCAAAAACGTAAAGAGAAAGTAGGAATTCTAAGTCATTTATGCATATGCAAAAACATATAAGAATTGAAAGCCATTCATAAGAGGTGAAAGTACTGTTGATGCTCTGTTCATAGGGTGGATATAAATATTCATAAATGCCTCTACAGATCATTCTATTACAGACAAGTCAATTAAATGCAAGATTGTTCTTCACATCAAAACCTGGATCAATGTCTGAATTATTTTGAGTTTATTATCCAATATCTTAACATGATGTTTTCCCCAATGATAGCACCACCACGTTCAGATGTGTGCGTCTATTTTTATCCCATTAAGAGGATGCATGGTTGAAAACCAGCTGAGCAAAGGTCTCAGAGAAATGCAGTTCTCCATGTACCTTTCTTGGGAAGCTTTTGAGGCTTTTCATCGCTGAGCCCTGAGACTAAGCTTAGAAATGGAAAATTGACTATCAGCCACAACAGAAAAAGTCATTTTCAGAATATTAATAGACACGTCATAGGACAAAGATGTGATTTCATTGGAGTAAATATCAATTGTGGCCAATGATTACTGATCTTCAGTGATTGTCATAATTCAGAATGTTTGTGACATAGAATTAAAGGTGAAATGGTGTATAGATTAGATGATAGAGAGATAAATAGAAAGATTGAGAGATAGAGATGGGGGATAGGTAGATAGAGAGATAAATGATAGAAAATAGATATGATAAGATATATAACTAGGCAGACAAATATAGGAAAATTAATGATAAAATTTACTTTAAACCTTTTCTTAGAATTAAGGTATATACATACATACATACATACATACATACATACATACATACATACATACATACGTGTGTGTGTGTGTGTGTGTGTGTATTTGAAGCCCAAAGAGACTCATTTCAGCAGAGAAGGCCTCCTAGTTGAATTGATACCTTGGAAGTAGTCTGAGGGTTTTCTCCTACTTTTAAGAATCCCAGTGGGAATGTTGAAAAATCCCACATAGTTCTTCACCTCCGGACAAACATGCATTCTCCAGTTCTCACCTCATGCTCTCCAACTCCCACCCACAAGGAAAGGCTGCAGGACCAGAGACTTCCATTAGTAAACAGGTTTGAACAGTGACAGTTAGAGGTGATGACCACCCATTTGGATTGCAAAACTGAGGCTCATCTCTGAGATCCAAGCATAGAGTAAAGGGGTTGCTTGCACTACTCTTGGGAGAACTATCAGGCAACCTATTTTCCCCCCTTTAACTTCATGACATGTGCGTAGATTGATAGTGTTTTAATCCTTATCCTCATTGTTAATACTTTGGCCTGCGCGTGCTACTTTCCATCAGACACCCTATGATGCTCAACAGCTTGCCTGACACATTTCCTCAAGTTACATCCTTCCTGGCTGCACAAGTATGTGGTGTGTCAAGCTCAGCACGTTTGCTCTTCTGAGTAAGGATGGATGTTTTTCTCTAAATAAGAAGCACATGTGTTTGTGTGCTGCTATTGCATGTTTACACGGAGCTCAAATTCTTAAATAATGACACGATCTTTTCCTTCAAGATGTCACACAAGGCTTGTGACTCATGTTCCTAGTGTTCAGGGGATGGCTCGTCCCCAGCGCTGCGGAGCACGGTTCAGTGTAACCTGGACAGACAGACATGCATTTTCTCATGGACTCTGGGAAAGATAATGTTGGTTTCCTCTTCCTATAAAATTAGAAAGTTGGATTTCATACTCTATAAATATCTTTTCAGCACTACATCTCATGGATTTTGGTACACCTAATACCCAAATGTGGTTTTAGAAATCCACACTTGTTTTTTTCTTTTAACAACTTAAAGATATAATGCATATAATGTGTCTCGTCAGCATTTCCCATGGTGACAAAGTGCTTGGAGTTCATTTTGCACTTCTGGTTTTCCAATAAAGTGTTAGGTAACACTTTCAATTGACTAAGAAATGTGGCAACCTAAACATCAGAGCTACAGTGCGTAGGAGGCAGAATGCTCTAATGGAAATCAAAAAAATATCTTGCCAGAAAGCCCATAGACCAACTTTGTTCATGAGATTGGATATTATCTTTTCACAAATGTAAGATTCAAATTATGATAACACTAATCCTCTGATTTAAACAATTTTCTTTGGAGAAATCTAAACTATGAGAAATTTTCTATTTGATAAAAGTAAATGACTAATACAAACTTCTTGCAGCAAAAAACAACTGAGATGGGTTCCACCAAGGGCAGCAGCCAAGGGCAAGCTGGTTCCGGCATCTCTGGCTTGGATATCTCTGCAAGGAAAGTGTCAAAGGTTGAGCACAGGCCGTAGTTAGAGATGTGTATACATGTGCATTTTTGCATGTAATAACAATTAGCAAATAAAGAGACCATTGATTTGAAGAAGAAAGGGAAGGTATATTTGGGAGGGTTTATAGGGAGACAAGGGAGGAGAGAAAGATCATAATTATTATGTCAAAATAAAATAGATTATCGTACCAGTTAAATTAGAGAACACTAAGTAATTTTTTAATATTAAGATCATTGGTAGAAAGTACTACCTCTTTCATCATCCAATATTATAAAACTTCACACAAACACTGACGAGTTGATATATACTGTATATCTACAGAGCATTGGAAGTGTAAAGGATTTATCTTTCATATATATATATATATATATATATGTATATATGTATGTGTGTGTGTGTGTGTGTGTGTGTGTGTGTTTTGCCAGATGTCTGCCAGTTACCTCAGGAGGATTACAAATGCAAGTGCCCCCTCCTCTCCCACTCTCCTTGTATATATAATATGACTATGTGCTTGTGTACATTTTTGTTTTGTTGTGGTTTTGTTGGCTTTTTGTTTGTTTCTTGTTGACTGTCCAGGAATTCACTCTCTAGGCCAGGCTGTCCTCAAACCTGGAGCTCTTCCTGTCTTTGCCTCCCAAGTGCTGGGGTTAAAGGTGACCACCTGACCGAAATATATGTTTAAGACTAGCATAACAGAGGCATGAGTTCTATACGTGTTCTTAACATTCACCTCAGTGGTTATCCATCCCTTGTAATTATTCCAATTACATAGACAGAGGTCTGCAGAGACCACAGAATTGATCCATAACACAGACAAAAGCAGTAATGACTTGTAGTAGGATTTGAACTAAGATCCATGTTCTACCACAAGCTATTCACAATAAATAAACAGATGTCCTTACCCTACAATTGTGTATTCATCACCTATTGCTGAGCAGACAATCAGTGCCATTAACTTCCTGAGTCCCCAGGCTAAAGGCAGAGTAAAGACAGTTATAGAACATGGAGCTTCTTGATGGGTTTACTCAGAGTGGAGGACTTTCCTTTTTCTTTAGTTTTTTTCTTTTCAGAGAAGTAGGCTGTGGTGCCATGTCGCCGCCTCTCTTGAGAGAAGCAGTAACAAATTCTTAAGAGTGTTTATGGTGTTACTCCGGCTCAATTATCCCTAGATTGAGTAAAACTATATTTTGCTTTAGTCTTTCTTGAAAACCTAATACAAACTCCCAGGGAGGTAAAACTGCATCTTGAGAAGGAAAGAGATATTTTTGCCATTGCAATTAATAAAGGTCTCACTTGAAATAGATGCTGTTCCATTTGCAGTCGGCACGGGCTCAGCAGCTGAAAACTCAGAATGCCAGGCTCACATGATAATGTCTAATATGGGCTGGCACTTAAGGCTTCCTGGAAATATGTTTTGATCCTTTTTGATCACACTAATAATACACTACGAAGGTTTGCTCTGTTGGATATAGTTAAAGCTTATTTGAGCTTTGGAAACCACTGGCACTTTCCTGGGGGGAAATATCAGAACATTTTTATTTTTATCTCAATCACCGCAGAAAACTTCATGGAGAATAGTCTCTGTCAGTGATATAGGGCAATTGTTGTCCCAAATAGTATTTGAAAAGAGATGGCCTAAATCGTCAATATACTGTGCTGGGAAATGGTGAATAAAACGATTCGCTGATAAATCTAAACTTTCTTTGAAGCAGAGTTGCTAATTTTTCCCCTTCCTTTTTTTTACTCATAAAGAAACTAATAGATATTTCTACCCATACCTCCTTTTCCTGTACATATTATGACAGAATAGAGCTTTTAAAATGTTTCATATGCTTTTCTTGAGATTCAGATACTTATTTCACAAATTATCTTCATATTTCTAATTATTCTCAGGGATCTATAATGTAAAATATTTTAACCATTCCTCCATGGTCAAAAGAACAGTTTTATTCCTTAGGATGAATGCGAGACAATACCAAGGAGATCCTACAGACAGAAGAAAATAGAATCATAACTGTTTTTACTAATTCATCAAAAATATTTATGAGATATGTCATACTTGGCATCTCAAATAACCAAACTTGTAGCATTTGCTCTTTGACAGCCCCTCATCTTCCCCTGGTTGGTGATGGCATGAACCAATGCATTAGTACGGTGGTCTTGCAAAGACGTCTTATGCCATTAATGTTTGCAGCACACTGCCAACTCTCCCTCCTTTATTGTTCTCAAGTCATGGAGAATAAAGAGCAGAGTTGCTGGTGAATGCAAAGGCTGTAATCCCAGACCCCTTCCTCATTAGTTCTTGGGAAGAGCTTGCTCAAAGCAGTCACGAATGTCCCGTCAGCTCATAATGATTTTCTATAAACCAAAAGCTTCTATGAATTATTATTTTCAGAATGAGCCATATTGCAGGCTCTAGCTTTGTATATTTTCTGCATTTCCAGTCACTAGGGGGAAAAGCAGGCTTTATTATGTTCTCAGTGTTTGAGAAGAGAAAGATTTACTGTGTTAAAGATTAAGAGAGAGCAACTGTGGGAATAGGACGGGGAGGAAAGTCGGCGAAATGACTTCCTTAAAACAAATTCCTAAGGTACAGAAACAGTTCTGTATTCAAATTATTTACCATCAGATTGGTGCTTCCTTTGATTGTATAATTTAGAGAGATTCCCCACATGGGCATGCATGCTGCCTACACTCCAAGTGAATAAACACAGCCAAGGAATATGTTCACGCAGGTGTTGCACACCCACCCTTGTTCTTCCAGCCAAGCTGGAGAGCAATGGTGAGAGTCTCTCTGACATCCCTTATAAGAACTATCAGGTTTTGGTTTTCCCTTAGTGAGGCTTGTTTGAATTAAGGTTCTCCTCTTTCTCCCTGAGTGCTATTGTTCTTGTCAGTCATGAGCTTATGATTACATAAACTTGAAGCAATTATTCAAGTCTTGGTAGTCTACTATCCTCCTGTATTAATCAGGGTTCTCTAGAGTCACAGAACACAAGGAATGTCTTTCTATATTGAGAGAATTTATTACGGTGACTTACAGTCTGTAGTCTAACTCCCCAACAATGGGCAGCTGTGGATGGGAAGTCCAAGGATCTAGTAGTTGCTCATTCCCACAAGACTAGTTGTTTCAGATGGTCTTCTGTAGAAGTGGATTCCAGCAGATATGCCGGCAAGTAAATATGAGCAGCAAAGAAGCATGAATCTTCTTTCTTCCAATGTTCTTCTGTAGATCTCCAGCAGAAGGTATGGCCCAGATTAAAGATGTGTACCACCAGGCCTGGATTTGGGACTTGTTTCGTCCCAGGCTGCCCTTGAACTCAGAGATCTCCTTGCCTTAGTCTCTTGGGATAAAGGCATGTCCCACCTTGCCTGGGCCTAAGCTTTTCATAGCCACTGTGCCTTAAGATCTCCATGTCAAGATCCAGGTTGGAAACTTGCATTTTCCGGCCTTAAGATCTGGCACAGGTGAGCCCCTCTAATTCTGGATTGTAGATCATTCCAGATATAGTCAAATTGACAACCAGGAATGGCCATTACACCTCCTCCTGAAGGAGTAAAGAAGGAAAATCTCATCTGGACTCCCTCTAGCTCTTCCTCTCATTTCCAATCCTCCCTCTTTCATTCTCTCCCTTTCTCACAACGTCTTTACCCCATACGTATGCCATAAACTTTGGAATTCAGCAATGAAGGAGATAGGTCAAGTTCTCATCATGAAGGTCACAGTTTTGTGAATTATGCTGCCAAATAATTATTCAAAAATGGGAGGGGATGCTACCCTGCCAATCAGTCCACAATTCAGATCTTCTCCCTGTACCCCATCATTATGAATGATGACCACTGCTCATCACTTCCTCTTTCTCAAGTCCTTTCTGCTCTTGTTCTTTACCCACCGACCTTGCTTCCTTTTGTCACCTGTGCTCCCTCTTACTGCTCTAATGACAGAAATTTAACACATGACCCTGCACTTGGGGGTGGCATCAGGAAGAGGGTAAACTTAAATGGCAAAATGGAATAAGAGTCAGGAGTCAGCTCCGTGAGGACAAATAGATGTTGGCAACTAGGTTAGTATTTGAAAACTAATTATAGGGCCAAGCCGTGTCACTGTGATGGAGACTTACATTATTGAAGGGTATGTTAGCAAACTGCAAAGATCTGTTCAGTCAGCTATGGCCAACTGGAAAAACGGTGCAAGAACATTTGGTAGAATAAATTTAAGATGGAGAGAGAAGAGGAAAGAAACAATTCCGCCCTGCTAATAATCTCTTCAGCCATTTTTCTTCAGGAAATTGGTTACATAGCATGTATTATTATATGTAAACTAATAGTTTTGTGATAAACATGAAATAATAATGCTCCATTATTTATGATGAGCACAAAGTGAGAAGTTCAGAATGTTCTAGTCAGTTTATGACTGAAGAAATACTCTCCATAAAATTAAAAAGAACACAAACTACCTTTGTACGGTGGATGTCACAAATCAGAGATACCCTCCATTTCTGGGGTCTAGTACCCATGTTACTATGTGGCCAGTATTAAAACAGTTGTATTACTTTAGTTTCTTTAATTTTTCACAGTAAATGATCTGCCAATAAAAGAAGATTGCCTGTCGAACATTTATGAGTATCAAACTTCTAAAATGGAAAAGGTTTCCCACTGAGATGAAGAATTCATTAAATGTTTACTTTTATGAGCCCTCGTGGAAGCAAATTGTCCGCAAGGAACAAGACTCTATGAGCCCACCCAGTCCAAAGCATATTGTAGAAGAAGTGGTGGGCTTAACTTGTGTGTCAGTATCTCTCATAAAAACAGTTTACTTTGAGCTATCCAATGTTAAGTAGTCCTTTGAGCCAGAATTGTTTTCACAAGTCCTTCGATACAGAAGTTAATAATTTCATATACTTATCACCTGATAGACATGCTTTGAAGTATGAGCCAGGTCTAGCATGTTCGCTTTCATTAAGAACAGCAATCTGGAGGCTAACCCTTCCTGAGTGATTCCTGTGTGGTAAGAAGACTCAACCCTCTAAATAGGTTTCTATTTTCATCCTTATAACCATGAAGAAAGTGCTATTATTTTGCTCAAGTGAGAGACACACATGTGAGCAAGAGAGAGATAGAGATAGAGACAGAGACAGAGAGATTATAGGAAGTTTGCACAGCATCCCAGATGCACAAGGCCAGCAAGTACTACAAAACAGGATAATAATTAAATTCCATCTCCTTGTACAATCTGTTATCTTGGTTATCTTAGTTACAAACATTTAGATGCTTCTCCCTCTAAGTGGATAGAAAACTAAGCTAGTTAGCATTTTCCATTCATGTAGTAGGTTTATTTAAGAGAAATTATGTGTAGAAATTTGAAATTGAATTTAAATGACAGTAGGCAGTCATATTTAATTGATTAAAAACAAAATCATCAGCATAAGCTAATTAGTTAATTTTCAAATTTAAATAGAAAATGACTTCTATTCCTGACCTAGAATTTCCGTGTGTATGAATTAGGTTAAGTAAATTTTGTCACAAACTCCTTTTAACTGACTTAAATGTTACAAATGTTAGTGAAAATCTTCTCCAACACCTATCAGTCAGTTCTCCAACAGATATCAATCATTCCAAATAGCCAAGACTTCTTGTCTCTCCTAGATGACTCTTTACAGTCTCTTTGAGCATTAGGGTTCCCATCTACATCCAATGGATTTGACCAGACCTTTTATTTAAAAAAAGTATGTAAAAAGTCAAGCCATAATATGTCTGGAATTGGCCTGTGTTTCCTATGCTAATCTACTCTTGACCAAATCTCAGAGCCATGACCACACATTGGACAAGGGATCATGAAATTTGACTCTTAGCCTAAAAGCACAAGATGGGTATTGCTAGACAGTTACCTAGCTGGGCCCTAAAATGGCCAGCTGGTAGACCAAAACCCAAGTTCAAAGTACAGTTCCCATGTGCCCGGGTGTTATCATTATCTTAGAAATATTTTACTCTTTGCTTATTTATCTTTAACACTGTTTTTTTCCTCTAAGTCTATATAAACAATATTGTTTGTGTTGCCAAAATATTCACTGGCAACCATCAGAAATGTTTATATAAAAAATGTACTTAACATTTTCCTCTTCAGAAAGTTTTGCCTGTCTTTTTGTTCTGATACACATCTTTAGGTAGGACCTGACAGAAGGTTTATATTGTTAAGAGTCTGAGGCCTGGAACTGAAGTAGAATTTATGCATAATAAATTACTAATTGAGTATTCAATATATTCTAATTAGTAAGTTTTTCATAAAATTGAGTAAAGCATAGAACATCAATTTTAGAGCATAGCCCCATGAGTATTTGATAATGATTTATAAAGTATAATGTATACTAACATACCCTCACATACTGATGTTATAACAGTGCCTTAGAGTTTCATTGCTGTGAAGGGACAACATGACCAAGGTAACTATTATAAAGGGAAACATTTAATTGGGGTTGGCTTACAGTTTCAAAGGTTTGGTTCATTATTATCATGGTGAGAAACATGGCAGACAAGGTACTTGAAGAGCCAAGAGGTCTACACATTTATCCAAAGGCAGCCAAGAGGGTGGTCTGAATCACACTGGCCAGACTTGAGCATATGTATGAGACCTCAAAGCCCTGCCTCAACAGTGTCTCACTTCCTCTAACACAGTCACACCTCCTCCGATAAGGCCAAACCCCTAATAGTGCCACTTCCTATGTGCCAAGAATATTTAACCACCAATTCCACTCCCTGGCTCCCATTGGGAAAACTAGTGAGTCTATAGGCACCATATCTAGCAATAGCATTATGTAAAATACATTTAATACAACTTCAAATGTCCCCATAGTCTATCATTGTCTCAAGAATATTTAAAAGTCCAAAGTTCAAAGTCTCTTTTGAGATTCATGCTGTTGCTTAACTGTAATCCCCTATAAAACCAAAATCAAAAAGAAGAGCATATATTTCCAACACATCATGGCACAGGATAAACATTACCATTGCGAAACATCATAGTGAGAAAATACTGGACCAACACAAGACCAAAAATCAGCTGGACAAGCTCCAAAGTCTGCATTTTCATGTCTGATGTCCAATTACTTTGCACTTTGTTGACTGTAACACACTTCTTCCTCTTGGGCTGGCTCCATTCCCTGTCAGCAGCTTTCCTTGGCAGGTATCCCACAGCTCTGGCATCTCTAATCTCTTGGGGTCTCCTAGACAACTTCAACTTCACAGCTTCTTATTCCGATGTCTGGGATCTACACTACACATGATCTTCTGGGCTTCTCCAAATGGCCTGGGTCACACCCCCAGCTCTGCCCTCCAGGGCTGACTTCAGTTCACTATTACTGCTATTCTTGGCCATTTCATGGCACTGACATCTCTAATACACTGGGGTCTTCCTCTGCAACTAGGTACAGTTTTACTAATACCCTCTTACAGACTTTCTTCATGGTACCAAGCCTCAACTCTTTTGTACGATCCCTTCAGTCCTGTGCCATCAACTGCAACTGAAGCTGCATCTTTACCAATGGCCTTTCCTGGCCTCTCACAAGCCTCGGCTGCTCTTCATGATCCCTCCATGCCTTCTAAACCAATACCACCTGGGTGCTTCCTACATATTACCAAGGCTGGCTGCCATCATCTGAAACAAAGCTGCTTTGTGCTCTCAGAAAATACTTTCTAGAAAATTTCACCTAAGAGATGCTGGTCTCTTCTCAATTGCCACTAATGTCTTCATTCCAGATGACCAGCATTGATTGTACCAGTAGTCTCCCTCTACTCTTGGCTTTAAAACCAGAGCTACATGGCAGAATTGCCTTGCAGTTCTGCTGCTTGCCAGAGTTGGAACACGCAGACCCTTTGTTCTATTACATCCTTCACTGCCTAACTTGGCTCTTTTATAACTTGCTCTGTAGACCGACCTTGAACCCAGTGATCTGCATGCCTCTGTCTAATGAGTTCTGGGATCAAAGGTAATTACCACCATACCTGCAACTAAGATCTCTACTTGGAACTTGTTCTCTACCAGGCTGGCCTTGAACACAGAGATATGCTTGCCTCTGTCTCCTGGGATTAAAGGAATGTACCACCATTCCTTGACCTAAGCTTCCTAGGCGTCAAGATACAAATCAAAAGCCTGTGTCTCCAGCTTCCAGATCTGAATCACATGTGTGCCCTCCATTTCTGGATTGGAGTTCATTTCCCTTTAAAAGTGCAAATGACAACAATAACCAGGTAATAGTAACACCTAGCATGCTATAATTTCCCCTCTTATAACCAGATTTACATAAATTTAGCAGGATAGGATCTTGCTTGAGGTCACCATTCCCTTCATTATATTTAATATCCTTAAATGCAGGATTTAGCTCCATTTCACTTCCTGGTGTTCCTTTAATCTTTGAACAATAAATTTTGTATTTCTTTCATCAGTTTGCTATACTTGATTAAAATGTTCTTCATAAGAGTAACCCACAAGGGGGGTTGGGGATTTAGCTCAGTGGTAGAGCACTTGCCTAGCAAGCGCAAGGCCCTGGGTTCGGTCCTCAGCTCCAAAAAAAAAAAAAAAGAAAAGAGTAACCCACAAGGTAGAGTCTATACACACCTTTTTTGAGACCTCCTTCCTCAATGCACCCAATCTGAATCTCTTCACCCTAGCCTCAGGCAGACTCTGCAGAAAAGGGCAAAAGCCAGCCACATTCTTTACCAAAACATTATAAGAACCATTTTCATGCAACATACTAAAATTCCTCTCCTCCTAAAACCTCTTGAGCCAGACTCCTACAGTTTAAATCACCCTCAGCACAAGTGGTTTCAATATGTTTTTCTAAGATGGCCCATCAAGGCCCACTGTTTTCCAAATCCAACATTCCCAATTCTATATTCCCCCAAACAGAAACATAATATAACAGGTCTATCACAGCCAGAGCCACATGGCTGAAGCTGCCAATGTTCTGATGCTTGCTGGGGCTGCTACATGACCCACTTATTTTATTACATCTTTACCAGTTTTCTGTTTTTAATGGTTTCCTTTACTGTTCAAGTTTGGCTGGCCTGGAACTTGTTCTGCAGACTGATTGAACTCACAAATCTGCATGTCTCTGTCCCTTGAGTCCCAGGACTAATAGCATGTACCACCATGCCTGGACCTAAGCTTTTCATGGTCACTATGCCTCAAGATCAAGATCAAAAGCATAGATCATCCCATGTCAAGACCCCAATCAAATACCAGTGTCTTCTGGACTCAAGACCTGGATCACAGGTGTGCTCTCCATTTCTGGATTGTAGTTCATTTCAAATACATTCAACCTAGAATAGCCATCATGATTCATCCTTTTTTCAGTTTGACACACAATCATATCTCAAGTCCAAATGAAAGCAATAACAAGGTCATAATAATGCCTAACATGATATAACTATCCCTTATGCAACTATAAAAACATAAACAATAAACTTAGCTTTTTTGTGTCTTGCCCTGAGGTCACCAACCCCTAAATTCCATTTAATATCCTTGAATTTGGACTTAGTTTTATCCTACTTCCTGGTGACCCTTTAATCCTTGAACCAAATATCTTCTAGTTTCCCTTCCAAGCTTGCTGCACTCGATCAAACTGCTCTTTAGAAGACTGAACCACAGGACAAAGTCTGTACTAGACTTTCTTGGTATTTCCTTTGTCAATGTGATTAATATAAATCCCTTTACCTTAGCTTCTGGCAGACTCTTTGGACAAGGGCAAAAAGCAGCCACATTCTTTACCAAATTATCACTAGAAATGTCTCCAGGCAACATTAAAATTCTTCTCCACTGAAGTCTCTTGAGTCAGGACCCCATAGTCTCTCTTAGGGCCACTGTTTTCCAATGTTCTACTACTATAGCCCATTAAGCCTCACTTAAAACATTCCACTGTTTTCAAAAGTCCCCAAATCCACAGTCTCCAAATAAAAACATGATCAGACCTATCACAGCAATAGCCCAGTCCTTGGTGGCAACTTCTGTCTTAGATAAGGTTTCATTGCTTTGAATGGACAGAATGACCAAGACAACTCTTATAAAGGGAAACATTTCATTTTGGCTGGCTTATAGTTTCAGAGGTTCAGTCCATTATCATCATAGTGGGAAACATAGTAGCTTCCAAGCAGACATGGTACTGGAAGAGCCTACAGTTTGAAATCTTGATCCAAAGGTAGCCAGGAGGAGGGTCTGAATCATACTGGCCAGATATGAGACCACAAAGCCCTGCCTCCACAGTGACACACTTCCTCTAACAAGTGTGTTATCCATTGAGGCCACACCCCTAATAGTGCCACTTCCCATGGCCAAGCACATTGAATCCACCACAGTGACCTAAGAAACTAGACAGAAAAAGAAAAACAGTTTCGAAGTTTACATTATGTTTAAAAAAATTGTTTATTCAACATTTTTGTATCACAACCAAATTTAATGTGTACTCATAGCCAAAGGCATTATTTATTATATGAATATGACCCATGTGAATGCATCTATGTTTTCTTGCTTTTTATACACCCACCTCAATTCTTTCTTATTATGGATTACTCATCCTGAGTGTTGATGCATTTTTGGTAAATTTATTCTGTTATTCTTGTCTCAGTGGGTCATTACCATGAGATTTCATAACGTTTTTCATTTGTTCTTTTGTGAAATTGTGCATTGTCTTCATTTTTTTAAGTTTAGACTTTATAACTCGCCACCTCTCAAGTGCATAGTACACCAAAAGCAGTTTAATGAGAAAATGTAACCTTTTTTACCCTATGAAAGCTCTCCAAAACTCTTTGATTTCATATAATATTCCCTCTTTCCCCTACAGCCTTGATATATAAAAATACTTGTTATTAATGATGGTTTAGTCATAGAAGTATGTGAAATTTTGATGCTAGTAATTTTTGATAATACTACATATGGGATCTTTCCCCCTTAACCCATTTGATGAAAACTTAAAATATATGTAGTCAAAAGAATAATATTAAGAAATGATACCTGGTCCTGTACCGGATGAAAGAGGCACACAGTGTTATTTGTTTAATGAATAAACAAAAGTGCAGAATTTTCTATCAATAACAGAGTCAATGTACCCAGATGTCAGTAATTAGAAGGGATTACCTGGCCCTCACATCCTCATCTGAGGACAATTTCCCCATCATGCCTGTGTTATATAAGTCATCAAGTTCCAAAGACGTAATCTCCCCTCCAACTTTTATGTGTGAGATGTACTTGAAAGTTTAAAATAAACAACAACATTTTGAAACATATTTAAACATTAAGTCATTCATTTAAATAATTTTGGATACAGTGGGCTTTGCACTCAACTCTAAATATCTCTACATAAATTATATATACATATATATATACATATATATATATATACTAGATAGATAGATACACACACACACACACACACACACACAATATGTCTTACTGGATTTGCAGAAATACAGACACTGAGGACACTCAAGGTGCTTTGAAAAGAGGTCTACAGTGGCTTGGGTATTTCTCTGGTGATTATTGAATCCAACAGTATTCCAGTATTCCTTTAAATGATAGTGGGTTTACTGTGTTAATGATCCTCAATGCAGTTGGGAGATGTAACCCTCTGGAGATTTTGAAGGGATTTGATTTTTTGATGCCTCAGTACTATTGAGAAAGTTCAGATATTGGAGTATATGAAAAAATCTATTTGAAAGATCAATTTCACAAGTACTTTGTAAAGGCATCAGACAAGAGTCTCACTTGACACAAAATATAGAAGTTCTTTGCCCCAAATTTGTCAACACACTCAATCTTGTGGACAAAAAAATATAGATTTGAAGTTAGAGAGTGTACGTGTTGTCAAAGCACTGATTACTCCACAACTGAATTCAACAATAAACTCTGAGACGCTTACAAAACCCACTGCTGCTGTGATCCCTGACATGAATAAACAGCACAGCCGCAGCTCTGTTCGGATTAAAACCTGTATCATGACATGGGTAATAAATTAGTTTACAAACTATTCAATAGAGGATTATAAACTATTAGCCAAGCACTTATGAAAACCCTCTCTCATAAACCATTCCATAATCCAAGTAGACAGTTCTCTGTCAGTCCAAATGGATGCCTTTATGGTGTACAGGTATGCCTGGGAGAACTGTTCTGTATTATTAGTGGTGGCAGCCATGCCTATGTTATAAGGATGTACCATTTATCAACCGTCAGTGTTCTGCAAAGAATATGGGCACACCTGGCAATTCTCCAAATGCACAGGCGAACTGATCTAGATAGCTGACTGCAGTGGAGTATGAGCCAAGCTGAAGATGGGTTAATAAAATTCCTATGGTTAAGAAACACCTTGCATATGTGGACAACCTTTTTTCTTTCTTTTTTTTCCTATGCCATATTTGTTTTTAATAGGTAGATTTTTTTAATCTTTATTAACTTGAGTATTTCTTATTTACGTTTGATTGTTATTCCTTTCCCAGTTTCGGGCCAACATCCCCTAACCCTTCCCTCCCCCTTCTATGTGGGTGTTCCCCTCCCCATCCTCCACCCAATTACCGCCTTCCCCCCACAATCACGTTCACTGGGGGTTCAGTCTTGGCAGGACCCAGGGCTTCCCCTTCCACTGGTGCTCTTACTAGGATATTCATTGCTACCTATGAGGTCAGAGTCCAGGGTCAGTCCATGTATAGTCTTTGGGTAGTGGCTTAGTCCCTGGAAGCTCTGGTTGCTTGGCATTGTTGTTCATATGGGGTCTCGAGCCCCTTCAAGCTCTTCCAGTCCTTTCTCTGATTCCTTCAACAGGGGTCCCGTTCTCAGTTCAGTGGTTTAATGATGGCATTCACCTATGTATTTGCCGTATTCTGGCTGTATCTCTCAGGAGAGATCTACATCCGGTTCCTGTCGGCCTGCACTTCTTTGCTTTATCCATCTTACCTAGTTCGGTGGCTGTATATGTATGGGCCACATGTGGGGCAGGCTCTGAACGGGTGTTCTTTCTGCCTCTGTTCTAAATTTTGCCTCTCTATTCCCTCCCAAGGGTATTCTTGTTCCCCTTTTAAAAAGGGAGTGAAGCATTTGCATTTTGGTCATCCTTCTTGAGTTTCATGTGTTCTATGCATCTAGGGTAATTCTAGCATTTGGGCTATATCCACTTATCAATGAGTGCACACCATGTGTGTTTTTCTGTGATTGGGTTACCTCACTCAGGATGATATTTTCCAGTTCTATATCCATTTACCTATGAATTTCATAAAGTCATTATTTTTAATAGCTGAATAATATTCCATTGTGTAGATGTATGTGTGGACAACCTTAAAGGAATTAAAATACAATGATAACCACTCTTCTTCTTCAAAAAAATATTCATCGTAAGTAAACATTGCTTAAGTACTTGAAAATTCCAAAAGCATTTGCCTTTGGGGGACTTAGAAAGCCCATGATATATAAAGATGGGTCCTGATGTTGATTTCACTGTAAAAGCGCTGAGGAAAGACTAGGAAAGCTTCTCTGGCAGCACACGTAACCACCCAGCATCTGTTTATCTTTTACCATTGATATGTCATGGGGTAGAACTAAAGATTTGACTTAAGGATTTGATTTGCTTTTCAAATTAAATAAATTATCTACAATTCCAGTGAGTATGGATAAGCAAAGTGCTTCCTTAAAGGGTGATTAGCGCAATTATCCACTAATGATGAAGGGAAAATATCAGGATTTCAAACGTGTTTCTTTCGGTAATTCTGATGATCTACTGAATCCTCAGTGATATAATCCTAAGATCAGAATAAAGGAACTTTTCGTTCAAAAAAATACTCCCAAATTAACAATGTGGTTGACCTATGAATCAGAACTTGATCTAATTCATTTTGAGGCCCATCTTAAACTATGCATTATTATTTTCCTATGAGATTTTACATAGATTCTACCATGGAGTAGACCTGAGATTTATTTCTAAATTCAGAGAACATGGGTTAAAAGTTCTACCAACCTTCATTTGGGGTGTGTGTGTGTGTGTGTGTGTGTGTGTGTGTGTGTGTGTGTGTGTATGTCTGTGTGATATTAAATATAATATATTAGTGCTTTTCTAATCTTTAATTTGAAAACTGTCAAATTGCTTTATTTTTTCTGAGAGGAAAATGAGTTAATATGTAATATAGCATATACTAAAAGCTAAAAGAAGAGTATATAGCATATACTAAAAACTTAGAAATTGTTAGCTATTAATATTTTGAGCATATTGTTCACTTAAAGTGAATGTGTATGTCCATCATTATCATTCTAACCAATATTCCACATACTGATACCTGTTCCCCTCCACAGTGATTCAGTGCAATATGACACTACTGTGCTTGTCCAAGGATACACAGGCTAAGGTCCTCTGACTTTATTATGTGTAGGAATGCTTTGCATTGAAATGTGTATTCGCAAATCCCTCTCTGTCACTAGACTGGGCTTCTTATGGTCTCACCTGTCAAGCAGAGGAGATCCTTCTGGCTTCCTTATTAGTCAACAGAGGATGGAACAAACGTTATGCACACTAACACAGTTAGCTTAAAGGTTTTGCATTTTTAAAAGTATGAATCTGATTGTTAACTGGCATATACCTCATTTATGAGGATAATGCTATGTTTGATACTCTTATTTACATATTTGTGCTTCAGTGACAGAATACTATAGGCTTAGTGACTTTTAAACTATAAACATTCAGTCTCTCCTAACATGTCAGAGAGACAAGGCACTTCTGTTAATGGATAGTATAAATTCCATTCATGATGGCCTAAAATTCTACAGAGACCCAGTATCCCAATACTCTCACTTTCAAAGTTGGAGTTGGAATATATGAATTTTGGAGGGATGCAGATATTCATTATATAGTAAGGGTGTTAGGGTATATGATTTGTAAAATTGTTTTTAAAGTCATAGCTACATATGAAGAAAAACTGAATACTGATTAAAAATGGGTGGAGAAGGTCATCCAGTCTCCAACCCCACTCCTACTGCTAACTCCTCTCCATCATGGTCTCTCTCTCTCTCTCTCTCTCTCTCTCTCTCTCTCTCTCTCTCTCTCTGTGTGTGTGTGTGTGTGTGTGTGTGTTGTGTGTGTGTGTGTGTGTTTGTGTGTGTGTGTGTGTGTGTGTGTGGTGTTAGTAAGTGTGCCACTTCTATTTCTCTAAGTAAACTATTTAAAATGATGTTTAAAAAATATGACTCCAAGAGTGTGAATAACACGGCAAAACTTTTAGATACGTTTTTATCTCCTTTCTGTTGTCTGTTGTCATTGTTCTGGTTCGTTGACTCTGTAGATGATCTACTTAAACCGTGTGTTTTTTTTAATGCCTCAACCTTCCAATAAAGAAACGGCTTTAAGTGTTTCAGTATGAAAAGTCTTTCATTAAAACATGAGTAATCCACATATTGAGGGATGACTAAACTCATAGCTACCTTACAATATGGACACTGTTTTGTGCCTGTTTATGGCAAGATGCTCACAGGGAGAGAGATATTGAGTCATAGATCTATTGTGCAGGGTAGAGAAGGAATTGAAATTCTGTGAAATCCACTTTGATGAACTGAAATCTTAAACACTGAGACAAATTCCATGTCTAGTGTGCTCAACTATCAAATAAAACTAACAAATCTACCTATAATGTTGCCTTTCAACACTGAACCTACAGCGAATCAGGTAAGAATGATTAAAAAAAGAATTCCTTCCTTCCTCTGTCCCTTGCAGTGGTCAGGTTGATTCTCTGATGTAAAGTAGGGAGTATTAATAAAAGAGTTCCTAGTTAAACCCAGTCAACCACTGGCTCTGACCTCCCATAATTTGCAAAATATTTTTGTATCCTTAATGAAGGCATCCATTTACATAAGCCACAGTGTCCTGCTGGGCAAGCCATTGGCATTAGCAGGTTCACCTTTACAGAATTAATGAAGCTCCACTTTTTTCTGTGTAACATCTCAGTGGGCAGATGTGAGGCTTTCTCATCCAACTTTCTCTCAACAAAGAGGCTATTAGCGGCTCGTATTGATATATGTACGGTCCAGGATTAAATCTTCACTTCCTAAGATTGCTAAATCCCCCACTATATATAAAGTTAATAGTTCAGCTTGGTGATTTATTCTTGAACATGTAGCTTTCTACTAAGAGAATGTATAGGTTGTTCATACTGTTTACAATGATAACATTTTTTTCAAAAGTGAGGTTCTTTTTTTTGCTCCCTAAGTTACATACTGCTTTTTCTAACGAATGTTTCCCTGTGGCTATTACTAGAAGCCCATACAATGAGCTAAAAGAGACTGGGCAACCAGTAGTACCATGGCATAGCTGAGATGGAACTCTATGAATTATTTTATCCTTTTGGGAGCAATCAAAGGCTCCTACACATGTTTAAACTTGGGTATTGTAAAAAGAAACATTTATGGAATCAGGTTTTCTGGTTATCTTCTACTAAGGAATACACTACATGTACTAGTGCGTTTCTGTAGACTTGACATAAACTAGAGTTATCAGGACTTAGGGAAAGTCATCTGAAAAATTACCTCCACAGGTTTACCCTTGGGCATGGTAGAGGACACATTTTCCAGATTTATTGTTGTTGGAGAGACCAGCAGAGCCGTCCCAGTAAGTTGAACTTGAGTTGTCTAAGAAAGCAATCTGAACAATTCATATAAAGAGCAAGGCAGTGCTCACTCTGTGGCCTCGGTTTTAATTCTGCCTTCAAGTTCCTGCCTTGACTTCCTACCTTGGCTGTCCTGTAACCTCTAAGATATAATAAACCCTTTCTTCCCCAACTTATTTTTGGCCTGGCATTTATCACAGCAACAAAAGATTAATAAATATACCTAGACATAGAGATCACAGCAATTATTGCTCAAAACAGCAACAAAATCTTATAATGTGGAAGACAGTGTAATGTGACAAAATGTTTCTTGGGAAAAATCAACATCCATGTCTACTCATCCAAGATAGGGAACACAGGACAGACCAAAGTATGCATGCCACTAAAGTCCGACTTCATGAACCAATAAGATTTATTGGGTTAACTTTCAGGTCTGTTGGTGAGGGACTATTTACAGGAGCAGAAATGGCTCAAAGAGAGCTGTATCACAAAAGCCCATCCCTAGCAGCATAGAAGACAGCTCACAAATCTGGGAACCTGGCACATACTGCATAGTCTATAGATAGTTTAACAGTTGACAAGTATCGTTTCCAGGGTAATCTAAACCTCTTCCAGGCAGCTGTTCTTGTCTCAGAGGCTTATTTGCATCGTTTCTCCTCTGAAAGTATTCTCTGCAGCTCAACTTCTTTCCTTCTGGTGAAGATTCTCAGCTTTTATGGCTTACTCTAGTAGGGAGGGGGCCTAGTCAATGTGGTCAGTTTCAGGAACTTCCTGAAGCAATCTTGTTTTGTTTACCTTCCTGTTTAAGGAGCTTCCTATGGGGTAGAATGTTTTCATCTCAGAGGAAACTATTTCACAACAGATCAGCATATGAAGAACAAAGGCAGTATAATAAGCCCATGATACAGTCTGTGTCAGAGATTATCAGGACACAGAACAGAAGTTATACTACAAGTGAAGTAATGGGCATAAACATGGTATATTATAGGGACAAAAAGAAGAGTAGACAGCACACTCACAGGGTAGAGGCTAACAGAGTACCTTCCCATAGACTGAAACAGCTTGGCAAAATATTAAAAGAATGTACCCAGTGTATGTATATATATTTATTTTATTGTAAATATGGTCAGATTTATTTTCCTATTTTATCTGTGACTGCTTTATACTAGATAGTCATATTTAGAAGTATATTTTAACTAATAAAGTTTTCTTTTATACAAATTGATAATTAGTACATAGTTTAAAATGGAAAATTCTATGATTTTTTTTCATGAAAAGACCTATTGCTTCTATTCTTAATGTTTAGAGACATTCTAAATATTTGGATGAAGAAAAGCACACAGTGAGCGATCACAAAATGATTATTGAATTTGTTAATTTGAATAGGCTGAAAACCAACTAGAAATGTATTTGTTTTAAATTGGGGAAAAGGTGATAGGAACCATATGCTCCTACACACAAAGGGTACCATCAAATGTTCTCTACAGGAATCACTCCTTCAAAGATGTAGACATTTGGCAAAGGAAAGATGTTTTATATTCAAATGAATTAGGAAAATATATGTTGAGATAAAACCAAAGAGGTTTTCTCCTTATAAGACTTCTTAGAACTGTCAATATATGATGTCATAGTTCCCTTTGACTACTGAGCAGGAAAATTGTTGCCTTTTTTAGAACACCAGATATGCTATCCTGCCATGAGATACATAGGAAAAATTCAATAAAAGAATTTATACATGCCGTGGAAGTCAAATTCTTCTAAACGTGATAATGAAAACATCATTCTCTATTACTGAATTGAAATTCAATCTCAGGTTTCCATTCCACATGATTGAAAAGATCTTTGTAATCTCAGTGTCTGGTGCCATCAATTAGAGATGTTCACTTCCTTATACCTCAACACAGCATTAGAGCTCTGGACAGCTTGTGAGATCGTGGTGTTAGAAGACATATGGTTCTCATCTGGTAACTGTCCACATAGCTACCATCTGTGGTTTATACAGACTCATCTGGTTTTCAATTTTGTTGTTATTCTCTGGGATATCTGACTTTGCAGCTGTCTACCCAGCTAACCATTCACACTACATCTACATCAGAGTCCTCCCTTTTCATTCAGAAACCTCTTCAGATCAGTTAACACTACATTAGTTGATTTCTAAGTCTCTCTTGAAGCTATGGAAAGAGAAATCATTTGTACCATGGTAGTTGGTGGAACCTTTCCTCAGATTGTTTAAAACTATTTCTGCCTTGAAAACTTCAACCAAGTCAAGAGGACAAGAAACTAACAAGCACCAAGCACTAAGAATCCAAGCACCAAGTCCTTCTTCATCCTCGTCTCTCCTCCAGTTTGCATGGCATCAAGTCTTCCAACCCCTTTAAAAAAAATTCTGGATGACAATGGAGTTGGGATGTGATAAATAACTGGCCTTCATACCTATGTATTCAGTGTTTCCCAGACGAGATACTACTGCAACTACTGACAATGTGATGTCTGTGTGCTATCTGCAGGATTATGTATGCTACCGTATCACTTTAAGGAATCATATCTATCACATTTAAAAACACTTTGTGTTTTGTGTTTAAAAAACTCTGAAGGTTCACCTTTCAAGTCTTAAAACTGAATTCGCACAACTATGTTTACATATATCTTGAGAACTTTTTGAAAGTGTAGTGATTTTGTCTTGATTTATAATGTTAGCAAGAAAGAAAAACCTAGTGGGTGCTAACAAATTATGCTGGGAGCACACTTGGGAGACACCTTCAAATGTGTACCTTTGTAACTAAGCAATACTAATTTGCTTCATCAGAGTTGTGTGGTCTTTTTCCTTGCAAAGCAGGAAAAGTGGTTTAAAGCAGTTCTAATAATGGCACTAAATGAGACAAGGAGGCTTGTTTAGTTTTCTTGCTATATGTGGATGAGGTATGAAGTTGTTTGTATGAGAATGACTCTAATAAGCAGATATATTTGAAGATTCAGTTCCCATCAATGGAACTGATTCAGAAGGACTAGAAAGTATGAAGTTGTTGGCCAAGGTGTGTCGGGGGAGGGGGGTATCGGAGTGAACTTGGACATTTTAGATTTGGGCCTTTCCCAATGTGAGTTCTTTCTCTGTATCTTGATCTGTGGATCAAGATTTGAGGTCTCAGCTGTTCCTTCTATGATGCTTTTGATCTGCCATCATGGACTCCAACACTCTGAAATTATAAGCCCAAGTAACTATTTTCTTTCTTTCTATCTTTCTTTCTTTCTTTCTTTCTTTCTTTCTTTCTTTCTTTCTTTCTTTTTTCGGAGCTGGGGACCGAACCCAGGGCCTTGCGCTTGCTAAGCAAGCGCTCTACCACTGAGCTAAATCCCCAACACTATTTTCTTTTATAAGTTGTCGTAGTCATTTTTTCCACAGAGCAATAGAAAAGTAACTGGTACAAGGTAGCCTAAAACGAGGCCATGAGAGCATAATTTTGTATCTATACAGCGTAGAACTTGGTGACCAGCTGGTAGAATAAGAAGAGTTATGTTTCAAACTTTCTAATCTCTCGAGTATCTCTCTAGTTAGTACTGTGATAGTTAATCTTAGTCAGTTGGACGCTTGATATGCCCAGTTTAGTAAAACAGACCTAAGGGAATGTATGGGAAGACATCTCCAGGGTCACAAATAAGGAGAAAAGGCCTAGCATGACTGTTGTTCTGTCATCCAGTATATATGGAGTGACACGAATAAAAAGGAAGAAGGAAGTCTATAACTATATTCTTCCTCTTCTGACCATCATAGGTTGAATAGGTTTGCTCTGCCTTTTCACCCTGATGTTCTTCCTGATAAGCATGGATTGAATGTCTAAACCCGGGCCAAAATAGATATTTTTTTCCTTTTCCATTTATCTGTGTCATTTATTGTATTCAAATGGTGAAAAATATAACAATGTATAATGATTAGCTATTGTGAGAACAGACTGTGATCGTAATGCTAATGTGATTTAACCAGGTTTATAAACTTATAAGACAGTATAAATTGTCTTCTATTCACAAAGCCTATGAAAACCCCTACCAATTTATTTAGCAGAGATATATTCTCTTCCGTGAAAGAGGAAGTCATAAATCACACTAAAAACTAGGTGGGTTTCTTTAAAATTGAGTAAAAAATTATCTAATTCACTTTCTCCTTTTCTGTGATTGACAGGTTTCAGGGTTCTAGACAGTCACTTGTACTTCCTCTCCATTGATTTCTGTCATTGTGGGATCCTGTGTGCCCCTGTTCCCTTTGTCACTACACCCTATGAATAACTTTCCCTACTCATCCTCTAATTTATTAAGGTACCATGGGAACTATCTTTCAAAGACTTTTTCCTGCATACAGTGGAGATCTCAAAAGTTCTGATACTCCAGTCAACTGGTTGGAATAGCAGTCTTCATAGAGTGTTGGTCATGGGAATATGGACCCCACTTGCCATAATTCTGAGATACCAAGTATCCATTTCCAAAAGAAGGATTTAATTTTTCACATAACAATTATCCATAGATTCACAGCCTTTTGTAAGGTAGAGCAAGAAGCTCATCACCTCAAAGGCAGGCCATATTATTTCTTCCCTTTGGTCCACCTCATATACCTAGAACAGTGTATAGCATTTCTGTCCCATTTGAAAGGAAAAAACACCTATCAACTGCACGATAAAAGGGAAATGGTATAAAAGCAACTTTTCCCCATTCCTTGACTTTGGCCCTCAAAGTCTATAATGCCTTATAGATATAACACATCATATCCTCTTCTTGAACTTCAAATTTCATTTGAATTTAAGTTTATTTTCTTGCAATGGCAAAGATTTATCTTATCTGACATTCATATTCTAAGCCCTGCCCTCAATATGTTGAGGGTATTAAGAGTTTTCATATGAACATACTTTTTTTCTATGAGTAGATATAAGAAAGTGAATTTCTGTGGTCGGGAGATTCAAGTCAGTGTCTAACTAATTTACCTACTTTGTGTCTGCTAAACATTTTTATCAGATCTTTCTCCTCATGCTAACATTTACCTAAGTTCTCACTGATACGTGCACACACACACACACACACACACACACACACACACACACACGTGCACGTGTTTGTGTGTGTATGTGTTATGTATCATGTGAAATATGTAAATGTTGTACTAAACCTGCAAATATTTTCTAGACTCCCAAAGTAGGCATTTGACCATTTTCAATTGTTTGGACTTCAGCCAGCCAATGACATTACATTTGGTCTCAGGATAGTTTTTCTTCCTGCCACTAGATGTCAGGAACTCTAAGAATCAGCTTCTATCTGTTTCATCAGAAAAGAAGCATGCTCCAGCACTAGATATTTCAGTGGTAATATTTGAGACCAAGTAGTTTTTGTGAGGTACAGGCTACCAGACAGAGGATGAATAGGAAAATAATGCAGACAGAAACATGAATATTTTAAACAAGAGAACATAAAATTAAGCAGTGCACAGTGATATGAATGGGTTAGAATGCAAATGGAAAGTGGCTAGCATTAAGAAAGGAAACTTTAGTAGGTGATAATAGTCAAAGAGGAAAAGAGTAGTCTACTCTGGTAGACAGGTATTTTTTTTAAAAGTGTTGTTTTGTGAAACTGTTTCCTGATGCAGATATCCAAGAAGAAATAGGCTCTCCAAGAGGTTTACTTGGGGAAATTCCTATGCTAGAAGAAGCAGACAAATCTTGACAAGAAGGCTAGCCCTCAAACTGGCTTGGAGTTCTCATCCTGCAAAGAACAAGGGAATGCAAGGAGCATTGCACAGTGGAGGAGACATGTGTCACTCTGTGAGACACCTTGGTCCTCCAGGTTGATGAGAGACCTCGTTACTAGCAACCCAGGTCAAAGCCTATGTCTTTAAGGAAAGAATCAAGGAATCCCTCCACGGGCTGCTTCTGGGCAGGCAGCAGACCTGTAGTCCTTAGGGGAGGAAAGTAAATCATTAAGAAGGTCAATAGCTGTTATTCTTCTATAGTTTATCACAGAAGAGCATCTGGGTGCTATAATTAAAGTATCAATGAGAACTAGGGGTAGGAAAGTAGAGAATAAAATAGACTAGGGAGAACTGCAAACACTTATTAAATAAACCATTTCTTAGTGAAAAGTGCAAGGCAGACAGCCTAAGTGTTATGAGTTGTTTACCTCATTTATAAATATTTATATTATTTAAAATAAAATTTTATAAAATTATTTTGTCATAATAAGTCCACATATTCTCAAATAGTGCATAAAATAATACAGTAAAGGAAATAATTTGTTCTTTTTAATGCTGTCTCTATCATCAGTATAATTATCAAAGGTATCAAATATCAAAATCTCCTTTATAAGATATGCAGTTTACTGGATATTGCACAGGGGGAGTTGCTTGCTGCGTGCTATTGTTAGTTCTTTTTTTCTTAAAGAAAAGACTAAAACAAGAAGGGAAAAAATAAAAGATAACGCCTAACTTTTTTGCTAAAATGATTATGAGAATATTTCAATACACATTATTTCAAAAAGAATAGCACATCTTTTTCCTTAAATTTTATCTGTAGAGACACTGAAAACTTGAAAGCTGCAGAGAAAATAGCACTGTGATAAAATATGAAATTAAGCAAGTTTATAAACATGGTGCTATTTAGAAATGTTTATTCATTTCAGGTATTCAGTTCATCCAAACTGTAGACTCTTAAAGAGAACTTCTTTTTCTTTCTTTTTTGAATTTCCCCCTCCTAATCTTTCTTCTGTCTTTCCCTTCCTCTTTCTCCCTCTCCCTCCTACTGCCTTGGCAAAAATTGCACAGATAACTTACTAACAAAAATTGAATCCTTTATAATAGTTACTTTTCTGTTTATATAATACCTTGAAAAAAACTGCAAGTTTGGGCAGAAAGGATTTATTTTCACTTATGGCTGAATCCCAGAGGAACACAATCCATTACGGAATGAAGTGGCCAAAGGAGAATGCAGAATCAACCACATTACCTCTATATACAGGAAGCAGAGAAAGAGAACTTAGTTGTGAGTATTGTTAGCATTGAAATATTTTTCTTAAAGTAGACACAAGTTGAATGCACACGCATATCCCACTCTTGCCCTTATGTTTGTGGAGCAAGGCAATTTGCTACTAAGAGTCCATATTTCAGAATGAACTTCTCTCACATATCCCAAGCTACAGATTAGAGGAATTCAAGGAAAGGTAGTTTCACCAGCAGGAAAATCTCTTCAGGATATCATGCAAGCATAGTTTGCACAATGAGAACCTTGGAGATGTGTTCATAAATCTTACAAATATTGAGGACTCAGGAATGAAGCCATTAATAAAACTGAAACTTCTCAGGATTTAATACTGTGGAGTGCACAGTGAGTGATCTGCGGCTGCCTCTGGTATTGCTCCAGTTCATTTGAAGAAAGTTTCTTTCAGAAGTTACTGCCCAACCCCTTCTCCTTAAGTCTGGCCTATTTTGGGGGAAGGGGAACAGCCATAACAATGTGGGGGAACCCATAGCAATGTGCTCTCCTTTCATTAGGATATAATCATCAGTTCAGAAATAAAAAAGTTCTGTAAGGGCTACAGGAGACAAACTCAACAAGAAAAGATGGAAGAAAATTAAATTATAGCACCACATAGATATGATTATTGATCCTGATATATTAAAGTGAGAATCTACCTTATTTTTAAATAAAACACCATTAGTAGAAGCCAGAGGTAATCAGACCTGGATGGGAAGATGATAAAATCAAGAATATAATTTTTTAAATGGAAAACTTACTAGAGAGGAAAAATTACCAGATGAAGGCCTAGTTGCAAGAAAAGTGAGCAGTTACACGTGCATAATTACAGGGAGATCAATGTGTTGTAAAAGTTTACAAGCGGTCAGCATTAAGTTTTCTCTGTCAGTCTGGTAAAGTAGCATTGTAACTTTAATCAGTTTACTTTCAGCAATTTTCCTAGGAAGATTTTGTGCAAATATGTTTATTTAAGTGCTAGCAATTCATGAGACATAAAACTTCATCATAATACTCAGGGATGTCCTCAACAGTGGGTACCATTCTCGTCCTCTTCAGATTGTTTTGAGAGTTGTATTTCTGAAGCTCTTCTTGTGCTGTCCTTGACCCATCTACCTGTGTCCATCTTTGGAATGTTTAGAATTCCTCAATTTGCTTCAAGTGCTTAACTTCAATTCCAATAAGGTGTGTGTGTGTGTGTGTGTGTGTGTGTGTGTGTGTGTGTGTGTGTGTGTTCTGGTCCGGCCTTAATTTCTTTCTTTTCTTTTTTCAATTTAAATACGTGAAGAAAATAGTCCCCCCTCACTTAACTCTCTCCTTTTCTCACCATGTGTCTGTGTGTATGTGTGTATGTGCACACACACACACATACACACACACACACACATACACATGTGCACAGGCATGTGTGATGGGAATGAGACTCATGCCTTTGCATATGCTAGACAAGTGTTCTACCACGGAAATTCATGCTAGGCTCCTCTTCCTACATTTTTGTTCATTCCTTCTAAATTTCTACAAATGAATACAAAGGTCATAAGTCTGCTTCTACCATGGTCCTCTAACCATTCTTCTTCTTATGATTGCTCTAATTATGGTTGATCCAATGCCTCAGTGCACCTTCAATTTGTCAAGCAAAATATTTATTTACCTTTTTTATTTTTCTCTTTGTTGTTAATAGTCCAAGTAAGAAATTAAGTATAATTTCTTCTATATTCACTTACCTTAAATTGCAATCTGAAGAATTATGGCCAAATAATTTTTGTTTGCAAAATAGATAAAATGAGAATTTTTATAGATTCAAGTTTACTTTATTATATAAAAGGAAAAGCATAAAGACATTTTACTATACAGCACATAGATTAAATACTTCAACCTGGGGAGATTGCCCAGTGGATAACATACAAGGGTGAGGGCTGTAATTCAGTCCCAAGGACTCATTGAAAGAGTCCATGGTTGCCTGAAGTAGCCGCCTTCTATAGCTATCAGGACAACCAGTGAAGGTAGGGGGACATCAACACACCCACAAAACCTATGACACAAAATTTGCCAAGTCTACAAGATGTGCAAGGATAAAGGTGGGGCAGAGACTGAAGGAATGGTCAACCAATGACTGCCCCAACTTGAGACCCACCCCATGGGAGAGAACTACCACATACATCTCAGAAATAAAAAGCTCTAGGAACTGTAAATAGTTACAGACCACAACGAGTCTTGTTCTGCAACAAAATAAAATGATCCTGAACCTATGTGCTCATAATAAAATAGTCTCAAATTTCACAAAGCAAAGTTTAGCAGAATTAGCAGGAATGGGTAAATATCACAGTAGTAGAAGCTTTCACACAGTTCTAGATAGCTTGAGTAGACAAAACAAATAGTAATGTTTTAATGATCACATTCAAGTATTCATACCCATCAGTTAAAATATACATTGATTAGACACACAGCCTCAATCAATTATAGCATATTCTGGAAGCTGCAATATTAGGAACAAATAAAAGGAAATAAAATAAAATAGTAACTCTGGGCTATAAAGCCAATCTTGACAAAGTTCAAAGAGGCTCTAAGGAGTGGTCCTGATGCTAAGGTCCTGTTCCCAATTGGCTTTTGATCTATCAGTAAAGAAATTGCTGGGCAGAAGGAATGGGCAAGACTTCTGGATTCCTGGGAGGAAAAAAGGGAGATGCAAGGAAGAAGGAGTGCACCATGCTTTGGAGAAAGGAGATGCGAGATCTCAAAACTGAGGGGCCACATAGACTGCTCCTATAGGCAGGTGGCCAAGGGAACTTAGCAAGTGAAATTTAGGGCAGGTGGGAAAGACAGAGATAAGAAATTGGTAAAGGCATGCTTTTCTAGGCAGGACATATCCGTGCCCAGAAATTGTGCCAGGAAGGCAAATTGAAAAGGAGCAAGTGTATGTGTTTTCTCCATGTATTCAAGGGAAACTGGGAGAGGGCTTGTAGTGTAGTCACCTCCTGGAACAAAGGTGGATAGAGTGTAAAATTGCATGCAATATATATATGCCACTCAAAAAAAGTACTATGGGATCACGTCCCCTCATAGTATCAGACTATATATCCATAAAGTAACACCAACATGATTACCAAAATGTAAACTGAACAAGGTTGATACCCATGAACTTTCCAAGATGTATGGAAAAAGTTCACAAGGCTTCAACCCTATAGGAAGAATTATTAGGCAACCGAGATAAACTGAGAACAGGAGAGGTGGGCTTTCTCTGGACAAAGTATGTCAACTGGCTTCCTGTGCCAAATGGTCAGCTCTGAAAACATAGACATGTGGGTTTTTTTATGGACTGACAGTTTATATTTGGGAATATATATAGAGAGAGAATATTCATGTATATTAACACAACAACAATTAGTGAAATAAAGAAGGCATCATTTGGAGGGAGGAAAGGGAAGAGAGAAATGTAATCTAATTATAATCTCAAAAATAAGACTTAAAAAAGATATATTTGACTATTCCTAATATATATACTTTCCTCTGAGAACCATTTAACAACTGTAATATAGAAAATGTTCCTCAGCTCCCAAATGTCTGAATTTTCTCTGAGGAAAATTTTGTTGTTTTTTTGTTTGTTTAGTTTGTGTTTTTTCCTTCTAGTTTTCTTCAAGTCTATCAACCCGTCAATACTCTGCCATGTCTGTTAAAGAAACAGAAGTATTCTAGTGTTCTCTCATTTCAGGTCTGTTTACCCTTTAGGCCACCATTTTGAACCGTGGGGCAGTTCAGTGAGAGATACTTTCACATAATCCAATAGGCATTTCAAAGGTGGGCAAGGACCAGGACAAGGCCCGAGGCCTTGGTAGCTAACAGAAGAAAGCCTTTCTCCATAGGCAGAACTCTTCTCTCTACCTCCCACTGGAAGAGAGGCTTTCTCTTCTCCTGCACTCCCTGAAGACTCAATGTGAAAGACTGTCTTTACCTGCACTTGTGTAACACTTAATCACAAAGTCACAACTCCTTTCATTAAATTTCTGTGTAAGCAGCTCACCCAAACTTCAGAACAATCAAAAGGCTAAGATAGCAAACACAGCTATCCTTTCCAGGGGAAAGAGGAAGAATTTGTATGTATCCCTGCTTTGTTTCCCTGTGACCCAATATTCAGCCTATCACCAAGAGCTGCTGCCTCCCAGGGCTGTAGAACTGGCTGCATGAATAAAGTCTTCTTCAGCCCAGGGATGCTACCCTGATTCCCAAACACATAATTTCCCATAGAAATGAGGATTTCTCTGGGCTCCTGGTTTTGTTTCTGTAGATCATCTCAGAACCCACTACTGAATGCAAACGGTCACTCTCCTCTTGCCACCATAATAAAATATTAGCCTTGAACAACAGAAATCCTCCTCCCTCAGCCCTGCATACTAGAAGTTCAATATCCAAGGATGAGGAGGGCTGGATTACTGAAGAGTCTCCAAGCATAGCTGTCGGATTTGGCTGTGCTTTTATGTGGTCATGTGGTCATCTTTGCATCCATCTCCTTAACCTCTTCCCACGAGGACACGAGTTACACTGGATTTCCCCCTCCCCCGTCCAATAATTCCTTTTGCATTAATTACATCTTAAAGACAGTGTCCTTAAAGACACCGTGTCCAAAGAAGTACATTCCAAAATACAGAATGCTGAGAGGCTGCCTGGGCTGTTTGTCCTAGCGTGGATCATTACTAATTGAAACAAACAGCTTCCTGCCCATGTTTATAGCTCTGTTTCCTGTTTGTTTGGTTTCCTGTCCATGATTCTCCATTAGTTTTCTCCACTCAGCCATCCCTTGAAGGTTAGCCAGTGGGGAGATGGAATTAAGATGAGCAATCAGCTACTGCGTGTACCATGACCCAGACAGAGCTCCCCTCGGGACACGGGACTCCAACTGGAAGAGTCTCTCCAACACAGCCATTCTTCCTTATGATCTATTCTCAACACTGCAGCCACATGATTGTTTAATACCCTCCCCATCAGCTTGTGGTTTTGAATCATAGAATCTAAAGTGTTGTAATTCATAGGTAATACTCACTGGACGTTATGGGCAGGCAGCTAAGGAGAATGGATGAACTCGCTCTTGTAGAGAAGCCTCTGAAATGCAGGTTTTCTCATGAATCTTTCCAAGTAACCTTACCGAATCAGTCTTTTTGAGTTCTGCAATGCAGATTTTCTCCAAATCCTTATAGTAACTTCCAACTCAGCGTCTTTTTCTAGAAATACAGATGGTCATGGATGAGAGTAGCCTTTACATTCAAGAAGAGTTTGAAGCTGAGAATTCCTAAACTCAAATTTTAGCATGCTCCCCCTACCCCAGACAATTCTAGGAAGTAATGGCAAGATCTGTCAAGAATGGAAAAGTTTTTTTACTCTTTTTTTATTTATTTATTTACCCAACTCACTTGGGTGAAGTTAAAAGTGCTCAGGAAATCTGTGTGGCTGAAAGGGGAGAAGGCCCTTAGATGGTCTCATCACTGTTTCACAGTAGATATACTTACAGTGTAGAGGATGGCTTTTCCTCCTCAGAAGCTCATGAGTACAGATAGGGTCTCTGTGATACATCCAACCCCATCATGAATCAAAGTGATTCCCACCGAATCCTGGAGGAAGACAACAGACTGTCTCTGTGCAGAGGGTCACTTTCTCACAGAGGGAACTCTCAATAGTAAATGATTTGGAAATCTGGTAGCCCTCATGTAAGATGCTCAGCGTCCCAACATCTGGTAAGTTTAAGGCACTCAAATTTGTTATTTTCCTGGTGAAGAATGAGACAGAGAAGGAGTAGATGTGGGAGGTCTGGACTCTCTTAGTAGGAGAGGATCTTACAGAGATGGGGAGGAGTCAAGAGGAGGTTGAAGGACAAAGAGAGGAAGAGAAGGAGAGAAATGTTTCATGCTCATCATTCAGTCAGATAACCCTGCTTAGAATTAATCCAGGCAGGAAATGCCCTAGACATGATACCCTATTGTAATAAACATTGCAGTCAGTTGAATCTGGTGCTTTCTGAACTTTCAGAGTCAGAGTCTAAAAATAAGAGATATTTTTGCCAAATGGGTCATTGAGAGCAGAAGTATGTGTGTGGTTCAGTTTCCTACCCCAGAAACCTATCTGAATGACTAAGTCACCTTTATCTCTGACTTATTTCCATGTACTCGTTATTATGGCATAATGGTACTTATTCATGGAGCCAAGTTGCTTTAGATTTACAGCTTTCCTAAAAGAAAATTAATAATAAGCTATGAAGCTGCGAACATATCCTTTATGCCTATGCTTCCCAGAATCCAGTATACAGAAATAATAGCACTTCCAACCAGGAAGGAAAATCTACTCCAGGAAACAGCTTGAAGGAGATGCAAACAGCCAGAAAGTCTTAGCCGACATATCAAAGATCCTGCTCTTCCTGCTTTGTTGTATTCTGCAAACTTTGCACATAAGAAATAACACATAAGACCGGGCTTTTTCCCCTCTCATAACCTCGTAGTCCACTGAGTTTATTTAAAATGTAGTAAAACTGATTTTGTGCTCCTCGATAGGGCTTATGGGAAAAAAATCTTTGTCCTGCGATGTTTCTGTTATGGATTCTTCCTCAGAATTCCCCCTTTCCAAGAAAGGATGCTTTGTCTTGAGTTTACTACTATTGAGCAATTAATTGTCAGTAAGCACAGGCTCATATTGTAAGGACATATGTTTGCTTTTACATAAAGTTGTTAATGGCTAAATATAGTTGTGGTTTCACAGGCTCCGGAGGGCAGGCACCATAATGTTTTCCAAGTACGTGGTGACTCTTTTCTTTTCCTCTGCACAGGACACTGTCCTGTCTCTCACACTCACAGTTGTTATGCTTGCTTTGTGTTGAGAAAGAGAAGAGAGCATGAGTAGAGAGAAGAAAATTTTTTGTCTCTGCTATGTGAACAAGAGCACTCTCAGGCACCAGCTCTCTGGGATGAGCCTGAGTTGCCGGTTATCTCTAGTGTGCATTCCTAAGAGTGAACTGGAATCCGCACAGGTGCAGGGTAGCTGGGCTAATCGGGATGAAGATGCAGCTACTTTAACCCACACAAATAGCCTCCCACAGTCAGGAGACCGAAATAAAACTCCTTTGCTGTCAGTAGTGAGACAGGAACTAAGAGTAACAGACCAGGGTCACACAGCCAGCCATACTGCACAAGGACTCCCCCCTACTGGTGGCCAAGGTCTTCAGAGTTAGAAGGGAAACCTGACATCTCTTTAGTGAGGTCACTGGCCTTAAAGGAGGGGTGATTTTGTTAATTCACCTTTGAAGGATATTCTATGTCCTGAACAAAAGCTATGTATCCTAAATGTGCTCACATCTTAAGATACGAAGTTTATGATTACATATGTAGCACTAAAGACATATTTATAACTACAGAGGGAAATTAGTCCCATTGGGCAATAGGAGTAATAGAATAGTTAGAATTTTGCTTTTTGTTTTATACCCTACTGTAGTGTTTAAAGTCTCTTACCTTATGCAGATATTACTTTTGCAATAAAAAGAGGTCAGTAATAGCCATGGGATTTCCTATTCGATATCCTCGTACTTGGAGATGATCCGTGTCATTAGAGCAGACTTATGTCAGAATACTGTTGGCACAGTTCTACCAGGGCATGCTATGGGAGGAGGAGCTCAGGTGATTGTCTGTACCTTGGGTGGACAAGTCTAGCAAATTGCTTATCCTCTGTGCTGATGGTGAAGCAAAGAAAGGGTGACCACATATACCACTTACACATTTGTCCTGGCATCCCCAAAATGTCATGTTTCAGGCAACAAATTTTATGATTGACCTAGTTATGGACATATATATATACATATATATATATATATGCTAATTGTTACATATTCATCCTTCATGATACAGTAAAACATGGGCATCTACCTGTCACTGTGATAGGTATTTGTGTTTTACATAATTAACTCTCATAATGGCCTTCTGGAACAGGATTTGTTTCTTATACTAAAAATAAAATTTAGAGATGTGGTAACTTAGTAATTTGGCTGCAAATCTCCTCTGTCTTTCTTCTTTCAAGAAGTTCAGTCATATTCAATTATTGACTATGTCTATATTCTGATACTCAAGAACTCCACAGGTCTGTGTAAGTTTTCTGATAGCACACTCTCTTAAGAGTAATGTATATTTCCAAGATAGATGTTCTTTCTCTGAAGATCTATACCCTCCAGGAAGTTTTTCCTGTCTGCTTATCTTATATCAATTTCCTTGTTATACACACAAGGCCCTTTTTCAAAGCAGTCATTTGTTTACAGAGATCTATTTAAGATAAGTATCTTTAATAGTCGATGTTGTACCCCCAACAAGCATATTACAGGAATAGCACCAGTACATTTTTACATATAATTATTGGCAACATCCCCCTCCAAACAAAATAGAAGGCCAGTGGCTCTCACATAAATATCAAACAATCCCCCCATTATGTAAAGAATAGGAGAGGAGAAAGACAATTTTCCTTTAAGGCAATGGTTTTCAACCTTCCTAATGTTGCAGCCCTTTAATACAGTTCCTTATCTTGTGGTGAGCCCCTAAGCATAAAATTATTTTTTTTTTGGCTACTAAGTTTACTACTTTTAGAAATTGTACTGTAGCTCTCCCATATGCTGTCTTCAAAGAGGTTGCAACCCACAGGTTGAGAACCCCTGGTTTATTGGTTCAAATATTCATCTCCCAAACCCAGAAGGTCTTGGGTTCTCTGAAACATGGGTAAGCATCTCTATCTTCGGGTCTATGTGTGGATGAAGTTTTGCTACACCACCTCCACCTTCCTGGAAGATTGGCTTCTGCTCAGCTCATTTATCCTTCCTTCCTTCCTTCCTTCCTTCCTTCCTTCCTTCCTTCCTTCTTTTAATGGATCTAATTGACTTTAAAAAGTGATTTTTAACTGGCTATTTTATTTATTTACATTTCAATTTTACATTACATTTTCATTTTACATATCCCCCTTCCTAGTTTCCCCTCCACAGACCACCCTATCCTCTCCACTTCCCCCCTGCCCCACCAGCCTACCCACCAACCCACTCCTGTCTCAGTGCCTTAGCATTCCCCTACACTGGGGCATAGAGCCTTCACAGGACTAAGGGCCTTCCTTCCTATTGATGCCAGATAAGGCCATCCTCTGCTACATGTGCAACTGGAGTCATGGGTCCCTCCATGTGTACTCTTTGGTTGGTGGTTTAGTCCCAGGGAACTTTGGGCTGTCTGGTTGGTTGATATTGTTGTTCTTCCTATGGGGTTGCAAACCCCTTCAGTTCCTTCAGTCCTTCCCCTAACTCCTCCATTGGGGTCCCCATGCTCAGTCCGATGGTTGGCTGTGAGCATCCACATCTGCTTGGTCTGCCAGAGCATCTTATGGGACATCTATCTCAGGCTACTGCCAGCATGTACTTCTTGGCATTTGCAATACTGCCTGGGTTTTGGTGTCTGCAGATGGGATGGATCCCTAGGTGGGGCAGTCTCTGGATGGCCTTTCCTTCAGTCTCTGCTCTACTCTTTGTCCCTTTATTTCCTTTTGACAGGAGCAATTCTAGATTAATATTTTCGAGTTGGACAGGTGGCCTATCCTTCAACCAGGGGTCATGCCTATCCACTGAATATGGTCTCTGTGGATTCTCTCTCCCATTTGTTGGGAGTTTCAGGTAATCTCATCTCTGTTAACTCCAATAACCATGTTAGCCCTGTAGGAAAATCTTTGGCCATCAGAATAAAGTTTAGGGTTGGACATCTGAAACACTCAAAATCATGCCAGAGAGCAATTATATTGACTATTGAGTCAGATGTGAGAATGACATTAAGGGGTGCATAAGTACCTCCTATCTCCAGCTAAAACTTCTCAACAGTTTTGAGGAGTGTCAACTATAATTACTATCTTTTGATTTTGTAAAGTATATTTAAGTAAAGGAAAGGTAGAAACTTAATTGTGTCACTGGTTCCAATTTTCTTTTTTAAATATCTCACTCCTTAAACAAATATTTTAAATGAATGCAGAAATTGTTTTTGTGCATAGTACTGATCTGAAATAAGTGAAAGAAATTCAGATTAGTGGCAAAGGCTCAAAATTCTACACAAAGTTTTCTCCTCCAGCAACATTTCTTCTATAACTCTTAAAATAAGACACATATCTGTAAATAATTGCAATTAAGTCTCATTTCCCCCATTGGCAAGGACAACAGCATTCACAAACAAGAGTTCTTTTCCCTTGGAGCACAGCTGGTTATACATAGATGGCCATAGCATAATGGATAGGCTGTTCTTGGCATTACTTCTGGACTAAATTAATCCAGAGGGATGCTTACAAGCTAAGGAGTATGAATCTTCATGAATTCACAGTAAGGAATTGAAGCAGCAGAAGCATGTCTAGTGGTGAAACATTTTTCCTCATCCTAGTTACCCCATGATTTGCTCAAACAAGGATCTTGAGTCAATCCTAGAAATGTCTACATTAACAAGAGTTAAACAGTGACAACGTCAACGGGTATGTTCATGCAGAAGTAAATCTTTGTGGGGTTCTACCCCTAAACAAAGAACTACAGACATGCAATGACTTCTGAGAAAAAGAGAATTAGATTCTTCTAGGTATGAGCCTGCTTACTGGCTCTCCAATCCAAAGTGGTCAGCTTTGAAACCATATATTCCCAAAAAAGCATTCTCATCGGTGTGTGTGTGTGTGTGTGTGTGTGTGTGTGTGTGTGTGTGTGTGTGTGTGTGTGTGTAAATGATAATTGAGAAAAGAGGCTAGTAACTTTGGGGTGTGGGGCAGGAGAGTGGGTAGGTAGCTGTAAGGGGCTGGAGGCAAGACATGGAGGTGAAAGTGATGTAATATTATTTCAATTAAAAGCATTCTAATTAGTTTTACCATTTGCTACATTATCATGTTTTTCCACCATATGCACATAGAATTTACAACTAAGAAACCCGCCTACAAAAACTGCAAAGTGTTTTGTATTTTGTTCATGGGCGGGGTAAATTATTCTTTTAAGTTATCATTATTCACAGTTTTCAAACACAGACTATATTAAGTATACAGAAAAAACAAATGCATCTGAATTCCTATTCTCTTGTTTGCTTCCCTTATGTGTACATCATTGCCTGAAGCTTTGGACATCATTTGTATATTCATCTGTCAGACAAAAATGTGTGAAAAGGATCTCAAAGTCCAATAAATGTGCATTGAACTACTCAGCTATATTAGTTCATGTAACATAAGGGGGTGAAGTTTTATTTTAAATGTGATGACCGGCTAAATAAGTATATTTGGCATTATGCTTTCCCTGTAGCAAGGCAAAAGGGCATCTGGTCTTGTGTTTTCATTTCTTTTTTTAAGTATTGTTTAAAGAGGACAAAAGGATGCGATGCTGATCGGTTCTCATTAGACTCTGAAAGTCAGCAGCGAATCCATCCATTTCAGCCACTTGTCCAAGAGCCTTTCAAGCCAGTGTTTGCTCTGAGCAAGACCATATATCCAGTCTCAGCGGACCACATTCAAGACATTAACTTTTTGTCCCACTTTTTAATATTCTCAACATTCTATTTTTCTTCCCATTAATTAATATGATGTAATATAGCTTTTTAAAATAGAAAGTCCCATTTATTGTCTAGTTCTAACAATGAACTGACTGATGTCCAAAGATGTTAAATGGGTTATCTAGATTGTTGGAGGATTTGTAAAAATTGACTTCCATGTTTTTCTCAAGTCATTAAATAAATTGCTGCCCTCAGATACAGGACTTACCAGAACAAGTAAATTGCGATCATTTATTTGATCTGTTTTTACCTGTTCTGAATGGAGGAAGAGTCTTGAATTCACTCCCCTTGCCAAAATTTTGATTTGCTGTATCATCTTTGAGGATAAATGGATTTGAAAACTTTTTTTTTTCTGCAAGGCAAACTCCCAAGGAGTCCATGTGGAGCTCAAGATTACAGAATAATGTAGAGCATCAATGTATCAAGAAATACTTCAGAGACTCAAGGAACTCCCAAGATCCCATCAGATTCTGACTGTAACAGTGCCTACTGCTGTAGAATAGATATAATAAGTCTATCAACTTGACATCATTGTGAGGACTAAACAGATCATAAATCAAAGCAGAGGAAGAGAGCTAGACACTGACACAGACATCAGGCATTCAATTAATATAAATCAAGTCTATGCAGTTCACCCTGACACTGACTCAATTCAAATTCAAAGCCACATGATACAGTTGCCTTAAATACAAAAAAAGTATTATTTTGCCTTAAAATAAGTTATATAAACATCTTAACAAAACTGTTTATTGTGCTATTGTTGGTCATTAACACTTTAATTAGAGCCAACGATATGCTTCTTTATTTTTCTTATTAGCAACATACTAATCAAGACAAGTGAATCCTGACTTCCTTCTTCCACTATCATCCCGGTTACAATTTCTACTCAGATTTTATCCTACCCAGCTGGGACACCACACTTTTTTATTTAATAAGTCTAAGTCCATGTAATGAGCATCAAATCTGTCAAGCTCTTTCTCTCCACAGGTCTGTATGAACCATTCCTACCTTTGAAGAAGCTATACTCTATTCTCTTTCTCTGTGTGTGAAGTCTAGAAAATACAGCTTCAGTGCAGGGTCTTCTATCCCTTATCAGTGAATACTATATACACTGTAGAGTCCTAATGTAGTACCTGATGATGATCCCTGACGAGAGCCTGTGGGCTGCTATGCTTCCCATTTAACAGATGAAGCAATGGTGAGAAAGGGATTGGAGGATGTGTTCCAGTCTGATTAAAAGAAAATAGCTATATAAGCTAAGATGTTTCAGTTTCTAGAACTCCTCCTTTATCCAAAATATGTAATGCCTCTCAGTCACTAAGGTGGATAATGAGACTCTCAGACGTGTAGACCTGGATTTGGTCTCCTTTTGTATTATTAACATCTGTGTTTTCAAAATAGTTTCCTCATTGTAGTGTGGAGAGAGGTCTTAATCACACTATTCAGACACCTACCTTCATTGGTGTTAGCGGTTTTTGAAGCCTTCAATTCTAAGGAAAGTTGAGGAGAATTCTTCAAGGATATAAGGCTGCAATATAGTGTGGCACTGTGGTTCTTGGCAGTCCTAAGATTGAAGGAGCAGCTGGGTGTGTCATTTGTCAGGGAACAGGAAGGCACATTTCAGTTTGGAAGTGCACAATGATCTGCATTTGGACACAGAAAAGCCAGAGTATACAGAACTGTTTTCCTTGAGACCTTCCAGATTGCCCTATGGCCACTTATTTGAAGCCAGCAGAGATGAGGGGGCAGGGGCTTTTGCTCCCTGAGCTGAGAGAATACACTGTGGTGAAATGAGAGCTAAACACTCTAGGAATGCAATCCCTTTCCCCACATCAAAAACATGTAAAGTTCACACACCCTAGGAGAGGATGCTCCTTAAGCTTCTCTCCTAACATTTCATTATCTCTAAATCCCTTTGAAAGGCTTCCCTGACACCTAAAAGAAACTTAAGAATTGTAACTTAACCAGTCACCATCACTCAAGAGGTGCACCCAGCCGGAGGGAAGATGGTGCTGCAGGCAAAAGAGACAAAAGAAAGCCACATTCAGAATATTGTCATTAACGTCCCAAACTCTTTGGTGAAAATAGGGATCAACTACTAATGTGAGAATGGTCGAGATTCCAACTGGGCGCTAAAGAACAAATAGATTAGGAATGAAATTTCTAGGGCCTTCAGCCAAGGATGCTGTAAGGTAATCAGTGGTGAGATGCAGCAGCTTGTTGAACATTGCCTTGAAATCAGAGAAACAGAGAGGCAGAGACATACTGGACATTCAGAAGGCTGAAATGGAAAATTACAGTCTCAAGGAAATTGTGTGGCTTAGGAAGTCAAACTCCTCTATTTTGATTAGTTAAAATTTCTAATGTCTGTGGGATATTCGGGAGACAGTGTCCTGTGGAAAGTAAGAATTATAGACTTCTAAAGAGGGTGAAAGGTCAAGGATGGAGACGTCAACTTCAGAGAGAAGATAATTGAGTCATGTGTCTCATTGAAAAATTGTTTAGGTCTCCAGTTCTAGCAGCTCGGAGAGTTAAAATTACCCTCCGTATTTCACTCAGTGTATTCCATTATTTAGATACCATATATTAGACATAAGGGAGGCCGTCTTGAGTGTAAGAGTGATTAACACTGAAGCAGGCTACCAAAGGAGCCTGTGAAATTATCGATTCTAGAACATTTTAAAAATAGAGGCAACCATCTGTCCTCAATGATTTTGGTAGTAATTCTTCTTGGAAAAGGAGACTGGACAAAATAAACTCGATAAGGGAATTTCAAGTAAATAACTTCTTTAGCATTTTCCTAATTTTATGGCCCCATGCATGCATGCATGCCCTACATTTTTATCATGGGTGGCTCTGACTTGCTACTCTATATAACTTCATTTCTGTGACTTCGGTTTGTAAGATGCTTTAAGGGTAATTGCAGAAGGAAACGTCCTATCTGTTACAGCTTGTGCTTAGTGTCATTTCTCAATACAGGTATGTTTTCAGCAATGACATGCTGTGTACCTATTTTATAGATGGAGTTCAAAACAATGAGAAAAATGAGATATAAAGATTGTGATTAGAACGAAGAGACAGAGAGATAAAATGGAAGGAAAATATAGAACATAGAAAAATCTAACGATTTTAGGCTTTGGTTATTTTGGGGAACAGGGCATAAGAATTAGACTGATCAACAACACAAAAGCTACATTCATGCTTTATATATGACGTAGAGAAATGGATACAGATGAAACAGTTATATACTTAATTGGACAAAGCGGCAAGTTTTAAATATAGCAACTAAATTATGTGAGGAAGCCTGAAGGTAAGTGTCACTTTAACAAGGTCTAGAAAAAAGTGCTCCAGTGTCACCTCCTAGTCCTTGATGCTAAAAATGACACCTTCCTTCTAGTGGAGGGAGGGCCAATTTTACTCCAGAATTAAACCTCTTGCTTAGGGAGCTGTGATGTATTATAAATATGTTTCTAGGTTTCATTTTTTAAGTTTATTTCTTATTTTTGACCTGTGAAATATTTTTATATTACATTAAAAATCAGCAGATTGGTCGTTACCTAGTGACTGTGCTCTGGGAAAAATTTGGGAGGACAAAAATACAAAGGGGCTTCAGAAACCTTTGGGGGACTACTGTTTATATTGCTGAAAAATTTAGACTGTATATTTATTGCACCTGTGCATGTGAACACACACATATAACATACACACAAGTATACACACATAACACCAAGAAAAGTATATACACTCATATGCATACACACAGAAACACACATAAGTACATGCATACACACATGGGCACGCAAACATACACATATAAACACATACACACGCACAGAGAGAGAGAGAGAGAGAGAGAGAGAGAGA
Source organism: Rattus rattus (assembly GCF_011064425.1). Taxonomy (NCBI): domain Eukaryota; kingdom Metazoa; phylum Chordata; class Mammalia; order Rodentia; family Muridae; genus Rattus; species Rattus rattus. Next base: position 38,664,326 of record NC_046166.1, read on the forward strand.
GAGGGAGGGAGGAGAGAGAGAGAGAGAGAGAGAGAGAGAGAGAAGACAAGCTTATAGTATCTGTTCTTTCTTAGAAATAACAGACCACATAGATTTTTTTGGACATACCCATTCACTGAAAAAAATTATTAAAATTTTTATTTACCTGATCAGAGAAGAACTGATATTGTCAGAACCTAGGACTGACTATAGACAATAGTGGTGCTTGTTTACAGAGAAAAGGCCTCTCTTGGGACTGTATGTCAGGAGGGAATCTGTTCTTGGCTTGGGTAAGAGGTAGTATTTTCAGTTTTAAGAATGAGTAAAACTTTTGATTCAAGTCTCTGAAGTTGCTATTTTAGAGACTGCTGAAAAGATGCTTTCCTTTGTCCCGGCTGCCTCTCCGGAAAAAGAGAACAGGAAGTGAAGGAGGCAAACTTTTCAATGTGGAAGAAACATTTCTGGAGGCTGGTATCAAGAGGAAGCAAGCCTTTGAATTTCTCAGCAGGCAGAAATCTGTAGAACTTCTCTGAAGGTGACTTCTGCTCTGAAGGCTTTAAAATTGCACCAGCGAATTGCAATCCTTTCGCTGTTAACACAGATGGTCTCCATGATTCAGCCCTCACCACAATGTCCTCTTTGACTCAGATACAAAGACAGTGATGGGCTGGGGATTCTTACACGCCTTGACAAGCCTACCTAACCCCCAGTTGACAAAGTCAGCCATGGGAGTTCACTTTCTCTTTGCTTCAGGCTTCCTTTGTGAGTGCGGATTTCCTTCACTTTCTCTCTCAAAGCATAAACCTTCAATCAGTTGGCTTTCGAGATTATTTACTCATTTACAGTGATGCTACAATCACTTCTCATACAAACCAAACAATAAGCCTCTTCATTAAAAGTTGTTTTGAGCGTAATTAAGGCTCAGTTTGTTTTACTTGCACAGTTTGTAGCCATTTCCATTTTATGATTAGCAAGTGATCATTATGAAAATCAAGAGTGAACGTGACCTGACGTTTCGCAGGCTCTCCTCATCCAGCTACGGGGTAGAAATGAGCATGGAGTGAAAGAAAATTAAGCAGGCAAAAATATTTGCATATGTATTTGTGTGTATTTTTTTCGGGGGTCTATAGGCTTCATCAGCCTTTCAAAGAGACTCAGTCCAAAATAGTGATGAACGCTGATCTAAAAGCAACACTGCTTTGTTAGGAAAATTTGATGAGTACGGTTGTAGATGGGTATGCTTGAGGCAGTGACCAGATCTTAAAATGGAAATGTGCAGCACACATCACAGTGTAAAAATAATCTGAGTACTAGCATGAAAAATGGCTGAAGGGTATATTTGCAATGCGATAAAAAATAATGAAAGTCAGAAAAGAACAGAACTTTGATGACACTATATTTTAATATTGCTTTATTTAAAAGTACATAAGCAATAAGGAGACACCATACATGTTTCTTAATTCAACACTTCTAGCAGGTGATTTCATCACATGAAGATGATGAAGGACCAGCTTTGAGGGTAGGGCTGCAGGCAGTTTGCACAAATGTGATGATTGACACCATGGAAAGTATATGCAGTGATTAACAATGCCTGTCTATTGGGTGACAGATCAAACCCTTAAATGATAAATAAGAATCAATTATGATCTATCTAGTGGTCTCAACACAAGGGTAACTAAAATAAGCATAGGAGCTGTGAATAAGTCCTGTAGAATTGCTTGCTCTTAGTGTTAATGGAGTGGTGAATGCCTCAGCTCTTCCATGAATCAGTGGCCACAGACAAAATGATCAAGCCAGAACTAGTAGATAGCTCTTAGACAAAATGGCAGCACTTGGGAAACAAGGAGAAAGATCACAGGACTGAGACTAGCCTTCACTACATGAAGAGCTGTAGATAGAAATGAAATGAATAATTAGTTCCTGTCTAATATAGATTGAAAGTACGTAGTTAGGTATATAAATGATAAAGACAGAATGAAAAAAGAAAGATGATAGAAGAAAACAGATATAGGTAGACAAACAGATAAGTAGATTGATAGATATAGATGTTTAATAGGAAGGGAGGGAGGTAAATTGAAGGAAATAATGATGCACGAATGGATGAATGAATGGATGGATGGATGGATGGATGGATGGATGGATGGATGGATGGGTGGATGGATCTACAGATGATTAAGTGGACAAATACATAAAATTCTAATGCAATACAATGCAAATGCAAGCTAATTTGATACTTACATGTTGAACAAAAATGGTAGGAAAATATTAATCATCCTTACTTTTCCTAATTAAACCTTTTGTTTTGATAAAAGGAAAATACTTTGTCTGTAGACTGCAAACACCACAGTGCATAATTTAGAAGAATCTTGAATCAGCGCCAGGATGTTCCAAGCTGTGTTCATGGGCCACCATTGTATTGCAGACAAAGTATAGGTCCTGTGTTCAGAACTAAGGCTACAGTGAAACCACGTAGTCACAAGGGTAAACACAGAAACACCTGAGACTCATTATACATTCAACTTTTAATTACTTTTTGGTGGCTGCAAATTTAAAAACCTTTAAAGATTGCCAAATATTTTATGATATCCACATTCAGTGCCAATGCCTCTTGGGTCATGACCACAGTTTTTGAGTTTGGTTGATTTTGCTTTTTGTTTTATGTTTTTATGTTTTATGGTTATTTTGGCCTTTTGCTTTGTTTGTTGTTGATTTTTGTTGTTTGGGGTTTTTTTTGGAATTTTTTGTGGGTGGTAGTGGTGGTGGAGGAGATGTGTGTGTGTGTGTGTGTGTGTGTGTGTGTGTGTGTGTGTCCATGTTTTAATAATAAAATTTTATTGAAAAAAGCCAGGACATGTTAACTTTGGTTTTGGTCTACCATTTGTCAACCTATAAACTTTCAAATCATATATTCCTATGACTTACTAAAATTCAAAAATGTATGTAACAATTTTAAGTAAAGAACTACATCAAAATGACCCACTGTTTTTAAGATTATTAAATATCCAGAGTGGTCCTTCCCTTTCTTTAGAGGTTTAACTGGCAAGGTTGGCTCCTCTGTGTTGACAATATACAGGGTGCTTCTCTCTTCAAAGCCTTAACTATCCAAGTTTCTCCATTCAGCAGTCACTGGAATGCCTTATGCACCTTACTGACTTTCTCTCGTCCCCAAGCATCTCTCCTCACAGCCTGCTTGCCCTGCTTAGTTTTCTACTAAAAGTAGAATTAAGTCCAGCTCCTCCTCATTGTTCAGCCCTTTGATATCAGAAGCATGACATGAGGACCAGATATGGGAGTCTCAGCTGAAAGCTTCTTAGAGACACACAATCCTGTACAAAATGAGCAAGAAATTCTGTCTCAGTGAAAGTTCCAGTTGATTTACTTATATGCTAACATTTGTTTGGACAATAATTGAGAAGGGAGAAAACAGAGCAGACAATGACTTTGTGTTTAAAAAAATAAAACCCTGCATAATCTGAGTTCGGAATTTCCCTCCAAAATCATTCTCTACTCTTCCTCTCTCAACTATCTTTTTGTCCAACCTGGTAAGTAGGTATTATCTTTGAGGATATGCTCATCGTTCATGCTTCTACTTAGGAGTCTGGTTTGTGATACATTTGTCTAACTGAATCCTTATACCATGCGGGTGTCAGTCCAGCTAGCATTGCTCAGATGGGAATTATGAGGTCTTCCTGCCAGAGTACACACCCACATTACATTATGTATCTTTCCCTTACGTGGAAAAAGTTTCCAGACGCCCCTCATCAATTCATTTATTTCTATCCTACTCATGACTCCTCCCTCACTATGTTTCTAAGAACCTTGAAGACATGGGCTTACTTTGTGTTGTGATCCTCATCCGTCTCTCTCAATAAGTGATTGTCCCAGAGCAGATGTGTAACACACCCTGAAATGACTGACCCCTTATGTCTTATCCTATGAGAAAAATGATGCAAGTATCACTTTAAAGAAAAGCAATTATCTTCTTACTTATAAACTTCAAAGAGAAGCAAGCGTGAGCATCTTCATGTATACGACTTCTAATGCAATAGAAGAGATTTTTCTTTTACTCCACTCAACCCTCTTAACGATGCAACCCTTTAATACACATCCTCATGTTGTTTTCCCCAACCAGAAAATTATTTCTGATGCTACTTCATACCTGTAATTGTGCTACTGTTGTGAACTGTGACGTAAATATGCAAGATATCTGATATGGGAGCCCTGTGAAAGAGTCATTCAACCCCCAAAGAGGTCATGACCCACAAATTGAGAACCACTCCTCTAGATGTAGTTGTTATAAGGTTAAAATATGTTTCGATAAGTCTCCATGTTCTTTTTGTTTGTTCGTTTGTTTGTTTAACAAAAATAAAATGTTGCCTAAAAGTTAGAGTTGAAATATATCTAAAATTTTTGAACATCTGGCAGTGTTAGTTTGACCTTCCTTCAGAACCACAAGAAGGAAAAGTTTAGTAGTTGCCCGTATGTGGGCCACCTGCAGTATGGATTGGGCTGTATTTGGTCTGACTTTCACTTGTTAATGTACCGTTACCTTGTAACTCCAATTCTCAGCCTAACCAAAGAACAATAATACTATTTGTAGTTAAAAATGCATACAAGAATCCCACAAGTGTACATAAACATAATTTCATACACACATGTGCATTCCTATATACATATAAATATATAGAGAGATACATATTTACATACATACACATATAATTTGTTTATTTACACCAACATTGTTTTGTGAAATTCTGTTTGTATATCATTAAATGTGTCCTAGCTAACATTAAACCCACATTGACCCTCATGCTAAAGAATAGTAAGTGCTTAAACAATATGTATGGATTTCCACTTTTTGTGTATTTTAATTTTTGGAGATTATAATTGTACAGCTTCCTCCCTCAAGCCTTCACATGTAGTCCTCCTTGCTCCTTTTTAAATCAATGAACTATTTTTTATTAACTTTTGTTATATACACATATGTAAACATGTACATTATTTTTCCCCTAAATACATAAATTCAACCTGTTAGGCCTTTATAACATTGCTTGTATATGTGTCTTTGGGGCTGACCATGGATGGGTATTACACAAGCAATTACTGTGCCCTGGGGGAGACTACTTCCCCCACTTTCGCCATTTGTTAGTTGCCTCTAGTCCCCTGTATGTCAAGGTTTAGGGTCAAGGTTTCTTGGTTTTGCCCAGCCCCCAAATCTCAAAGCTATGACTACCCTTGTCAGCACATACTTAGGCAATCATATGGCTGAGATTTTTGTGGGTTCAGCATCTAATTATCCTAGGTGATGCAATCTCACAGCAAGCTCCCTGTCCCTCTGGCTCTTAAAATCTTTCTTCTCCCTCTTCTGCAAAGATCTCCGAACCTTAGGTGCAGGACTTCCATTGTGAGTGGACCAGCTGAGACTGGACTCCATAACACCGCCATTTTACTGGTTGTGCTTTTCAGTGATCGTCTTTGTCTCTTTGCAAAGAGAGGTTTTCTTCTTTTTAGGGAAAATTATTCACCCAGTCTTCCTATGTAGTGATTGAGTCAATTAACAATAAAATCCGTGTGTGACAAGACATAAACAGGTCCTAGATTTCATTTCAAGCATGTGTAATCAGTCTACAGTCAAAGCTTCTCCCTTCAAGACTGAAAGGCAATATCGTTTCTTTGTATTCTGTTCTCCTGTCTTTTATCTACAAATATATCTATATCCTATCTTTTATTGGGCTTCTCCCTGTTGAAACACATTTCTCTTTCTTTAAAAAAAAGAATTGGCATATCTAGGACTATATTTTAATCTCATTTAAATATTCTTTAATAGTTCTCGATAAAATATTTTACCATGCCACATATTGCCTAATTGATATACCACTGAGTCTCCCCTGAGAAGAGCGTTGTGAAGCAGCTTTCCATTGGTTCTTACAATAAATCAGTGCTCCTGTTGTTTGAAACACCCTGGGAAGAGCAGAAGCTGTAGTTTTGATTAACATAGACAGAGAAGTCCAAAACGTTTCTCATCTTTGAATGTTTCCATTAATCAATAATTCAGAGTGACTATAGAGGTTTCAGGAAAGGAAAAAAAAAATCTGCTTCTCCAGTCCTACACAGAGAGCTGTTCTGGGAGGTAAACCTTTGCTGCCCTGTTTTTAATGTGTGTCACCCTGAGAATGAGATTGATTATCCCCACAATTGGGTCCATGGGGTGAGTCTGATACTGTTCTGTGGGCTGAGCTAACGGTGCTCTGCAGGCAGCCTCTGAAGGGCGAGTGTAAAAGTGAACCCCACCAAACACTCCGTGAGGTCCCCACAGGGCTGCTTCCTCTAACACTACGTAGAAGCCATGTTCAACTGACTTCCTCTGCACCTCTTTTGAAGTAAAGAAGAGGTCCTTTAAATAAGAATTCCCTGCATATGTTAAAGGCTAGATGAAGGCATTTTATATGTGTACCCCATAAAGAAATGATAACAGTTTAAAGGAATAATCATGTGGACACCAGTGTAAATTTCACACACCTTAGCCCTGTATTGAGAAGTCACTATTTACCTCAGAACTATGTACTGTCTTTAGATTTATGGATCAATTAGTAATTGATCAATAAGTAAATTGAATTTAGGAATTTTTAAAACCATTTTAATGGGGCACATTTATTTAATTTTTTTATCATTTTCTAAGGCATGGCGTGAAGATATCTTAGCAAAAAGTTGAATCTCTGTAAGCAAAGCAAAATCTTTTAGGTGTTGCCCAGGTTACATTTGTTCCATAATCAGAAGCCCGATATTTAACAAAACATGATTTTTTTTAATATCTTTAAACAAGCGTGAAGTAGAATTAAAACGAGGCTATGAAAGTGGGAGAGATTACATCTTGTCATAATACGTCTATGAAATTCTGACCAGAATGAAAATGGGAACATGAAGAGAGCTATCATTTGCTCATTAATTCAAAGAACAACTTGCAGTTTTTTCACCTATTATAAAAATGGAGATTATAGGACTCAGATCATAGCCATGACGGTTTTTCAAATGTATGTGCAATAATCTCATTATACCTGTGGTGCGCATTCAGACGCCAACAACATTTTCAGTTTTCGTTTTCACTCCTCCCTTTAATATGCAGATAATGTTAACTCATAGACAGCTACCTGCGTCTTGGCATTCAATTCAGGTCTACTTTCCCACCAAGCATGGTTGAAACTGACAATGGGGTGAAAGTCTGTGTAAATATTCAGGTGGAGCAAAACTGTCTAGCTGTCCCCCAGTGCTAACAAGCGCATCGAGAAACGCTCTCCCCCAAGTTCACAGGGAATGAGGGAATCACATTGAGCAGGGCTCCCTCACACGGGCCTCATTATCTCAAGGTACCCCAAGTGAATGAGTGTGTGTTTCCTTCATTATGTACAAATGCTGGGGATACAGCACAGAGACACGGCTCCCATGATTCACTCTGTAATTATAAGTGCCGCTTTCAAAACTGGGACAAAAGCAACAGCGGGACACTGTAGCCTCGATGGCTGTTAAGGAGGGCAAACAGGAAAACTTCTTCAAAGGCCACCACAAATTACATTCTCCAGGCCTTTGTCACAGGCAAATTACCCAGCCATAGGAATGATGTGGAGCACAACTTATTTCAGATGAAATAACTCGCATACATGCTCCTTCTTTTGAAACTTTCTGGTTGACGACATAGCTGCAATTGTATGTACAACACGGAACATTGGCTGCTCCGTAAATAATCTGTAGTTCATACACCCCCTTACTTCCTACCTCTCTCTGTGTTCTGATGTGTATAAGGTTCTTCTTCTTTTTTAATCTAAGTAGTTTTATTTTTTTAATTGGTTACTTTTTTATTTACATTTCAAATGTTATCTCCCTTTCAGGTTTCCCCTCCGCAAACCCCCTATCCCATTCCCCCTCCCCCTGCTTCTATGAGGATGCTTCCCCACCCACCCACTCCGGTCTCACCTCCCTAGCATTGCCTATGCTGGGTCATCCAGCCTTCACAGGACCAAAGGCTTCTCCTCCCATTAATACCAGATAAGGCCATCTTCTGCTACATGTGCAACCGGAACCATGAGTCCCTCCATGTGTACTCTTCGGTTAGTGGTTTAGTCCTTGGGAGTTCTGCGGATCTGGTTGCTTGATATTATTGATATATACAAAGAACTCAAGGAATTAGACTCCAAAATCAAATCACCATGTTTAAAAATGGTGTGCAGAGCTAAACAAAGAATTCTCAACTGAGGCCAACTCAAATGGCCGAGAAGCACCTAAAGAAATGTTCAACATCCTTAGTCATCAGGGAAATGCAAATCAAAATAACCCTGAGATTCCACCTCACACCAGTTAGAATGGCTAAGATCAAAAATTCAGGTGACAGCAGATGCTGGCGAAGAGGTGGAGAAAGAGGAACACTCCTCCATTGCTGGCGGAATTGCAAGCTGGTCCAACCACTCTGGAAATCAGTCTGGAGGTTCCTCAGAAAATTGGACGTAGTACTACCTGAGGACCCAGCTATACCACTCCTGGGCATACATACACAAAAGATGCTCCAACATATAACCAGGACATATGCTCCACTATATTCATAGCAGCCTTATTTATAATAGCCAGAAGCTGGAAAGAACCCAGATGTTCCTCAACAGAGGAATGGGTACAGAAAATGTGGTGCATTTGTACAATGGAATACTACTCAGCTATCAAAAACAATGACTTCATGAAATTTGTAGGCAAGTGGATGGAGTTAGAAAATATCATCCTAAGTGAGGTGACTCAATCACAAAAGAACACCCATGGTATGCACTCACTGATAAGTGGATATTAGAAAAAAAGCTTGGAATACCCATATGTGTAAGGTTCTTTGTAAGGATGTTCATGTCTGCATTAAAACATGATCAGAGGCAGGTGAGATGGCTTAGGGGGTAAAGCTGCTACACAAGCCCGATATCCTCAGTTTGATCCTACGGTTCCACATTAGAAGGAGAGAATCAATTAAGAAAGATAGTCTGCTAACAACCAAGCTAGGAAAATGGCATCTGCATGCCCATGGGTTCTCATGCATATCTACCTACATTAACAGCAACAACAATAATACAATAACAATGAATTTTACTTAATTTTAAAGTTTTTGTGAAGCACATTTCATAAAAAAATACTATATATTTTATTCATGTTTCTTCATTATTTATTCTTCTCTATGCATTTACTAAGAAAAAATACATTATCTCTCAGGGGTGTGTCACACAAGCCTACATCTGGTCTGTTATGGTAATATACATCTCCTGGTGAATGGCCTCTCCATCCTGAGTCCTCTGTTTCCCAGACCCAAGTGAATCCCTCGCCTAAGGCTTACATACATCTCTTTCGCTGCAGATAGATCAGCGCAGCACAAAAATTACATATTTTTAGTTTGAGATTTTTAAAATTTATTTCAAAATTATGCAATATATAATCTATTGACTTTTATCCTTCACTAATACTATAGTCAGTCAATCATTTTTTACTATTATATAATAAAAACTTTCCCCCTTTTAACTATGTTTTGTCCTCCAGGGTCCAGATTACAAACCACAGGATCAATTATAATCATAACTGGAAATTTTTAGAAAGAAATGAGTTTTAAAAAACTTTAATAAATGTATGTTGTTAGAACGTTTCTATATCATTATATGCTAGTCATTTCTAATCTATTACTATGTCTAATGCATAAGTCAAACTTTACCATTTCTATGTTTGTATGCATGTGTGTATAAATGTATATTATAGACAAAACCAAAGTTTATATAGGATTCCTATAACCATTTCTGTTGTCTACTAGGGTTTAAACCCATCACTATGACAAGAGAACTACAATGTAATTCTATTTGAACTCATTATTTCTCTATTGTAGGCACTTGAACTTCTAAATTTTGGCGCATATATATATAATATATATATTATATATATATTGCATGCATATATATATATATGTTGCATGTTGCACGTTGTATGTATGTTTGTGTGCTGTGTGCTGTGTGATGTGCTGTATGTTGTATGTTATATGTTATATGTTTGTTATATATGTTGTTATAAGACACATGCTCCCTCTTCTTCTTCCCCTGCCTCTACCTCCGTCTCCTACCCTCCCTTCCCCATCCTTTCTCATACTCTTTCTAGTGAAAGGCACAAACCGAGGGCCTTCAGCATTTACAAAAGTGTTCTAGTACTGGATACTAACTCCATTCTTCAGATTGTTGAGACAGGAATTGCCATGGCGCTCTGGCTGGCTTCCAACTCATGATCTTTTGCCCCATTGCTCAAGCCTGTAATTAGAGGTGTGTGTCACCATACTTGGACAAATATGCTTCTAAGGGCAGAACAAAAGGGTTCCATTACAAAGGGGCAATGAAGGATCAGACATAATTAGCTCTAAATACTAATGTTATAAATCCAGCAACACCCACTCCCAGAGCCGGATTCCTGCTCAGAGACCCACACCTTCTTCCTCGGGAACAGACTCCAATCCATAGGCTACAGGAGCTATTCTACCCCTCAAGTCACTCTGCTTGTGTGACCTGAGAGGTAGAGTGATAGGAAGCTAGACCCAGGCCTCAGGAGAACTACAGGAATTTCCTGAACCTTAATTGGGACTCAATAAAAAGTCACCTATAACAACAGCAGACCCAGTCTTTCCCCCAGTGTTTACTTTTACAACCTCCATTTTTCAGTAGCTGTAAACACCTATCAGGGCTCCTTTAGGCACATATTGCTGTCCTCTAGTGTCACAAACAACCCTTTGGATGTTCATTTACAGTTGTCACAGCAGTTTGGCAGGTGGGGTGAATTCAAGGGCAGAAATCTACCTTCTTGAAATTCTTAATGTTGAAGGTACAGGGTGGAGACGTGTGACGGTTAGATTCATGTGACGTCACTCTGGTGTTAGCCTGAAGATGAATATCGTCGAGCTGAGTGGCTATTACTCTTCCTAATGCTGCACCTCTTTAATACAGTTCCTCGTGTTGTGGTGACCACCAACCATGGAGTTTTTTTCATTGCTACACCTTAATTTTAATTTTTCTGCTGTTCTGAATTATGAATATCTGTGTATTCTGTTGACCTGAAATGACCCCTGTGAAAGGGTCATTCTCTCCACAAAGGGAACATGACCCACAGGTTGAGAACCAGTGCTCTAGACATATCTCACATGCCCATTCACATGCCTATAGGTACCTATCTGTATCACCTATTGTCTTAAAGACACCCATGAGATTGGACCAAGGCTTGCATTTGATGTCACCACTTTGTCTGACATAGCTGGTTAAAGGATATAAGGCATTCTTATTCAAGTGGTGAATTGGGTGTAAGTGTACCAACTGAGGATAGGAAGGCATCAATGAACAATGCCAACCGTGTCGTAAAGATGCCTCATCTTGGTTTCTTCTTCAGTCTTCACACAGCCTGCCCTTTATTTATAAACTCATTTTTCTTCAGCTTTAGGTTATATCTTACTACAGGACAATGGCATCTAGAGAGCTTTATGCTATATCTCTAAAGACCCTTTATGAAATAAGAGCCCACTTCTAACTTCCCAGTAAGCGCAAATCTGAGGAAATATAATGCAACCCAGTGAAATACTCTTTCTATGTTGCCAAAAACAGCTTGAAGTAAATGGTATATTTAAAATGGAATTTCTAGATAGAAGAAATATGTAAATGCTCACCACATAAAAAAAGTATCTTTTCCAAAGCTGGGCCTCCCAATTTCTACTTTTACACGAGTATAAGAGTGATTCTGTTGACATATACCTTGGGACTCACTATGTAATTTTCTGTGGTTTTACCAACCAAAGGTTACAGTGGCATTCTATTGTGGTCTCTGGTTTGTATTTCCCCAATTCTTACTGAGGAGACCATGGTATAGTGATGGCCTTCATTGCCTTTAGTATTAGACACAGGAAAACATCACTAGTATCAGGACTTTTTTGAACAATTACTGACATGTATTATTATACAGTCTGAACTTGAGCCCTTAAAAATGAATGTTCTACACCATGTCTGTCAGAAGTCATCCTATGAGATGCTAGGCAAGCCATTACTTTCAATAACTGCAGAAGTGCAGAAAGGTGGAGGGAGAGAGAGAGAGAGAGAGAGAGAGAGAGAGAGAGAGAGAGAGAGAGAGGAGAGAGAGAGAGAGCAGTGAAGGGTGATAATTAGGAATAAAATGCAGGAGAAAAGAATTGTCAATGTCACTCCTTGTCACTTCTCAAAGTCAAGGTTTGGGCTTTAAGGAATATATTTGAACAACTCTTGGCAATGTGTGACCCATAAGATAGTCTAGAAGACTGTGATCAGTCCATCAATCCAGGGAGTAAAACAAAAACTCATTGTTATATTTTGGCTTGGTGAATGTGTCCCATATCTGCTTTTGATCGCCAACCACGTCTTCTGCATACTAAAGTGAGACATTTAAAAAAGAAGAAGAATCACAACTGCACAATGGGACCAATCAGTGGCTGCTCATCATGCAGCCTTCAACTGCGTTGCCTAAAGAAGGTTCAGACACTGCAAATATGTGCCCACGCCACCTGTGAAATGGCTATTTCCTGCTCCCTTCTCATCGTTTATTAGGGATGGAGCCAGGCTATCTGAATGACTCAACATGAAGATCTTAGAAACTGAAAAGGCTCTTAATGACAAAACGCCACAGTTGTCGAAATTATAGCAATATTCATTACTGACACTAGATGAGGCAGGATCCTCTTTTTTTTTTCAGTTGAGACAATCAGCTGATCTTGCATATATCGTGGTTGTGTGGTGCTTCAGCACAGGAAGCTTCCAAAGTCCTAATACAACTATATTTGTATAGTCAGAGAATCTGCAGAAGAACAGACATGGAAGCATTGTCAAGGGGAAAGCATAGTTTAAATGCCTGATTAGCCCCTACAGTTAAGACTGATTTTCAAGCTGACACCATGAAAAATCAACACTGATATAAGACAAAGACATCAATGTCCTCAGCACATGCCAGGGCTTGGAATCCTAAACAAAAGTGAAGTCAAAGCAGAAAAGAGAAAAAAAGCAAATTCAGCTGCAAGGAGCATGAGAAAACAGTCCTAAACCATTGCCTCTGCTATCTGGTAACAATAGCACAAAAAAGAAACCCAGAAATAATAAAACATGAACGTAATTCTTTCCTTATACCACGTACCTGCTGTACACACGGAGGAAGGTGCTTTGATAAGTACGAAGGAACATAAAGACATACGCTCTGCCTTCAAGACCTTAAAGCTCATTGATGAAATGAGGAGGAAATGGAGGAAAACAGGACGTAGAGTAGCAACTTCAGAAAAAGAACTGGCCATTACTAAGCCCGTGAATGCGAGACGGCCAGAGATAAAGGTGCCTCCATGTTTACCTAATGAAATTGAAGTTGTGCTTGAAGTTCTGAGTTATGTGCACCAGTTATAGCTAAAGAGAGTCATCTTCTAACAAAAAAGCCCAAAACAAAAGAGACTATCTCAACGGAAATATACTTGCATTTAGAGGAAAAATCTTGAGAGGCATTATGGCTTAGAAATAAAAGGTCCAATCAAAAAACTTCAGATGTTGAAAGTTTAAAGCCCACCTGGTAGTACTTGTAGAAAGTCATTTAAAAAAAGAGGGGTAAGGATGTCATTAGTAGATTGATCAATCCATCAATAAATTCATAGATGAGTCAACTCTTTGTACAGAGGGGCCTGGCTAGAGAAATGAGGCCAATAGGCATATACTTCTGAAGAAGTCTCTCTCTCATTCTCTCTCTCTCTCTCTCTCTCTCTCTCTCTCTCTCTCTCTCTCTCTCTCTCTCTCTCTCTCTCTGTCTCTCTCTCTCTCTCTCTCATTCTCTCTCTCTCTCTCTCTCTCTGTGACTCTCTGTCTCTCTGTCTCTGTCTCTCTCTCCTCTCCTCTCCCTTCCTAACTCCCTCTCTCTCCCTCCCTCTCGCTTCCTCTGACTGTCCCTTTCTCTCCTCCTCCTCTTCTCTTCCTCCTTCTTCACCTTCGCAGTTTCCATGAAATGAAAAATTCCCCTTGCCATAGTTGTTCAACCTCACCGCATTCCAGGACCATGGAGCAAAGCAAGCATGGGCTGACTCACTGGAACCATTAGAAGAAACCCTCCTTTGCTTAAGTTCTTTCTCAGATGCCTTTTTTCAGAATGGAAAAGCTAACTGTTAAAGAAAGCATTATAACAGTCCTCAAATTGCAACAAATTATGTCCCTGCTGCCTCTAGTGAGGCCTCCCAGTGTTTGGTATCTACTTGTTTCAAATAGAAAAACACACACACACACACACACACACACACACACACACACACACACACACACACACACCTTCTGCTTTGAGTGCCAAGTAGAGGGGTGGTACATTTGTCATGGCCACAAACAGTGCAAACAAATCTAAAATCAGAATCCCATTCATAATTCCAAGCCACCCTATTCTAACCACTGCCACTGTCTCCATAGATGATATTCTACTAAAATCGCTTTGTCTCCAATCAGAAAGAAAAGGATGCTGCATGACTGACATGTATGTGCTACATTTTTATTTTTCAAAAATTGGCCAAAATTAATAGACTGAGGTTTAGTGGTAGTTCTTAGAAGGTAATACAAAATGAGAACACAGATTCTGGATAGAGATTTTTCTAGGTCAACTCTTAATACTCCAGAATTGAGATGTTACTTAATCCCTCGGCACCTCAACTTCCTAACCTGTAAAATGGAACCGCAGAATGTTCTTCTTTTATGGAAATTGATGTATGTTATAATACAAAGTATTTCTTTTCTAATGAATACTGTTATTAATGGAGCGTGATAGTATTAGGCTTATAGTCACTGTGTGGCATGAAATGGCATAACAGCACAGAAATATGGGCACAAAAGTTTATAGCATTATTACATCCTATGAAAATCAGAGAAAAACATAAAGGAACAAACTGTGTGACCCAGCACAGCAGCAGGCATAAGCAATAAAAACCAAACTAATTTTCTTAAGCATAAGAGAAAGACTGTAAGGCAAGAATACCAGGAAAGTACAAGAATAGAATCAAACTCTCATCTTAAAAATGATATTTTTGGAACATTATTATAACCTAATAAATGGTACCCTAATTGTCCAAAAACAACATAGCAGTTAAAAATCTTTTGATAGTACTGGGCCTGTGGGACGCAAGCTTCAGTTAAATTGTAGCTGGATGTTTCCTCCGGGCATAGTCCCACTCTGTGAGTCTAGGATTCATTTGTAAGTTTGGATTTAATTTGGACAGTCCACAGAATCCTGCCCATCAAATGACTGAGGGTACTGTAGTTGAGTCTTTGGTCCCTTTCTACCTGGATACATTTTCTCTTCTTTCCTTAGCCTCTCAGCCTCTCATCTTGGAAACTAAGTATCTTCCCAATCTCACCAGCAAACCCCTGGGTTCTATTCTATCCTTAGTGTACACCCTACATCCTCTTTCTACAATGCTGGCCCAGTCTACCTCATTCTATTAGATGTCTTAAGAGGTCATTGTCTTTCTAGCGTTATCTTTCTTGAATTATTGTGATAGGCAAACAGATGCACAAGACTACGTGGCAGCACTAATTGTGATCCCATTGCTTGTATTCCGAATCATATCTCTGTTCCTTCCCATGCCACTCCAACCCAATCCAGCTCATCACTGTTACTATTACCTCTGCTTTTGTTTGTTCAAGTCTGTTCCTACTCAGGGCTTTTGCAAAAGCTCTTCTCTTTGTTAGGAATGTTCTGGAAATTAGTTATAATCTGTGTAAGGTTCAGTTTCTGTTTTGCACAAGCCTTAGTGTGTGTGTGTGTGTGTGTGTGTGTGTGTGTGTGTGTGTGTGTACAGTACATATAGTATTATGAGCAATTGTATGAATTAGGTAAGTATCTGACTGTGTAAAAACAGACCATTTCCTCTCATACACAGGTCCTGCTCTCCTTGTCTGTCTTAACTGTTACTCTGTAGCCACTCATCCTCCTTTGCACAGTAAGACCTGTTCTTCTCATGCATCTCACTCTTGGCATTTCTAGCAAGAAGGGAAGCAGCTCCTTGTTCTTTAGCATTCACACAGAGGAACGCAGTGAACTCTGATGGACCTGAACATCAGGACCACCAGGAAAGACCAGTTTTAATCTATTCTTGTCATTTGGTGGTTCTAAGTCCCCAGTGTGTCAGTCCAAGGCCATTAGGTGACTGTTAATAGCAGAGAGAAGAGCTGATCCTTGTCAGCCAAAGTGACTGATGCTGAAATTAATCTATTCAAATCCATGACCTAGGTGAGCCAAGATGTTCCTTATCTTTCTGTTTCTCTTTTCTTCCATTTATTTTATTTTACTGTTCCAATTAATTGTTTTCTTTATTTACATTCCAGCCATGGCTCCCTCCTGATCCCCAGGAACAATTCCTAACCCTATTACCTCTCCCCCTTGCCTCCAAGAGAGTGCTCCCTACCCCACAGCCCCAGGTATACCCCTTCCCTGGGGCCTCAAGTCTCTTGAGGATTAGGCACATCTTCTTCCATTGAGGCACCAGACAGTCCTCTGATCTGCTATATATGGGGGGAGGGGAGAGTGGCTGGTCCTAGGATGCTGCCTGGTGGGTGGCTAAGTCTCCGGAATCTTCCTGGGTCAGGTTAGTTGAGAGTATTGGCCTTCCTATGGGGTCATCCTCCCTTTCAGCTCCTTCAATCCTTCCCCTAATTCCTCCACAGAGGGTTCTGACATCAGTCAGTAGTTGGGTGTAAGTATCTGCATCTGTCTCTGTCAACTGGTTGGGCCTCTCAGAGGACAGCCATGCTAGGCTCCTGTCTGTAAGCATATCATAACATCGGTAATATTGTCAGGTCTTGGTGCCTCTCCATGAGATGGATCCTAAGTTGGGACAGTCACTGGACAGTCTTTCTTTCAGTCTCTTCTCCACTTTTGTCCCTTGTAGTTCTTTTGGAGGGGAACAATTCTGGGTCAGGAATTTTGACTGTGAGTTGGTAACCTCATTCCTCTACTTGGGGTCCTGTCTATCTGCGCCCGCCTGCAGGTGGAATCTTCGAGTTCTTTCTCCCTACTATTGGACATTTTGGCTAAGGTCACCACAAGACCTGAGAGTTTCGCATTTCCCAGGTTTCTGGGACTTTCTAGAAGTTCCCCACTTCACACACCCAAAAGCTGCATGTTTCCATTCATTCTCCTGAGTTTTTCTCCTGTCTCCCTGTCCACCATCCCCCATCCTGTCCCTGATCCTGTTCCCCTTGGCCTCCCCTTCTCCCAGGTCCTTCCTTCTGTCTCCTATGATTATGTTGTTTTCCCTTCTAAGTGGGATTGAAATATCCTCACTTGGGCCTTCCTTCCTGCTTGTTAAACTTCTTACTGTCTGTGAGTTGTATCCTGGGTATTCTGTACTTTTTGACTAATATCCACTTATCAGTGAGTACATACTATGCATGTCCTTTTGAGTCTAGGACATTGTCCATAGGACATACATAATGGGAAAAATCTTCACTAACCCTACAACTGATAAAGGGCTAATATCCAAAATATATAACGAACTCAAGAAGTTAGACTCTAATAAAAACAAATAGCCCAACCAAAAAACCATGGGGTACAGAGCTAAACAGAATTCTCACCAGAGGAATCTCAAATGGCCGAGAAGTTCTTAAAGAAATGTTCGAAGTCCTTTGTGATCAGGGAAATTCAAATCAAAATGACCCTGAGATTTCAGCTTACACCAATCAGAATGGCTAAGATTAAAAACTCTGGTGACAGCACATCTTTGGGAGGATGTGGAGAAAGAGGAACACTCCTACAT
This sequence comes from Rattus rattus, assembly GCF_011064425.1. Taxonomy (NCBI): domain Eukaryota; kingdom Metazoa; phylum Chordata; class Mammalia; order Rodentia; family Muridae; genus Rattus; species Rattus rattus. Next base: position 38,682,126 of record NC_046166.1, read on the forward strand.
TGCTGTGGGATTGCAAACTGGTACAAACACTCTGGAAATCAATCTGGAGGTTCCTCAGAAAATTGGAAACAGCTCTACCTGAAAAACCAGCTATACCACTCCTGGGCATATACATAAAAGGTGCTCTACCATACCACAAGGACAGGTACCCACTATGTTCATAGCAGCTTTATTTGTAATAGCCAGAGCTGAAAACAACCTAGATGACCCTCAGCTGGAGAGTGGATACAAAAAATGTGGCTCATTTACACAATGGAGTACTATTCAGCTATTAAAAATGACATCATGAATTTTTCAAGCAAATGGATGGAACTAGGAAATATCATCCTAAGCGAGATTCCTTTATCTTTCAGTGGTGCTTTGAGTCAGTGGGGAAGACCTTCCCTCAGCAGTGTATAAAGAGTTGGAATTTTGTAGTTCTGACTCCTTGGGTGGATATTTACTTTCATTTTAAACCAAGATATTCATAATATCCAAGAGAAATGTCTGTAGTTGTTGGAGATAGTCTTCATCTGGGCAGTATGATAGGATAGTCAATGACTATCTGTAGCTGTTAGTTACCTGAAATGTAGCTAGTGAGTATTATTTTACACTTAAAATTAAACAGCCACATGTGGGAGTAGCTACTGAATTGGCGAGCATAGCCATAGATCTTTTCACATGTCAGAATTTTCCAAGCCAAGATTTCTGCCAAACCAATTTATTATACTGGGTCAAAAATAATTAATTGATACTTTCAAATTAATTGCTTATATTCTATCAGGAGCAATTCTCTTTCACTCAAATGTCTTCTCGATACCTTTCATATAAAATCCACTATGTTGCTTTCCCAAATCTGAGTTCTTTCAGTAATCAGTAGTCAATGGGCACAGGCATCCATGGGATATAAAAACACCTAATCATTTATTATCCTTGAGTACTACAAACACTTTTATTTTAGAGGTAAATTTTAACCTTTATAACCCTCAAATTTAGCTAAGTGAGAAAGCAAGAAAAACAAAGCATTTTTCAAGGGAGGAGGTGATGCAAACGGAGAATCCATTAAGAGGAATTTACAAAGTACCTTTTTTTTTTTTTTACGAGGAGAATGAGCACAACATTAAAGTACACATGCATAATTTGAAAATAATTTGGGGAATTTGCATTGTTTTGACAAATTGAAATCTGCCCCTCTCCATGAGGTTCCAGGGAGACCAGATGGTAGTGGCATGTATTGGAGGGGGTCCAAAATTGCTTTTGTGTTAATTGATATAGTGTGCTAAGAAAGGTCTCTGGGGAAAAGTATCCCCAGGTAGCTGATTGCACTGGAACTCCTGCAGAGAGGAACTGTGTCAGATGAGAAGGAAAACAGAAGTTATTGCAAACCAATACTTCAGATTGGACTAGTTAATTTTATTATGGGAAATTCAGGACAATGTTTCAGAAAATATCAAAAAGATATTTTTTTTGAGACAGAAATAGAAATTGGTAAAGATCTTCCGTAAATTAGCGGCGGCATCCAGGCTCAGTTTGACTTCTCTTTGGTGTGTGGAAAATCCTTTAATGTTAGCAAGTGTGTCTATAGCTGTGACAAGGGGTTCAAGGGCTTCCTTTTCTCATTTTAAAGTGGTGACCCTAATCAGCTGAGCGAGGAAAGCTAGTGGGTTGGGATGGAGCCCGACGTGGTAAAAGCTCTTAGAATCACCTCAAAAAGCACTTACTATTTAAATGGAACATTCACACCTGCTAAATAGCTGTTGTTTGAAATGACACATTGGAAAGAGCTCGACCACTTGGGGCTTTCCTACGGGGAGGATTCCTGCTTGGAGCAAACAGCCCCGCAGTTTCACCTGGTGGAAAACTGGGCCTTGTTCAGTCTTAGGGGAGGGAATGCTCAGGTTTTATTCTGTATCTTTCCGCAAGTCTTTGAAAGTCTAGGAAGAAAGGGAGAGAGGGAGGGAAGGAGGGAAGGAGGGAGGGAGGGAGGGAGGGAGGGAGGGAGGGAGGGAGAAAGGAAGGGAAAGAGGGAGGAAGGAAGACAAGAAAAAAATACAGAGAAGGAGGGAAGGACTGTTGACTGACTTGGGTACACACAAAAAGGGAAAGGGAAGTAGAGATCTGTTTTTATGAGCACCCCTATATTTGTTTGCTTACAGGGGTTTTCAGTTACTGTTTGTTCTTTTCTTTTGCCATGAAGTTGGCCAAAAATGTTTATCGTGAAGAAACAAAACCACTCTTTTTCTTTTTGCGTAACAGCCAATGAGAAGGACACACTCCCACCTCAAGCTACAAGCCTTTTAATACAATTGTTTAACACCCTGCTGGGGATGCTTGCCTTTTTTTTTTTTTTTTTTTTTTTTAAACATTTCTCTTTTTGTCCTTTTTTTTTCCGAATAGTGTTCTGGCCATTAAGAAAATGGTTGTCTGACCTTTCTCTAGGAAGTTAATAAAGAATGCACAGCCTCGTAAGCCTGATTCAATTCCCTTTCATGCGAGCATGCTGCATAAGTGACCGTATGGTATTTGGTTGGGGCGCTCCGCTTTGCAGTGCACTAGCCTTTTAAATGAACGGCGGCCACATGTGTTGTACATTTAGCCACAGAAGGTGAGAAGCAACCAAATAGATTCCTGAGTATTAAATCAGATTTCCACACAATGAACTCTCTAATGTGTGTGTGAAATATAGCCAGTTATGTATTATTTAGTTGTATTGTATTTTGTGTTTTAAGATTTTCCTCTCCCATATTCAGTTTTAATAAATGCATGAGTAGATGCAATATCTGGGCGCTGTATTTTAGAAATTCAACACTTTCAACAGATTCTTCCAACTTCAAAGAATTTAATATTAGTATCATAAAAGGACCTTTGAAGAATAATGCTGGAACGCAAGAAAAATGACTGTCTGAGTGTACCCTATCATTTTGAAAGTGTTTTATTGCCTTAATTTCCTGTCTTAGTAAAGTAACAAGAGGCATAATAGAAGATATATTGTTACAGAGTTCGCGATTTATTAGGAAGCTTGAGCAAGTTGAAGACTTTATGTGAAGTGAAAAAGAAAACCTCCATTTAGCTGAAAAATGGAGACGAACGGCATCAATGTTGCAACAGCTTTAAATGGAGTCCTATCTTTTGACTGATAAGTTGTGTCTTTCGCGCCCTGTATGTTTGCATGAAATCAATCCACTGGCACAGGCTTCATTCTGGGCTGGCTGTGTGTCATTAGGTTCCTGGAAACCTAATGTTATTTCATTTGTGAGGCGTATATAAGATGACTGTTGCTATTTGGACTCTACAGCACAGACAGAGGTGCCATTGAAGCAGAAATAACCCATAACACACATTCTCATTCATTTATTACATTTTTTTCACATGCGTGACTGAATTTTAATCCCGAGCTTTGTCAACCTAGTGTAGTTATATTAAAGCTTTTTAACCTAGTTTCATGTGCCTCGGTCTGCTGTCTTTTACACAGAGATAAAGGCATTGAAGAGAAAGGCATTTATACCCCCAGATAAAGGGACAAGGTTTATCTTTGCAACTGAGATCGTAGAAATGAGTGGCAGAGACTTGATTAACCCGTAGGAATGGCTTGTGAAGTGACCTTATAATTAAATGTGGTGTGGGGAAGGTAGGACGAGAAGAAAGGAAAAGGTATAATTTAGCAAGTTTGGGCTTACTGGCTTGTTTGTTGTAATTGTTTTGGGGCTTTAATGTTTGGTTTGAACTCCAATACAGAGACACAGAAACTTGGTATCAAAGTTGGAGCAGCATAATTATCGGGGGCAGAGCAAGAAGTATGGGACCGTCATCAGGACCCCTTAATTATGCCCCCACTCTCCCAGCACAGCACAGCCAAACATCTGCTCTTAACAGATCGGGTTCTCGATACAACAAAACAAAATACAGTATGCTGCCATGTGGATAGTCCACTTGAAACAGATCAAAAAGCCAATTCGTCTTTGATTTTAGTCAACAATGATGTGAGCTGTGTATATAGATTTCTCAAGTTAGAGAAATGCTTTTATCACTATTGATTATATTTTAATACATCTAAGCAATATGTTTTGTCATATTAATCATCTAAATATATTGACTGATGAAGAAGATTTTGTGGTATTTAAGTGAGCACACCTAGAGAAACCACACTTGTGTTTAAACAAAGTGGCTCGACTATGTGTAGGCTGACTGGATAATAGGAGTGGCCAAGCATTTCTGGTTTCTTCTGTTATCTATGTTCATCTCTGAAAGAATGATTTCTAAGCTTTATTGCTAACTGAAGCACAAAAGATTTCCTCTGGACTTGCCACAGACAATCCTCAGGCACATTAGAGGCGTCAACTACAGTTAGTTCAAAGTGAATTACTTCATTTTAATCATGGTGACTTTACCAGTTCAATAGGTTTGCTATAATAGCACACTGTTGGCCTTTTTTTTCCCCTTGTTATTTCTTTCTTTCCACTTTTTACTTTTTACATTTTTTAACCTTTCTTTGAATGATGCCCAGGTCACTTTATTTTTAGGCATATATAGAAAGTTATGTATTATACAGTCCTTCGGAGTATTGTTTGGTAACTCTTATTTCTCTCAATCCTTGGCTAAAATTAGTTGAGTTGGGGTTTCTGTTGATGTTCTTCTTCTTGCGGTTTGTTTGTTTGGGTGTGGTTTTTATTGTTTTATTTATTTGTTTTTATTTTTGTGTCGTTAACAATGAAATGATTCCTTAGTGTGAGGTGTTCCCAATTATACAGTTATAATGAGTCTTAAACTTCACATTAAAAATATGTAAAGTGTTACACCAAAGATTACTGGAAACTAAGTACTTCTTGTCACCCATTCTTAGTTGGAAAGCTGCAGCATACAGGATACAGAATAGCCATTTGACTCAAAAATTAAAGGATAAACATGATCATTTGGAATTTATTATAAATCCTGTATGAGATTACTTTGGAAAATTCACAGATGGGGGTGGAAATTTGCTATCAAGAGCTAAAGTACCTATTATATGTATAATGTACATGCACATATAATATACAATATGTGTTCTGTTACATATATAATTGCATATAAACATATATTTGCATGCATGGCTGAAATTTAATCTTGAACTTTGCCAACCTAATGTAGTTATATTAAAGCTGCATATATATATTATATAATATATTAAAGCTATTTATATGTATAATATATTAAACATATATATTTTCTCATATATGGTTATTTTTATTTACTTAATTCTGAACAATGAAAATAACAATGACCTTCTTACCCAAGACAAACCTTATTTTCTAATGCCTCCTTAAGGAACTGTATGTTGTTTTCTTTAAAAAAAAATCCCTCTGTTCAAAGGATCCATTAGACCCCAAATCTCCAGCCTCTGAGGTCCGGGGTCCTTTGCACATCTGCTTCATTCATGATTTCTGCAGATGAGGGTTCCCCTCACCCAGCACACTACAGCTCTATAATTACTTTCATTTCTGGGTTCACACAGGTCATGGAACTAGTGTTAATAATAATCTTTCCCTCTGGACTTCTCTGTATTTATATATCTCGGATCCAATAACCGTGGGGGACATGGAGGTGTATTTTATCTTCATTGTAATCCTCTCGGTATTGTTTTAGCCCAGGGGGGGAAATCAAATGAGGTACAGAACACGGTAAACTCACACAACTCGAGGTCATTAACACCTAATTAGAAACAGCTTAGAGATCTGAATGATTCTTTGGTTAAGATCTGAGAGAAATCAGAAAATGTTTAACCTCTTCATTGCCAATGCCCTCTAAGTCACGAGCAGTTAGTAAAATACCTCCTGATGATTTTTTAAACTTTACAAAACTACATTTGTGCATGCGTGCATGCGTGCATATGTGTTTGTGTGTGTTTGTGAGTGTGTGTGTGTGTGTATGTTTGTGTGTGTGAGTGTGTGTATGTTTGTATGTGTGAGTGTGTGTGTGTGAGTCTGTGTGTGTGAAAGTGCGTGTGTGTGTGTTTTTGTGTGTGTATGTGGGTGTGTGTGTGTGTGTGTGTATGTTTGTGTATGTGTGTGTGTGTGTGTGTGTGTATGTGTGTGTGTGTTTCTCTACTTCTCTATTTGATACAATAAGCAGTCTGTTGAAATACTGGAAAGAATACAGGAAGAACTCACCTAAAAGCCTATCATACTTACATACTAGTCCTTAACTGAAAGGAAAAATGATACTATTATATCAGTGTGGTCTAGATAACAAATTTCAACTATTGTGTGATGAGAAAAGAAGTTAATTACTTAAATAAGTATATAGAACTCCAGTTTGATCTGTCTGAGAAGTTAAATTGTGCGCGGTTTAAATAAGAAAAGGACATCTAAACCATCACAACCATATTCTTGTGTTACATTTTCCATGAACTTCATTTCCCTCCTAGCAACCTCTAGACATTCCTCACATATTTTAGGAAGGGAGTCATTTCAACCCTTGACCTGCAGCTTGAGATGCCGAAAACCCACTGAAAGAAGCCATGCTGTTGAGAATTCTACCCCTCTGGAGGCCACCATTATTTTAGGGCGGAAGGATCTTTAATAAAATGTAGAAAACAGTTTCACTTGTATAAAAGGTATATTGTGTGACAGACAAATAATGTCCGGACCTTTCCTCTACTTGCTTCTCATACTTGGAATTCACTGTCTTCAGGACTCACTGGCTCTGTGAAAGGGGCCTTTCTCCAGAAACCAAACTCTCACCAGAAAAACCGAGCTGAGTAATTGCCCAAGAGGACAGAGGAATTGGCTTTTTAATTACAAGGCTATCTCTCAAGGCTTTGTTAATTTAGTTACCCCAGGCCTAACCCTGATCTCTATGTTCTTAACCTGGAGACAAGCTAGGAGAAGATACACTCTAAGACTATGTTTAAAGCCCACGATTTCACTGACTTGGCATGAATATCATTTCCCTACCTCTCTATTTCTTCAACTGTAAAATGGGAATATAGCTGTAATGGTTTGTCTCTCATGAGATGGTTATGAGAGTGAAGTAGTAAAATGTATTAGGCCAGGTATACAGCATGGCCCCTGTAAACCCGGCACTCAGGATAGAGAAACAGGAGGATTGTGATTCTAAGGCAGGAGATTGTAATTCTATTCTATTCTTATGCATAGAGTAGTGAGACCATTCCTTAAAATACAAACTAATTCTGCAAAATGAGCTTGGACCATGCTAGCTTAACACAAGCCCATAGGCCCCAAGCTATACCTTGATTGCCATGTTTCAGTGACCAGATATCTGGCAAGAAGTAATATAAGGGAGAAAAGGATTTGGGGGATTTAGCACATCACAGAGGGAAAGGCATACCAACAGAACATGGGGTGAGTAGGCGGTCACAGTTTTCTATAGTCAAGAAATAAACAGAACAAATGTACTCTGGTATTTCACACTTTCTGTATTTTAATAATTCTTGGATGCCAGCCACTCGTAGTCCTGGCACATTTAAGGTGGGTCATTCCTATGCAGTTAAACCTCTCTGAATATTCCTCTACAATGGACATGTTGACTAGGTGATCGAAACCCTAGTCAGGTTGCCAGTGACTATCAATCATCTCAACTGTGTCAATGTCAACCTAATACCCAAATGCAAAGTTCTAAATTATAACCCACCAGCCTTGTCCCCTAAAGTCACAGTCTTATCTCACAAAGCAAATTATATTCAGTCCATCTGTAAAAGTCCTCAAATTTTTAATAGCCTTGATGTTGGCACTGTTCAGAAACCCAAAGTCTCTTCTAAGACCCAAGCCCAATCTCTTAATTGGGAGGTCCTGCTAAAATAGTAAGGAGAACAACGACATGAGCCACTAAGTCACAGGCTGCAACATACACAATATAAACCATTCTCATCCCAAAAGGGAGGAAGGAGGGCTAGAATGCAGTGTCACTCCAGATCTCTGTCCAGCATCTGGGATTTTGGTATAATCAACTGAGTTCCACCAGCCATGGACACCCATACCACTCCACCTCTACCTCTTATAATACATGCACTTCTAGTCTTTGGCTGTATTCACTCCCTGCTTGAAGCTTTCTTTGTGGTGTCCTTGAAACTCTAGGGGGTCTCCCTACATCTTATGCTTTTACCTTGGAGAAAGTTCATTGTCACCATAGATTATCTAGCCTCAGAAGCCTTCTGAAACCTTAATGCGAATTCCCAGTGACACTCTCACTCTTAAATCTTCTGGGTCATGAGATCACTAGTGCAATATGTGATATCAGAGAAACATGATATCATGTTCTCTGCCATTTTTACATATAACCAAAATTGGTAGACCACAGTTGTACTGGCCTGTATGTACCTTCCAGACTGGCCCCTGAAGAAACATTTCTCTATGTAGTTGTTCATAAATAGGAAGCCATGTGGCAGACCCAGTTATCCTGGGCATCAATAGATGCTCCAACATATAACAAGAATATGTGCTCCACTAACAAAAGGACACACATATGTACTCACTGATAAGTGGATATTAACCTAAAAGCTCAGAATACCCAAGATACAATTTATAGACCACATGAAGCTCAAGAAGAAGAAAGAACAAAATACTCACATGAGGAAATACAGAGACAAAGTATGAAGCAGAGACTGAAAGAAAGGCCATCCAGAGACTGCCCCACCTGGGGATCCAGCCCATGTACAGTCAGCCAGATACTATTGTGGATGCCAAGAAGTACATGTTAACAGTAGCCTGATATAGCTGTGTCTTGGGAGCTGACAAATACAGAGGCCGATGCTCACAACCAACCATTGGACTGAGAACAGGGACACCAATGGAGGAGTTAGAGAAAGGACTGAAGGAGCTGAAGGAGTTTGCAATGCCATAGGAAGAACAACAATATCAACCAACTAGATAACGCAGAGCTCCCAGGGACTAAACCACCAACCAAAGATGGAGCGGCTGATGGCTCCAGTCGCATATGTAGCAGAGGATGGCATTGTGGAGCATAAGTGGGAGGAGAGGCCCTGGGTCCTGTGAAGGCTTGATGCCCCCCAGTGTAGGGGAATGAGGGAACTGGGGAGGCAGGAGGGAGTGGGAGGGTGAGAAGGAGAGAGCGGCTGTGGGGGTTGAACCCTCATAGAAGCAGGGCAGGAAGAGGGGGTTTCCATAGGGGAAACCAGGAAAGGGGGTAACATTTGAAATGTAAAAAGAAAATATCCGATAAAAGAAAAGGGGGTGTGGAAAGGAAGCCATGTGGCAGGATTCTTAGTTTGGATGCAGAACGCTTCTGAATGAATTTTCATCTTCCTAGTTTGGAGACTTCAGAGTGTATATCCATACTCCCAGGATACCTTTCCTGTTGACCCATGTAGAACATACTACCTTTTCTGGTGTTACTCTTACCAACAATGTTACTCCTCCTAGCTTACCTTGTCTACAGTCTTACCCTGTAGGCTGTAGGCTTATATTTACCCTTAAGCTGTAGGCTTATATTCTTTACCTTACTGGACTGTACATTATTTTGAATGATTCTGTAACATTTTTTCCTCTATGAACTGTAGACTTGTATAAGAGCAGTGGGAAGCAATCAGGAAGCAATCTGAATGCTATTCTACTTAGTAATTTCCTCTACTAAACAGATCAGTGCATCATACATCCTCATCTCAAAATAAGGGAGCGACGAAGCCAGATTCTTTGCTGGAACACAGTCATCCATGATAGTGAACTTACTCCCTGTGAAAGTCTACAAGTTATCACTCCATTGCTATCATTTATCTCATCAGTCTGGTCTTCCAATGTGCCACCAGAATGGGCTTCATTATCAAATAGTGGGATTTCTATAGGCAGCCACGAAGACGTCTACATTCTTCACCATGATCCAGGTCCAAAAGCCTGAGAACCATGTGGTCAGGTTTATCACAGCCATGGGCCCCGTCTTTGTACGTATCTCTACATTAGCTAGATGCCAGGGGCTGTGCTGACATACTTAACAAGAATCAACTGAAGAGGAATGGAGTTTGCGTCGGATTACAGTTTAATGAGATACAATCTCATCACATTGAAACAACAGTCAAGAAGCAGAGAGGTGTGGTTTCTTATGACTTGACATAACCTAATCAAGCTAACAATAAATATCAACTTTCACACTTTGCTTCAGGGAGCTCTTATATCCCCATAAGATCAAATTGTATTTATCATAATTCTGGGGTACAATTAGACATCTTTATTCTTCTTTTCTCATGATTGAACTAGGAATGTACAAAACTCACAAGTCCTTGTGACTCTACAACAAATTAATTGCATGGCAGGGGGCAGCTATTTTTTACTAAGTAACACAGTGAAGATATTTGCCAACTGTGAAAACATTTATCACTTTTAAATTCAGAAAATATAATCCATTTTATCAGTGGGTACTCTTTGTTAGTATTAATGGATGCAATGTAATTTCAATGAAATTTCATAATTGTTTAAATTTCCACTATGAAACATTCTGACAGATATAGCCAACAATCCGGAGAAGCTCTTCAGAATCCCTCAGTCCTCAGTGCGAGCAGCAGGGCCTCCTGCCTGCTGAGCCTTCTCTCCAACACTGAAAGTTTTTGTTTTTTTAAATATAAATATAAATAAGTACTATGTACAGACATTTAAAAACACTAATAATACCATTAATAAAAAGCTATTACTTTTATCAGCTTTATTATCTTTAGACTTTCTTTTGTATCTGAACTAGAAGTATAACAACTTTATAGGTCTTCTTCTGGTAGACAAGTGTATGCTTTTGGTTGTTTATTAAAGACACAGTACATTGGGAAAAGTCATAAAAAAAACCACCTCCTAAGATCCTTATTCATAATTTCTGATTTTAAAGACTTAGGCAGAATTCAAAAATCCAGAATTTTAATCTCTATGTTTTTCTGACTCATTCTGAAGGATAATGTGACCCCAACAACTTCTCAAAGGGATCACAGTGTCAATGCTCAGTGTCCTTATCTTTTCTTGTTCAAAGACAGGTAAGCCTCCCAATCTATAGATGCCATCCAGATGAAGAAGCGGTATTTTATAGAATTCAGTAATTGCAGTTCCGTGTGTCAGCCAAACTACACACCAGTATACTATGCAATAATTAACAGTGTGGCCGTAATTTCCCTCAGCTGTGACTTTTCTGAAGGCTAATTGAAGCCATGAGGATGATAGAGAGGAAAGAGCAGCTACCAGGAAAAGAACGTCTACAGGGATGGGAGAAGTTTAAGGACAGCCTCAGATATTTAGTGGATGGGGTTGCATTGTTACAGCCAACATGTAAATGACTCCTGTTTTCTCCTCTGGAATCACAAAGCCAACAAATAAAGGAGACTTGGGCGGAATCAATCAGTGAAGGAAGGCTTAATCTTGACTAAGAAAAGAAGTGGGGGATCAATTCCCAAATCAACTCCTTCACCACAGTTCTTAGATTAGAAACATCCATCAAAATATTAATAGGCATAGACTAAAAAATTGAGGTGGTGGGATAGACTAATTAATGTGAAAATACTTAAGCTTTAAGAATATATACATATGTGTATGTTTATGTTCTCTCTCTCTGTCTCTCTGTCTCTGTCTCTGTCTCTCTCTCTGCCTCTCTCTGTCTCTCTGTCTCTCTCTCTCTCTCTCTTTCTCTCTGTGTGTGTGTGTGTGTGTGAGAGAGAAGAAGAGAAGAAGAGAGAGAAGAAAGCAATAATGGCATGGCATGGCACAAGTGTGGAGATCAAAGAACAATCTTGGGTGTTGGAATTTATCTTCTACCTTGTTTGAGAACCTTCTTCATTGTTTCTTTCTTGACCCCATAGCAGAGTATCTGTTACAGAAACTTTCTAGGATCCTCCCATCTCAATGTAAAAATACTGAGATTACAGATGTCTGTTACCACATCTGGCCTTACGTTGATTCTAACTAGTCAGACTCAGGTCCTTACACTTGCACAGCAAACATTTCACGGCCTGAGACACTCCTCAGGCTTTTTTGATTCCTTGGTTTTTTCTAGTTACCCCAATGATGATTTTCCACTGTTATGAAGTTGGGGTAACCAACACATGGGGTTACAAGGAAATCAGATGTTGTCTAGTTGTCATCACGGCAGCCATCTTATCTTGATTTGTGACCGGGAGAGAGCCCTTTGTTCCACAGGCATTCGGTCCTCTATGACAAACAAGATTAGAATGGAGTACAATTCAGGGAGATGATTGGAGAATATACTGGGTAACAAACTGATATTTATGTCTGAGTTTCTCCCAGCAAGAAAACCTTTTAATTTACCATTTTGGGGGTAAAGAACATAATACAGAGAGATAATACAGAATTCAAAGCTTGCTGCCGAATGTGTACTTCTTAGGGTGATGAATCTACATCTCTTACGAAAAGTTAAGCATAGTTTTAAACTATTCCCCTACTATCAGAATGGCTGGCTTTACGCCTCTAGTTCAAATACTTACTAGGACTGATATGTAAAAGATTATGCCTTCAAAATTTTTCACAAGTTTAATTTTCTAAATAGCAGCTCTCCATTCTGGTCTGATTGATTTGTGACTGGTTTTAAGATATCCACCAGAGAAAGACACATTAATCCTAGATAAAATTTATAAAAGGAATCCTGACCACAGCTTTCTGTTTTTCAAAAGGAAAATGCCACAGAGCATACTCTCACTTAATGAGTACCCTGACACCTCCTTCGGCTGCTATTCTCCCCCCACCACTAAAACTTCCTCCACATCAATCCTTCAGTCATAACCATGTGCCCTTGGATGTATTACCATTTTTATTAAGTATTTTCATGATTCCATTTAGAAGGAAAATGAATTATTTCAGAGGGAAGGAAACTAGAATGGGTACATCAAACATCCGATATTGCAACTCCCAGCAACTCCAAATACATTACAGGGACTTTATACACCAGCCAGACTTCTACTAATATTCAGAAAGACTTTTTTCCTAGTTTAAAATACTAATTCTACAGGTCAGAAGTTACCTTATGAAGAAAATGTGTTGGTTGATTGTGTTCATAGTGTTTGTGGCAATAGGAAAGACGTAAGAATGTGAAACCTTTGAAGACTGCCTGCAAGAACGATATTTTAGCATCTACTAGGGATTAATACTTCTTGCTTTGAGGAAGTCATTGTAGTAGCCACAAAAAGAAAGAAGTTTAAATGAGAAAATCAGGGCAGAAATAATTTTAATATTTTTAATAACCATCTTAATCAAGCGTCTTGTTTCCTACATACGTTTCATGGTTACTAGAATACATTTGAAAGACAGAGAGGGGAGGGAAGAGGAGAGTGAGACAGGGTGTGTGTGGGGGAATACATGAATACATGTTAGGGCAGTTTTGCTCTCTCTTTTGAGAGCTAAAGAGCAATAGTAGAAATAAGGGGCGCAGGGCTAGAGAAATGGCTCAAATAATCAAAAGCACTTGCGGTTCTTGCAAAAGACCCTTGTTTGGTTCCCAGAACCCATATCATATAGCTCACAGCTGCCTGTAACTCTTGTTCCAGGCAATCTAATAGCCTCTCCTGTGCCCAGCAGGCACCAGAGCATGCATGATGCATACACACACACACACACACACACACACACACACACACACACACACACACACACACACACAGAGAGAGAGAGAGAGAGAGAGAGAGAGAGAATAAAGTTAAACAGAATGGAAAAATAGAAATGTCTATAGTCACAGTTATTTTTCCACTTGGCTTAATCATTTGAAAAGTTTTAGTATGTGGTTTGAATTTATATTAAAAACAATATATGTATATTTTGAAGGAAGGTTTGATATAGTCAATATGCTACCTTTCGTTTTTCAAAATCTAAGGAACCCCTCTCAAGTGGCATTCTCAAGTAAAACACTACCAGTAAGGGAAAGAATTTATATGGGTATTGGCTCTAGCAATAGGGAGCTGATAAATCTTGTGCCTGACCATTTAAAAGCCAAGTAACCAGGAAAAGGGGAAGTGTGGCTGTGTGTGTTTCAGAATGTCTGGGAACAGGAGACCAGAGATGTTACTCTCAACAGCATGAGAGCATGGTCAGCTGCTGGGGTGAACACGGGAGGACAAAGCCTTGGGAAGCTGTGCTCTCATAGTGAGAGAAAGTAGGAGGTGCAGCTTCAGAAAACAGAGAGAATATTCATATTCATGTTTACCACCACTGGGGTGTCCCATTGGGCTCCTCGGGTTTGGGTGATGCCTGCCTGCAATGGGTAAGGGTGGATTGTCCTTACTGGGTACTGGTCCAAACACTAGACAGTGATACCCTACAACCAGAAATGATGTTTTTCAGACATTCTGGCAATTTCTTAATCATGTCAAATAGAGGCTCATGATTAAGCAACATGATCTCTGTCTATAAAAAAAGTGACTTTCAATGTCTTCATGGTCCTAATAATTCAATTTGTATGCACCCAACAGCTCATTCGCTAGCATAGCAGCAATCCTCACAAAACTTTGTGTGTGCGTGTGTGTGTGTGTGTGTGTGTGATGATGATGATGATGACGAGCCAGTAAAACTTAGAACTAGATGAATACTTTCAGCAGTTAACAAGTACCCCTTTCTAAGAACTATGCCAAAAACTTGGGTTTCTAGAGGGCACAGAGTAAATGTGGTAGCAATAAATAAAAACACCTAAAACTTATGTCCACCATAGTGTCCTGAGGTGTATTTACATGTTGGGGTTATCAGGAGTGACCTGGGAACAGGGAATATGTGCAGATGATCTGCAAGGAGGCCGTCATTATTTTCCTACTTTCGCAGAGGTTGGAAAAATGAGACTAGGCCTAGGGGAAGGCCACTGTCATATGCCATGCACTAAGGAACACAGCAGTAGGGAGCAGAAGCTGGAGGGACAATAGAAGCTGTCCCTTTGTACACAAAGCCACAAGATGTGAATTTTTTCTTATGGGGGAGATTTGACTTATTTATAATGGGAGCCTTTGGGGGTGTATAATGTTGGAGACATGTGGTTGCCAATTAACTCATCAAGAATGCCTAAAAATACATGCCTCTACGCATGATAACGCTAATTACTGCAAAGCCGTTCACCTATACCTTGAAGGTAATATGTGAATCTCCTCAACCATCCTTTGTCAATTAAACCTGCTACCAACATCCACTAGGAAAGACCGTGTCACCTCTGAGAAGGAATTTATAAGATCATACATTGCTTATTTGATGGAACATGGAAATAAGACTTTGGTTGTTTGATAGTTCTGTGAATAGTAGAGGCAGTTGCTAGCTGAGCAGAAGCCTAAGGAAGACACAGTATAGACTGAACTTGAAGTCACCCATCAGTATCCAGCCTTACTCTTATATACACAGGACAGTCTGCATCAGAGGCATCATCTACAAAATCAAAGATGGCAATATAAAACTCGCAGACACTGGCTTATATTTTGACACTCCTGCTTAGAGCAGGCTCCGTATCTGAGCCATCTACACTGTGACAGACTGTGGCCCTTAGGAATTCTTGAAGGCAGTGTGGGTTAGATCCAGAGCCAATTTATCAACATCGATGGCTTGCTCCAATTTCAGGACAATCGTCGCTCTCTGGCTGACTCATACAGCTAGCAAGCAATTAGCTAGGCCCTCTCAGAAGCACTTCCAACAGATAGAGCAGCAAGAACTTCCGAAGAAGACTTAAAGAGTTTCTTGGGAGATGAAACACATCAGCAGACATAATCATTCTGGGCTTGATTACTGCAGGAAGAGGGAGTTGGGGGTGTGAGCCCATCAGCTGGTGACCAGAGGGCAATTTTGCTCCCCGACAGTGTCGATTTTAACTTCCTACAAGTTGCTGATGTCTGCAGCTGTGGCGTTTGTAGTAGGAGTCTATTTTGGGTCAACGGTTTAGGAGGCAATGGTAACTAGGAAGTGCTTCTAAGCCAATGTGGAGAATTCTGGGCATTTGACTTGGATCATGCTCTACAGATATAACCTGTTTTTCCAATGTTTTCACCACAAAGGGGAGACCCGAACCCACTTTCTCTTAGGGTTTTCTTGCCTGATGCATTCTCATTTGGACTGACTCTCGTTCATGGGGGTTGGGGGTGGTAGTTGTTACTTGAAGTATTTACAGTAGGAGTTTTGGAATGGTTCAGATTTCTACTTCAGTGATATGCTTCAGGAAACCAGGAAGAGAGGGTTTAGTGTCTTGGTGATAGTTGGGAATTTCAATACTGGGAAAAATGTCAAACCAAAGAGCTAAAAGACAAACAAAACCTCTGGTCCTGATCACTATTTTCATCTGCCAGTTAAAGGTCACTCAATTTTTCCAACCCCTAAACTTTGACCTCTGACCCTCAGCCAATGGTAGAGCTACAGAAGGACAGAGGGAGAAAGGAGAGCGTGTCTAGGATACTAAGTATTACTCAGGGTTCTCCCAGGGGGACTGTGAGATGAACTGTCCCTCTTGTAAGGCCAGAGGTACCTTTCAGTGGCCCTGTCTACACTTAAAGCTACTTTCTGTAGACATCATTAAGTGTTCCTTACTTTTCAGGACTAACACTGTTTGCTTTAAGTCCTTCACATGCCTTTAGAAATAGTCCCTTATTGGGGTTGGGGATTTAGCTCAGCGGTAGAGCGCTTGCCTAGCAAGCGCAAGGCCCTGGGTTTGGTCCCCAGCTCTGAAAAAAAAAGAAAAAAAAAAAAAAAAATAGTCCCTTATTAAGCTCTTCTCTGTCACTGCATTAATGTCACATGCTTGTATTTATTACATACACATATATGCATATAAATGGTCTGTGGTTCGTTTTTTAAAAAGAAAATTTACATTGATGACCCCCAGACTTAATAGCCATTTTGTGCAAATCAACCTCAAGTTAAAACATGCACACATTAAGCAGAGTAGTTACAGCATTAGTGACCTGTGGATTTGAACACTCAATTTCAGAAAATGTTAACTGCTATATTTGATATCATTCAGTTCTTTGGTAACTTCTCATATAAAAAATGTTGTGCTATGGCTTAAAGAAAGTAGAAAATATTTGAGGGCACATTAGTTGGTTGTGGATAGTTATTACAGAATAAACAAAAACCAAACTGTGTTTTGATGTTTTTGCATTTAGTGAACCCTTTCAATATAGACTTGGGTGGAATAACCTTAGCCAAAAAAAATTTGTCTTCATGTGCATATTGAGATGATGAAAGAGAAAAGGAAAAATGAATATAATTCACAATAATCAGAGGTCAAATTGTTAGCAAGTGTGATGAACTCATGTGGATCTTAGCATGGATAAAATTATTATGTATTTTAACTTAACTCCATTTATAAGCAGAGACTACTATATAAAGTGACTCTATCCTTTAAGGTGAGTATTAAGTGAACAGGTTTTTGTTTGTTTGGGTGATTTGGTTTGGTATTTTTAAGCTTTATTATGTTGCTGAGGGAGTTAGTCTGCCTACTCAATCTAAGTCCAGGACAAGAAAACCCTATCCCTTCAATATATTTCTCATATCTTTATTGCTGTTTTGATAGACAGAAAAGGAGTCTGACAAGTTAGCACACATTTCTTCTACATTTGAATGCTACGATACAGAGAACAATAATGCATCAATTAACTTTAATTACTCTCTGGCCTGTCTCCTCTGATACCTGCCACTGTAAGCAGTGTGCTTTTATGAATAGCCTCCTGACAGGAGAAACCTCAAAAGGTCTATAACTCCTATGACAATCTCTGTCCAGGGTCTCACAAAGAAAATCATTTAATATTCTTGTATGTTGCCTCCTTTCTCCAATAATCTCAGAAGTCAGATCTCATCATTTATAACTAGATATTAAAGATAGCCACAGAGTCAAGCATGTAAAAGCCCCCAAAACAGTACAACGAACTCGTACTGTCCAAGTATAGAACCATGTATGCCACTAGCTTTTAAAATTGTACTAAACTAAGATTTGGAAGTGACAGTTCCCAGTATGGGAGGGCAATAAAGTTCAAGCAGCTGAGGAATAGGTAGGAACGTGCATTTCCCCATTCACATGAGTCAGTTGACCAAGGTAATCCATTTTGCATAAATAGGTATGCATCTACAGTTAGGACAAAACAGTGTGTCCACCCACATTAAAATAACCACATCCTGGGAACCATATCTCTTTGAGTAGTGTATACATAATATTAGTACTTTATCTGTTGGACTTTTTCAAGATGGTGAGATTTCAAGATTAGCCTCTCCAGAGATATACCATAGGGTGGCTACTGTTTACCGATACCCACCCGTCAAGCTGTGAACATCAGGATAGAAAAATCTTCTGTGGACTCTGCTTGAGTTCCCTTGCTGTATTTTGTTTTCTCTTCCTTGCAGCTACTAGATTGCATTCACTAAGTTAATTATCATCAATCAGTCTGTCAATCAAAAATCAAACGTCAAAACATGTTCCTTAAATTCATTTATGTATCATCAACACTTCCAGTTCTCCTTATCTGAGATTTCCTTTTTGAAGTATCAATTTCTCATATGAACTACAGATATAAATAGAATATAACAATAGAATATAGCATTTGACACACTAGATACCAATGACTTTACTGGTAGGATGCACTATAATTTATTTTTTTAATGTTGACAATTAAAGAGACAACTGCATAGACAGTGTGGCTTTGTATGCATTTAAAATGGCTCTTTCAATGTTGAACATCTTCTGAAATAATAAAATCATACAAATTAGATTTGTTTTAATCAACTGCACTAGTTAAGTTTTTGGGAGGGTCTTTGAGATTTCTTTTCTCATTTCATTGTTTGGCTTTTGTTTGAGGTGTTTTTGTTTTTAATGTTGTTGTTCTGTCAAGCTGATATAAGCTAAAATCTTTTGGGGTAAATGGATGCTAAACTGAGGAATTGCCTTCATCAGATTGACCAGTGAGGTATTTCTTGATTGATGATTGGTGTTGAGGGGGTAGGGGAAGGACCAATCCACTGCAGACAGTGTTGCTTATTTGGTTGTATAAAAACATAGGCTGACCAAGCCATGGGTATCAAACCAGTAATTAACATTCCTCTTTCGCTTTTCCTTTTCTTCCTGCCTTGAGCTCTTGAACTGGCTTCCATTTACAATAGACTATACAGTATACGTTGAAATACACCCTTCTCTCCGAAAGTTGCTTTTGATCAATATTTTACCACAACAATAGAAAACAAACTAAAACATTCCCTAATCTCTCAGATTTTCGTTGTCTGGTAATGTTACTATTAGGATGGGAAGTATTTCCATGGGCTCATGTGTTTGAATACTTACTCTTAATGGCTGATACAGTGAGGGAGACTGTGGAAACTATGGCAGATAGGGTCAAACTGCAAGACCTAGACCACTAGGTGTGGTCCTTGAGGGTTATAGCCTAGACCTACTTCCAGTCCTCTTGCTGCTAACAAATCCACCATGAAATGAATAACATCCTCTCATTTCTTATGTTACAGTGGAAACATAACAATGCATATTGTTACATCATCCACGCCATGATTGATAATATTCCTAAAAATTGTGAGCCCAAATACCTTCTTCTCCCTTGAGTTGCTTCTGTGATGCATTTTGTTACAGGAACAAGAAAGTAATACAGGCTCCTTCCCATTTTAATGAATTCTTGGCTATTAGAAACCTAGCAAACTCATTCTGTCTCTAACTTGGATAAGATTAACCCATAACAAAATACAAGTAATAGCTTCATAATTAGGAGTTTGATGTGTAACCCATTCAGCAGCATTGTCTAATTTGAAAAGAATTTATATAAGGGAAAAAATGGTTGACCTCAATAAATCCACTTACAGTAGTAACATTCCAGGCACTGTGAGAATCAACTTGGATGAAGAGAATGTGGTGACTTCATTTCGATTGTACACGCTTGGTTAAAAAAAACCAAGGCCACCAAACATGCTATCACTTGCTTCAATATAACTTTGCTCCGTTTATATCCTTTGTGCTATTAGATGAGTTACTTAATCACTATGTGCCCAATCAGATAAAAGGAGAAAATCATTACCCTATCTCATAGATTTACAGCATAAAACAAATGAAGTTACCACATATGAAGTTCTAACTTGTATAAAGGTTGTGTGTCTGTCCTGGAAAGGTCCCACAGGAATATGGAGGGATTGTCTACTTCAGAGGGCACTGTAACCACTCTGCTAACAGGAAGAGGTTAATTACCAAAATGCAAATGCTTCACTCTTTCTTTAAAAGGGGAACACGAATACCCTTGGGAGGGGATAGGGAGGCAAAGTTTAGAACAGAGGCTGAAGGAACACCCATTCAGAGCCTGCCCCACATGTGGCCCATACATATACAGTCACCAAACTAGATAAGATGGATGAAGCAAAGAAGTGCAGGCCAATAGGAACAGGATGTAGATCTGTCCTGAGAGACACAGCCAGAATACGGCAAATACATAGGCGAATGCCAGCAGCAAACCACTGAACTGAGAATAGGACCCCCGTTGAAGGAATCAGAGAAAGAACTGGAAGAGCTTGAAGGGGCTCGAGACCCCATATGAACAACAATGCCAAGCAACCAGAGCTTCCAGGGACTAAGCCACTGCCCAAAGACTATACATGGACTGACCCTGGGCTCCAACCTCATAAGTAGTAATGAACAGCCTAGTAAGGTCCAGCCAAGACTGAACCCCCAGTGAATGTGATTGTTGGGGGGAGGGCGATAATGGGGGAGGAGGGGGAGAGGAACGCCCATATAGAAGGGGAGGGGGAGGAGTTAGGGGGATGTTGGCCCGGAAACCGGGAAAGGGAATAACAATTGAAATATAAATAAGAAATACCCAAGTTAATAAAGATGGAGGAAAAAAAGAAAAAAATAATAATAAAATTAAATTAAAAATAAAAAGTAAAAAAAGAAAAAATAAAATAAAAGCAACGAAAATGGGTCTAGCTAGCTTTTGTCTGGTTTAAAAAATTACCACGTAGCTGTCCATCCTATGTTTAAGAAGCTCTTCTGTTATCAACACTCACAAACTCTACTCATTAAGCCAGCAGATGTGGCAATTATTCCTAAAAGTTCACAGCATCAGCATAGAGTCACTGACTTCTGTGTGCTGGAGCCACTGATAAAATTGTTCCATGCTGAGGGCTTTCTTAGACTTTGTAAACAGCTAATTGTTACATTCCTTGGAGATTAACATATAAATGTACCAGCAAGAATAATTCATGTAAAAAGTCGTAATTTTAATGGCCAACCTGCAGAAGTATTTGCTCAGATGTTAAGGACTTGAGACCTGACATAGAAAGTTAACTAAGTAGATTATGAGTCATAGAAAAAGTCTACATGATATCTTATAAGACAAGGTATTTGGTGTTGCTCACAGAGAAGAATGAATTTGCCTCTTCGGTATCCTGAACAGCTTGTCAGGAGCAGAGGAGTTACACTCCAGACAGAGTAAGTACTCACTACATAACCTTACCTAGGGCCTAGCACATGCCATCTCCATCTGGCAAGATGAAGGGCTCTGCAGAAGGATAACGGGCAACCCCAGATCTAGATACAGGTTCGTGTCTGGACACCTGGATGCTGTCTTGGTGTAGTCTCACTTTAAAGCACAAGTGGATGCCACAGGTAGCTTATTCTGTCACTCAGGGCAGATGGAAAGAGAAGGTGAAGGCTGCTGATCACACACTGGCTGTTAGGACTTCTGTTCCTACTTTAATGACCAATGTCAATGGTCACATCTGACTTTAAAGAAGCAGGGAAAGGATGCTTTTTTGTGTCCTGTAAGAGAGCAAGCCAGAAACAAACAAACAACAAACATTGGATCACATCCTCCTGGCAGCAACAATAATTGAACTCTTTTTTTTTTATATATTTTATTTACAAGGTAATTTCCTTTACTAGGATCAGAAAATACATAATATTCCCAAGAACTCCATCTCCATCATGAAACACAGCAAAGAAAACTACATCAAATGATTTGATGACACTTAAACATCTCATGCATGTTTTAAAGGCTACCAAGTCCAAGGCAAGAGTAGGTGACAGAACATTTCCTTTGACTATACAGTTAGCAGGGCCTCATTTGCTCCTTAAAAAACAATTTTAAACTTTAACTCGTTTAAATGCCATTTGTCTGTTCAGGATCAATTTGGGTGGGGTGAACTGGACTTCCTTGCATTGGTTCATCCACAGGGCAGTAGATATGATTGGAAAGATGGTCACTTTCGCTCCTTAGACAGGACACAGATGGGTTGCTTTCTCCAGGATCTGTTTTGCTCTGGGAGTCTGGTCCAGGGACCCTATAATGGTAATTTTAGGACTAGAGGAGAATAGTAGTGAAAGCCAGAAGCCTTCTGAGGAGACGCTGTGAAACCAAAGATCTCACTAAATCACTCAAACAGGGAGCCCTGCCAAGGGACAGGAAAGCAGGGGTTTTGGTTTGTTTTGTTTAGTTTGGTTTGATTTGGTTTTTGCTGTTGTTGTTGTTGCTGTTGTTGTTGTGTTGTTTAATGGGAAGAGCAACAGGGTCAATGGCAAACTAGATTCTTCTAGTGGTAGAAGAATGGTTGGCCTACCTCTGACAACAACACATGGCTCTTTCTGAGAAGAGCGATTGTCCGTGGTTTTATGAACTACCCACTGAATAACAAATATAGCCTTGAAACTACAGCACTATTTTGTAGATATTTCTCATAGGTTTGATTTGGTTGCAGAGAGCACAGTCTGTAATATAAGTAGAAAATGCAATTTCCACTTGTGGGAAGGGAGGAAACTTTCTGTTGTTTTTATATATATCTAGTCACCCAACGAACTACCAATCAGAGTGGTTCTAGCTACCTGTTCAAATAGCAGAGAAATGCCCACCTTTTTGTCATTTTTAATTCTGCCTCCTTTTTCTGATTAATAATGCATTAATTTCCTCTGGTAAAAATCTTGTGGTGGTAAAATGAGAAGAAACCCTTCATACCAACTCAAATCCTGACAAATGCCATCTCTGTCAAGGAACTGCACTGTGAACATTCCTTTCTTGGCCTTGACATCCTTGTGGCGAGGTCAATAAGAAAGCACAACAGCGTTTCAATGACTTCTAGTAAACACATGTGAACTCAAAGCTGTCTCTGCAGATCTTAGCCCACTGCACTCAGCCATTCCTCTGCCTCACCTGGCTCTGCCACAGCTGGAAAAGTAAGGAGTAAGGAGGGAGGGCCTAAGCAGAGTGCAAATGAGAACACGAGTATGAGAACTCTGGTTTAGAAAAGCAGTAGAGCATAGCCAGATGTGGCAAGGACAGTGTCACTGGAGGCCCCAGAATAGCTGGCAGTGACAGGAACTCACAAGACGAAGGTAAAGAGCAACTATCCGGAAGGGCTTTGGATCGTAGCGAGAGTTCATTAAAGTGTGAACTAGAAGTGACGTAGACAGATGAGCAATTGGGCATCGCTAAGCATAGCATGTGGAGGATGGATTCTACCAGGGCAAGATGGAAGCAGGGTACTCTATCCCCACATCCAGGAGAGATGCTCATGCCTGGGAATGGACAGGCCCCAGAAGCAATGAGACTTTATAATATAGAGATAGAGAGAGAGAGAGACAGAGCTAGAGAGCTAGAGAGTCAGAGATGTGTATTTGTGGTGAGAGAAACAGACAGAAAGAGTGAGGTGGTGGTGGTGGTGGTGTGTGTGTGTGTATGTGTAAGAAAGGGAGAGACAGAGAGAGGTTTGTGGTGTGTGTGTGTGTGTGTGTGTGTGTGTGTGTGTGTGTGTGTAAGAAAGGGTAGAGTGTGTGTGTGTGTTTTTGTGTGGGTGTGTGTGTGTGTGTGTGTGTGTGTGTGTGTGTGTGTGTGACAGACAGGCAGACAGACAAAGACAGAGAGACAGAGAGGAGGCATCAGTCCTACTTCCTACAGGCATAGCATAGAGATCTTAGGGAATGTGGCCTTTATTAAAAATGCTGCATGTAACAAAATTTCTAAAGGAAACTTATATTCCATATTTTCTAAGGCAGGAGACTGTCCTCACCACAGGGAGCTTAATATACTGAATTATAGAAAGATAAATCTAGAACTCCCATGCACAGCATTGTACTGAAAAGCATAAAGAAAATGTCTCTTAATAATTGATTGTAAGATTGACAGCCACACATTCAAAACATTCAACCAAAGTATAAACTATTTCTTTCCTTGATCGGAGTGCAGAATCAATTTTCCATAGCGGAATGACAGCCAACTCAAACCACAGCAGCTTAAAGAGAGATTTGATCATTGGCTCAGGGTTTTGTAGGTCACAAAGATGGGTCTCTTGTTTGGGGCCTCAGAAGGGTGAAATCTGAATTACCCAGGTGTGCCTTCATCTGGAGATTTAACCAGGCAATGACCTCTTTCCAAACTCCATCATTGTAGAGTAGTCCATGTCCTTCTTGCTGGAAGACTTTCTCCTTAGTTTATGACCTGCCGGATGCTGATGAGGGACCACTTACAAATCCTGGAGGCTGGTGCTAGCCCCCTGCTAAGATCCCATGTACGGTATCTCATCATTGCAGCTTCTTTCCTCAGAAGGGGCCCAGTTCCTCTAAGGCTTATCTGATGGGTAAGATCCGTCCCAGACTGTCTTTTGCCAATTCATTGTCCACTCATGATAACACTCATGTCATCTGCAAAATTCCTTGATTTTTCTTATACAGTGTAATCTAATACTTCTATTTATGGCCCTAGTAAGCCAAGGGGACACTACATATTGGGAGGGAGCAGAGATAGGAACCCTTTGAGAGTTCTTCTGACCACAGATATGTTATCAAAGAAGCTAGTATACTAGGGTCAACTTCGTAGCTGTTTCTAGGATCCTTTCATATCATCTCTAGGGCCATGTAGGTGTCAGAGAGAAAAGCAATTCTGAGAGAATTAAAGCCCAAAAGAGATCATTCTGTAGAGTAGGTAAAATCTTGCTATTATACAAATTCATGTTGCCACTAACTCCTAACTGTGTAATTCTAGCTATAATTTATGCCATAAAGTAGACTAGTATATGCTGCATATGTACGAAGCTTCTAAAAATGTTTGAAGGTACTAAAGGAACTGTAGTTCAATGTTATAGTTTGGGTGTACAGAAATGGGAAAATTAGACAACATAAAAATCAGTTGAAATGTAATCTTTTCCACAGGTGCTATGCTGTGTCTGAATCAGTGCTATGCACCCATGACCCCCTACTTTAATGGTTGTTTTATTAGGATAGTATAGCATCCATATGATACCTTCTATCTTGGACTTGACTTCTCTGAGTCACCAGATGGATGAGGCTCTATTAAAGGCTTCTGCATATGAAAGGAAGATGCTCAGAGGATGACTCTGTGGATACAGCTTTGGATTGGAATCAAACCAAAGAGTTTCAATAAAAATTAATCTTCAGCCTTAGCCTTTGAAATGATTGGGAGGTGTGTGACTGGGTATTTGCTGTTCCCTGGCTTAAAGGAAATTAGAACGTTGGAGAACGATATTGATTAGAGTACACACTATCACCCCCAGATTCCTTTGTAGAAATTAGCTGCCCCTCTTCCCCTCAAGAAGTGAGCAATTACTTTGTCTCAGGAGAAGTTTAAAGAATGGTCTGTTTCCAAATTGCATGATTATTAGAAATTCCAAATTATTAGAAACTCCTATGGCTGCTGAGACCAGAATCGTGCAATAGTGAAAACCCCCCAGACCAGCCACGAACACGCGTCAGAATACTTCCCACAAAGTTTGTGGCTTTGTTGTCCAATATTTTCCAATTCAGATAAAATTCACCTAAGAAAAATCACCAAGGAAAGAATTTTCTTCGACTTTCAGAGAGTAAAGCACACAGTAATCAGTCAATTTCTATATGATCAGCTATTTACTTTTACATCCTAAGGTATATATGAATAACGGTGACATCATAAATTTCATTTTTGATAACACTGTATCCCAGTGTGATTATTTTCCTTCCCCACAGTCAAATGCAACAGGTCTCTAGAAAGTCATACTCCTAAAAACAGTTGATGCTTTTACAAATATCATGGTCTCTGGAGCTTTTGCTGAGAAAATATTGACTGCACTGCAGATCTAAAATGAATTGTAAAATTATAATTAAAAAGTTTTATTATAAAGCAAAGCTATTCCAAAAGATGTTACTCTGTGTGATTTGATTAGGATTACATGGTGATATCTGAGGAAGAAGTGAATATGAAGACTTAGAACTAATGTGTGATAGTACTAGTTAGATGACCACATTTCTGCAAAAAAAAAAAAATCTCATGGATTTGGGGGATTTATTCTCTCAATTTCTTAACACTGGGGACATAAATTTGACTTGATAACTTTTGTTCCCACCCACAACCAGCTCGTGCAAGCCACACCTCATCTACTTTGGAATACTAAACTGATTCATGTCGGGCTCTGCCTGTCACCAAAGAATAGCCCTTTATCAATTCCTTAATGCAATGTGCTAATTCACGCTGACATTGTATCCAGGGAGAGTGAAGAGTATCTTTCTTATTTATTTATTTATTTATTTATTTATTTAGTTAGTTAGTTAGTTAGTTAGCTAGTTTTCTTTCCTGATTTTGCTTGACTTTTCATGGGGAACCGTAAGCTCCATGTTCCAATCTCTCACTTGATAGCCTTAGTGGAACACGCTGCTAGCAGGAGGCTCTGGCAAGGATCCTATTCTGTTAACAGGTAGCCTAACTTGTCACAAATTAGAAGGCTGATGTTTGGAGGAGCCTTAAACCTTATTTACATATTGGCCTCTGCCAACTGTAAATTTCCTTTTATCACCATTGGCCTTATGGGGCCATAAACATTAGCCATTTGCTCCTTTGAATGTCCACCCTAGAGAAGAGATATTGAGGTAACAAATGCAAGACCTTGATTCTTACAGCACTTTGAAAGATTTCAGATTCTGTAAAGGATCCATTTACACTGTATCTGTCTGTTTGATTCTTTTCTCTTTTAATTCAGCTCTTTCTTTTATTTTTTCCAGAAGAGTCTTCCTAGCCATTTATAATTGAGGGGAAAGGTGCGAAATACTTTTTCTCACACAGCATACCTTACAAAGGCAAACCATATGCTATCTGTTTTCCTATGGATTTTGTATTGCGAGAACCATATGCTTCCCTTCATTGATTGATCTTACCCCCAGGAGGGAGCTAAGGACACATATATTTTAAGTCTCTCTGGTAGGAAATAAGATATCCTTCTATTGCTCTTTTAGATTAATGTGCTCAAAGCCTTTGCTCTAATGGATGATCCATAATTTACATCAAAATTTCAATCACTTTAAATTAATATATCCATTTCCTTAATGAACCTTCTTCTTTTTGGGTTCTACTTTAGTTTTCACAAAACAGTCTGGCATGGCTGTTTACAATTTTTTGATTTTACTTAAAATCATAAAATAACCCACTGACTTTTTAAAATTTTACTTTTGTAAATTAATTAGAAAGTTGTATGTATTACTTTGAAATAAATATTCATGAAAAACCACATTCTATATTTATAGCCCCTTTTTGATGGCACCAGAAGAATGAGCAATAAAAAAGTATGCATTCTACGAACGCAGTTATATAAATATTGTGAGAGTCATCTCTGGAAATAAGGTTGTTTATTTCTTATTTGTACCCATGAGATTTACAGGAGGAAGTCACATTAATTCTGATGGGATTTAGCAGTCAAAATTTCCTCTTTATCAGCAGAAGGGATGTCTGTGGGCATAGCAAATGAGAACGTTGAAAAATGAATTTCCGTGACTTAAATTTTTTATTGTAATTGCTACATATTTAATGCTGCTCCTTGATACTAGTTTAGCTAATTGTAGATATAAATATCAGGTACTTGTTTACTTTGCGGGGGAAGTGGAGATTAAGCAGGATTCATAATCAGACACAGGTTGACAAAGAGAACCCTGCATCTTGTCAAGACTCGGTTTAGACCACATGGTCCAACTGAATCTCTTGTGGTCCAGGTGTTCTAGCACAGGCTGCTATTGAGGTCCACACAAAGACTTTCCATCCTTCAGCTGAGATGGTCTGAGGTGAGCAACTGTCATGCTTAACCTGGAAGTATGGATGGATCAGACAAGATTGGGTCATGATATTTCTAATTTCACACTGTGGTCTCACTCCACCTATTATCTGGTTTACGTATTTGATTCTTTGTAGAATTTCCTGTGAATAACAACACAAGGAGGTTTGCTTGTTTATTTGGTTGGCTTGTTTTGGTTTTGAGTTGTAAAGCAGCGTCATAGCACAGGTTGGAGATGGCATAAGGGTAGCCTCAGAGAGATTAAATCATAAAGTGTGTGGGTGTCATAGTCAGGCCTAAAGCAGGTTTGCCATTTTTGAGGATTGGAACTAAATCGTATTATGTGTTCTCTTTTATATGCTAATATAAAATACATTTTTGAATGTATTATATGACATATGCATATACA
This sequence comes from Rattus rattus, assembly GCF_011064425.1. Taxonomy (NCBI): domain Eukaryota; kingdom Metazoa; phylum Chordata; class Mammalia; order Rodentia; family Muridae; genus Rattus; species Rattus rattus. The sequence continues at coordinate 38,710,452 of NC_046166.1, forward strand.
TGCATGCATATGCCCCACTGAATAGACAAGAACACACACACATGCACACACACATGCACACACACACAAGCACACATAAATGCATACACACAAATATACATACTATATAATTTCTGTACTATAAGCAGTCTATCACACATGTTTCAGTAACTCAAATAAAACTCATTGGTTTATCAGGTTGTTATCCATATGCATTTATGCATGAGAATAGAGTGAATGAATACCAGATATTGTTACATGCCTCTGTGTCTCAGGGATTGTGCTAACCACTGTGTCAATATAAGACAGACAGAATCACTGCCTCAGAAAGGCAACAATAAGCAGTAAGCAAAATGCAAATTAATTAAATTATATTTTGAGTTCTGATATCAATTAAATGAACAGAAAGGCATAAGTATGGAAGAAACAGGTGGGGGAGGTTAAAAGTCTTAAAGGAGCTCATTTATCTGAAGGACTCAGAAAACTGTGATGTGAAATTCTCAGTTCTTGTTCTAATTATGTCTTCAATAGTCTTGTGTGGCCTAAACCACAGAAGTAGTGAAGTAAATCCTACTTTGGAGGTGAAAGGGGTATTTCTTAATATAGGCCATACTGTTGTAACTTAAGCTAAGGGGTCTGTACTAAAAAGTAGCACAGATGTGTTTCTTTAAACAGCTGGGATGAAGAAGATAAGCATATACTTCTAAAAGACAGGGTGGTGATGTGACAGGACTTTTCCTCAGAAACACACAAATACATACATACATACATACATACATACATATACACACACACACACACACACACACACACACGCACGCACGCACGCACGCACGCACGCACGCACGCACACACGCACGCACAAAGGTCTTCTTACCTCAGATAAAGTACATGTGACAGACCAAAGTGCTGATACCACCATGTGGATGCCAACTTGCAAAACCAATGAGTTTTATTTGGGCCATTCACAGAAATATGAATAATGGATTGCTTACAGGATAGAAATGACCCAAAGGCAACCGCATCACCAAAGCCCACCTCGCCAAGATGCCAGTTCACAAAAGCTGGAGACCCAGAGTATGTTACATACCTTGAAGGCAGCTCAAGGTTCCAAAGTGTCCTTTCCAGTGTCTCTGATGGTCAAAACCTCTTTCAGGCATCTTTACTAGCTTCTGCTTCTTCAGCAGCTGATGTGGTCTCAGAATCTTCTTTGCAGCTTGGGTGGTGTAGGAGTAACTCTCAGCAGCTTTGTTGTTTACTCCTTGAAGGGAGGAGCCTAGTGAATCTAGTCTGTTTCAGAGACTTCCTAAAACTAACTTGTTTCTCTTCTGGGTTAAGGAGCTTCCCTGCAAGACAAAATGTTTTGACCTTGGAGGAAACTGTTAGAAACCAAGAGGGTTCTCCCAACAAGAGAAACTGGTGCTTCCTGATATCCTCAGCATTTGGGTTAGTTTCTCAAATTTGGGCCATTGAATGTTTCCAAATCCAATGTCCTAAAATCTCTTACACTCTCCACCAGTAAGTACAGGCCAGAAGCTAAATGTTTCCACTGGTCAGATAGGCAACATGTAAAGAGAAAATGGAGCTCATAGAGGAAAGATGGCTTGTCCTTTCTAGGGAAACTTCCAGATGAGAATTGCCAGACAAGATGATTCGAACAGAACCATCTATCCAACAAGTGGTGGGAAATTCCTTGATTTTAAAGGTTGGAGTTAATGGATTTATTTATACAGTGGAAAATATTTTGGGCCTAGATTAAGACTATGAAACTTAAGTTAATTTGTTATAGATGGTGGGAGAAAGAGGGGACTAGAGAGAAGAGGGGTGAGTTGGCCTGGCATGTATTCTGGAGCATGACTTGGAAGTAAAGTATGCTTAGATTTGAGCAGAGTATGAACTCTGAGAACCCAGCGTCATGGAGGAAATAGTGAAAGCTGTGAATATCAGTTAAAATAATTGGTTAATATTTCCCAAAATAAAACACATAAGGATGAAAAAGAATGAATACCAAAGCAAAAGAAGAAGTGTGATGGGTGAGGGTGACAGAGGGCAAGAATTCAGTGACTGCAGAAAGATTGACGAGGTGTGGATATTTTTGATACAGTCATGAGTGAATACCACAGTAAATTTTGGGGTAACTTTGTGTAACACGGTTACACCTCCCTCTTCTCTCTTTTCTCTTCCAGCAAACCCTCTGATAGGATTATCGGTATTGAATATTGGCTCTCCCTCCCCTCCCCTTAATCTAATGTGAGTTGCAAGAATGAAGCTTTGCATTCGTTCATTCACGAATGATTTCATCAGTCACAAGGAATCTAAATCCAATTTGCAAGTCAGTCTTTTGCTTGCCTCCTCTTCTTGCCTCCTTGGGAGCTCTGGGCAAGACCTCTTCACTGGCTCTCCCTCTCCTTAGCAGAGGTTCATGCTAGAGTTTCCTAGACCCTGTTTCAGTCCAGGGATTATACTTTTTCCTCATATGCACACTCATCCTTCAGGACCATAGTCAATATGTCCCCACATTTTAAGGGGTAGAGTACACCATAAGGGAGGAGTCATGGTTGCAGGAGAGGCAGAATTTTGAATTTCACCAACAGTCAGGATGCAGAGGTTAAATCCTGAAATTAAGCTCTAATTATAGTTTTTATGAGGTCTGGGACCTCAGCCCGTGACATGGTGACATTACCATTTGGATGGGTCTTCCTATATTAATATAACCAAGAAAATCCCTATACCCCCTTCTCAATATCTCTTAATATCAAGTTGATATGTCATTGTCTTATATTTCACATAACAGATCCAAATATCTTTCTGTCCAAGACAAAGGCAATTACTTTTACTTGCTCCAATCATTGTTCTGAGAAAATGAAAAAGAAATGAAAATCTGCATATATGTCAACGAACCATGTTGCACAAAATCAACCCCCTATCTCCAAGAATTTCCAGGCCTTTAAAAAATATATAATTTATAGATTACAAACTAGCTTCTAGAACAAAAGAACTCCCAAATTTTCACCATTTTGTCAAAATAGAAGTATACTTATTATTTGAGTGTTCGTGACTAGTCAGCAATCAGCCTACGTGGGGATTAAGAAACAGAACACATGTATTAATTCCACCTTTATCTGGCCTTTGAAGTCTAGCATGTGTAACACTTGGGTGAGAAATGAACACATGGAGAAGTTAGGATGGATTTATGACAATAACGTGCCATGCCTCATTTCTACTCATATTATAGGAGCAAAACTATTTGATATTTCCACCTCACCATATGGAAGCTGAGAAATGGTGTAAATGCAAGTATTTTCAAACAAGCAAAAACAAAAGAAAAAAGCAAACCAAAAAAAAAAACCCAACCTTTGAAAGAAAGAACAAAGTCATTGATGGGTAGGTTTTTGCTTGTACACTCCACAAATTCTGCTTCTTCAGTAAAACCACATACATTAGTTTGGCATGCTAAGGAAAATGGCCTAGACTGAGTGACTTATTAACAGTAGAAATTCAGTTTCTCAGAGTTTTAGAGCCAGAGAAGTTCCAGATCAATTCATTATCTTCTTAAGGCTTCCAACCGCCTTCACTGCCTTCACTGATAGCTCTTTCCACCTGGGAAAGGGCAATAGGGTGCTATGGGGTGAGTTTCATAAGAGTTCTGCTCTGACAGTTTAATTACCTCCCCAAAACTCCACTTCCTAATGCCATCACACTGGGCATGATCATTTCAGCATAAGGATTTTGGAAAGACACAAACATCCTACCGATACCAGGCCCTTCCTACAAAGTATATTTAATTTTATATTCCTTTTAATTGTCTTATGTCACTCACACTAAATGATATTATTGAAGATATAAATTTTTGTTCCTTTTAATACGTAGCTCAATTTCAGAGATGAGAACATGCATAAGTAATATTTTAATGAACAAATAAATGAAATAAAAAATGGTTGGATGAGTGGAAGGATGGATGGATGGACAGAGAGTTAGAGTGAGGTAATAGAATCTATTTAGCTGTCTTTGAGCAATCTGAAGACTTGTGTCTATAGCAGTTTGGTGGCAAAGTAGAGTTGGAGAAAATTTAAGAAAAATACCCACTTATTGTCATTGTTCTATTCTCTTTATCTAGTAATTCTCATTACTATGTAACTTTTAAAATTGATTTGCTTAAATTTGGAATCTAATTATCATTCTAGTAAAGGTAGTTGTTAGTAATGTTGCAATATCTCATAGTATTTAGACTGAGAGACACAAAACACACATTAGTGAATCATAACTAAATCCTATCTCTTTATATGATACAAGATTACATTTTTCTCTAGCATAAACACTAAGTCTCATTAATCCTATAAATTTGCATACTAACAAGGCAGTTAAAGTTTTGAATCTATGGCTGTATAGAAAATGCTGTCTTAGTTTTCTGTGCTAGATCTGAATGGCACTTAGTAGGTAATTTATAAACAAGAGGTATTTAATTGGCTCATCATTCTATAGGTTGGGTAATCTAAGAGCAGGGACCCAGAATCTGCAAGAAAATTTTGCTACATCACAGCATTGTGGGAAGGAAAGTCACTGCCCATGAGACACAGAAAGAAACATTACAGAATCCATTGTTTCTATTACTAAAGCTTCCCTCAATAGTTAGAACACCCCTTCCATAAAGGTACTGATCATTCTTGAAGATGGAGTTCTCATGGCCCAATTGCTTCTTCATGGTCCCCTCTCTGTTCGTTTATTTTACTTTGTGATTTTTGTATGTATGTGATGTGTGGGTGTGTATGTGTAAGTGTGCATATGTGCACAGACTTTATATGTGTGAGTACACATGAACGTGTGCCATGGTGCTTAAGTCCAGGTCAGAGATAAACTTGAGTGTTGGTTTTCACCTATACCTTGTTTGCAGACAAGGTTTCTCTCATCTGAAATAGTGTGAGATAGCTCACTGACGACCTCCCAGCGATTTTCCTATCTATGCCTCCCATCTCACAATAGCAGTACTAGGATACTAGAGGTTATTATGTCCACCTCTATGTGAATTCTATGAATTCAAATGCAGGTCCCAATGCTGGCTGGGCAAGATCCTTACCCACTAAGCCATCCCATTCCATATGGTCCCATCTTTTAATATCATCATAATGGTGAATTGAGTCTTTCATCTCAGTTTTGGAAGGACATTCACTTTATAGAAAATATGTAATTTCCCCAGTCTTTTGATGTTATTCTACATTTTTGAGTGTAAAAAAAACACCATCATCACCACCTCTTTCACATCCCTGCTGTCCCATTACAGTATATTCTACTTAGAAAATGAATCCAAGGTAGAGGTTGAAATCCTAAAGTCAAAAGCTTGTTTTCCCACCCATGACTTTCTACCATTTTACAAACATTAAAAGAAAGAGTCACCATAGAAATAAGATTAGACTTTTTCAATGTTGCATGGAATTTTTCTTTCTTCTATGTAAACTTCTCAGAAAACACAATATATCAGTTGTAATTATCATTGTAGAAGTAGGTGGCATCTTTAAAATCTTACTTTAAACCATCGTGTATATGAAAAACAAGTATATTTCACAGTGCTTAGAAATTAGCAGAGAAGCACCTGCACATTTTGGTCTTATATATGATTAATGAACACTCAACTTTTGAATTATCATTCAGTGTCCAATAACTGCCATTTTGTATAGCCAAAATTTCAAGTCTCTTTATGCATGGAACTGCAGAAGTCACCTCAGTCACACAAACCTCTTGGGTTCCCAGGTGATTAACAGACCATGTTGTTGCTGGATAAGAAAATGGCTAGGAATTTATCTGTTCTTAAATTACGCTGATTCCTTAAAAACGGCTTCGAGTATCTTCGGCCAAGCAGTTGTACTTGCAGTAATTCATGGATCTTACATGGTAGAAAGATGGTTGAAGGATTCAACTTAGATATTAAGAGCAATAAACAATGAAAAGGCCGAAAGGCAGGTGCTGCAAAATAAAGCAGATGCAGAAAAAGGAAAGCAAGCATAATAATCTGTATGAAATAATAAGTAGGACCATGGCATACTGTGCTAAGGTATTTTATTTTTCCACTGAGATCTTTAAAGGAATCAATCAAGATTGCTGAATACCAATTTATATATACAAACATATAGACTGAATGAAACCATTTACATGGAAGCAAACTTAATTTATACAGCCAACAGTGATGTGATTATCACTCAGTGACACTGTACAGCTAGTAGAGTCTCCCATGCGCTGGGTGGTACCCTTACCCTAACTAGGATGCCGCCATCTTGTCCTGACTGTATTCTCCAGGGCTGCTGTGCTATGGTATATGGATGTTTACGGTGCTTTAAGTCCCTGCCATTTACTTTATGAACAATGACACATTTTTATCTGTATTCAATGGAAAGTGCTATTAAAATGTGTCAATTAAATCCTGAGAGAGACATAGGAAGAACACACTGAAAAAGCAACTGAGGACAGAGCGTGCAAGGAGAAACTGAGAAAGATCCGATGTCCTACACTGCGGTCTTAGAGCTGATGGAAGCCACATCACCTGGGAGCTTGTCTGAGATGTCACTCATCAGGGACTGGGGATGTGGCCCCATCAGTTCCATTCATGTTACACATGAGGATCTAACTCAAGTCCAGCACCCACATAAAATGCTGTGTGCAGCTGTGACAGCGTACTGAGGGGACAGAGAAAGGAGGAGCACTTCAGAACATACCGATGAACTAATAACCAACTTGACAATTTCTTGGTTCAGAGAGAGAGAGAGAGAGAGAGAGAGAGAGAGAGAGAGAGAGAGAGAGAGAGAGAGAGAAAGCCCCTATTTATAAACTAAAGGTGGAGAACTACAGAGAAAGATACTAGAAGGCCACTGGCCCATAAACGTATATACCATATCTGAATGGGCACATGTGTGCGCTCACACACACACACACACACACACACACACACACACACACACACCCAAGCAAATGCAAATGCAAATTATCTGTACCTAACCTAGACATACTGACTGTAAAAAATTGAGAGTAGAACCTAGAATTCTGCATTTTGATAAATTTCTTGGGGGGATCCCACCACATGCTCAGCATGAGGAACCACTGTACTAAGGGGTTGGGCGATGATATGACTTATTAGGATTAGAAGCAATGGGAAGGTATGAGGGGAAAAGGCTAAAGGAACACAATAAGTAATATCACTGGGACTTGGCATTACTAGACAAGAACTTTTCTTCACAGGAAAACACAGGATTTGCATGAATTTAAAGATTCACAGATTTGTCAGGTTAACATAGGCCTATAATCCCAGCAGTGTTTTGGAGGTTGAGGCAAAAAGATCGGGAGTTCAAGGCCATCCTCAGTTACACAGTAAGTCTGCAGCCTGCTTTATGATACATAAGACACCATCTCAAGATAAAACAATGAGGATTCACCAATGACCAATTTTCCTCCTCTGGTGAAAATTGAAAGGTATTTTGAAAAATATTAATTCAAAAATTTCTACCAGGGAATGATCTATGTTATTTAAACAAATCTCTTCACAGAATTACAATTTGGGGGACTCATTTATCTACCTTTGTCCTGCCTTTCCTCGTGGGCAACTATATGCAAGTTTCCTAGGATTCTAGGCAGTGAAGAACATGAACTCTGTTCTTTACTGCTGCCAAAGATAAGAACCCAGGAGCGGGTGACTCATGGACTCAGGATGAAGTACTTTGAGATTACTGCTCTACTAGGGTACCACTTGGGCATCAAATATGATAAGCAACAGTCACATTTCCCCATTTTCCTTAAAATCATTGGTTTATGCTTTGCTGTAGTTGAAGGGGAAATGCTTAAAATCAATGTTAAAATAGTGGGGTGGGGGGTGATGGGACAGCTCAAAATATTACTTTGTAATAAATCACCAGCCTGGTAGAAACTATCCAAACGATAGCAACTAGAGAATGGAGTATCAGTGCTACTAACAAAAATATGCAATTTATCATTTAAAACAGCCACTGGCAGACTGCCAAGGTGATGCCCATCTCTTTAATAGAACCAAAGGTGATCTCAGAAATTGTGTATATGAAAGCTTCCTGGTGATATGGAGAAAAAACGTTTGCAAATTAAAATGCTCTCATTAATTTTGGTAGAAATTTAGGGGATCACTTCTCATAAGGTATAGAAAATTTTTTGCCACCCATATTATCCTTCAGAGATAGGACTTCCACATACATCTGATGGTCTGATCTCCACAGGGGTCAGTAAGACACACACACGCTTGCAAATTATAAAGGACAGGCCCTTGGCACAGTGCGGCCTCGCACGGTATGGATAACAGCCTGTGAAGAATCTAGCCACTGATGTCACTGATGTGACAAAAGGCACATGAGCACTTTTCTGACTGTGCTCACTCAGATCCTCTCTTTCCCAGGTTGGCTCTTGTCTACATTCCAGCACTTCTCTTTTTATCTTATGTGCAGGAGGGAGAATTCTATTTATTCTGGCAACTTCATTCATGCATGCAATGCCTTTTGACCATTCTTGTCTCCCTCATTCATTCTTATCCACCCAATACCCTCAACTGAACCCTTTCTTCTAAGAAAGCCTCCTCTAGATGTCTAATTTCCCTATGGCTCACAGAAAACAATATTATTTGTGTTGTATGCTGTCAGGATCTAGAGGAAAATATGTGATACCACAGGAGTGGCGAGCTGAGGGGAGGAGAGGTAGGACATTTTGACGCTGTTATGTGAAAAGAGGAAGAGAGGACGCCCAGTGACTCCTGGAATTATGGAGCATGGAGTGCTACTCAGTTTCCTCCTATGGGTTTATTGCATGTCCAAGTCCAAGGATGAGGCACAGGTCACACCTAGTGACCATTCATCATCATCCCGAACTCTCCTGA